>NC_090828.1:39877789-40194289 GCF_028021215.1 Eschrichtius robustus
ATTTATTAATGATAAGGAATTGGCTCACAGAGTTATGGAGCTTGGCAAGTCCAAAATCTGCAGGGTGGGCTGGTGGTCTTGAGATCCGGGAGAGCTGATGGTGCATTTTGGTTCCAAGGCAATCGGCTGGACTGCCAGCAATAGTCTTCTACATCTCTGCTCCTCTCGCTTCGGGAGCCTCCTTGCCTTTTGTTCTATTTAGGCATTCGGCTGATTGCATGAGGCCCACACACATTACGGAGGGCAATCTGATTTAATCAGAGTTCACTGATTTAAATGTTAATCTCATGGGAAAATACCCTCCAAGTTGATACATAAAATTAACCATCACATGCCATTGTACTCATGATCTTCAGAAACACACTGTGTCTAAACTGGAGTCTCTTTATGCCCCACTAGTGCAAGCTTTCTCATTTTAGGGGGAAGAATGCATTGTCAATTAAGGTGATGTGGATTTGAATCCCAGTGATCCTTAACAGCTATGTCATTTGGAAAGATCTTTAGCTTCAATTATCATAGAGCAGTGGTTCTTAACTGGGGGCAATTTGTCCCTCCCTCTACCTCCTTAGAAGACATTTGATAATGTCTGAAAACAGTTTTGATTGTTACCAACAGGGTGGGGGTGGGAGGACTCGCTTCCTGCCTGTGGTGAGTAGAGGCCAGGAATTCTGTTAAACATCCTACAGGGCACAGGCCAGCCTCCCCAACGAAGAATCTTCTGACCCCAAGTGTCAACGGTGCTGAGGCTGTGAAACCTTGCACCGAGGCAAGTTGATCAAGCTAGGATACAATAAAATTGGAGAGGAATGGAAGATGGAAACATTAGAAGGCAAGGTAACCCATAAAATTCTGCTCAAATTTCAAAAGCAAATGTGTATGCACTTAATCTTGTGTATTTTGCCAGTTTCTAAATAGAATGTTGGGAAGGTGATATTGTAAGTTGAGAAAACCATTATTGGAGGCTAAGCTATACTTGGGGAAAAGAGAGCGGAACTCAGGTTGGTAAGAACATAAGCAAAGACATAATTTCTTCCTCATGTCAATGGCCATAGGACACCATTAAGGTTTGAAGCTCTGGGGAGGAATGGTGAAGGTGACATCACTGTGAAAAATTGTCTCAGGTCAAAAGAGGGGGGTGAACTGTGGTTAAGAAACCTAAGAGAATATTTTTGTACGAAGATGTAAAAGGATAACTACAGTATGACTTACCAAATGCCTTAAAGTAATAGATGACTATTTTGTTAGTTCATAATTTATTCTGGCAGTCTGTTTAACCATATGCACAGTCTCCTGAAGATGATTTAAATGTTAAATTCTGATTATGAAACTCCAATTCAAAACAATTTTAAGCAAGCCTGTCGAGAATTAATGTGAATGCAAATCATGAAGTCAGCCTCATTAGGGAAATGCACATTAATTTAAATTTTGGACAGGTGTAAGCCTCTCTGAACTAATATCAAGTAGATCTAAATTAAAAATAAAACTGGTCAAAACTTTAAAAAGGTTATATTCTGCTAACTTGAGTTATCCAGGAATATGTAACAGCCACCTAATCTCTTAATAAACAATTTTTGAGATAAATAAAAATATATAGATTATTAGCGGTCTTCAAAACTTTTAGGACTGATTTTGTTGGCTTAGTTAGCTCTTGTCTTGTTTCAACAGGCTTTCTTTGTACATATTGGATTACTGGCATCAACTAAGTATGCTGTGAGGTCACCACACATGCCCTTTTGTTTAATCAGCCTCTGAAAAAGAAGAAAGTTCAATTCTACCAACTGAGACAAACAGGAAAATGAATGCATCAAAGCAAGTGTGAAATTCTTTCCAGTTGGCATGCACAGTGAATGTAGCTAATAATAACTTCTTGAATTTTCTGTCATGCAGATCAGTATATCTCTTTATTCATTACAGTCAATATTGTAGCATTACTGGATCATTCATTCATTATTCCTTCACTGACCATTTATTGAAACCTTAAATTTGTGCTCAGTCACTGCACTCTGAATGGGGTTAGAGAAACAACTAAGAACTGCTCATAGTCTGGTGGGAGAGATTGACATTACAAAGCACAAGGGTGCCCTGCATTCTATGACATAGCTATTCATGGAGAAGAGCTGAAGAACGCGCCTGGACGGTGGCCTGGGACAAGGAGAGCGTGCCTGTAAACCCCTAAGACATTGGAATTTATTTTGAGAGATGACGGTTGCCTAGTTAGGGTGGCAGCAGAGTGGTAATGGGGAGTGATCTTACCTGGATATATTTTAAAGGTAGAACTAACAACTTGTGAAATGAAATAAAAAGAGAACAGTTAAGAATCACTTCAAAGATTTTGGTAAAAACATCTAGGTTAGAGTTGCTGTTTACTGAGATTGAGAAACCTGAAGAAGTAGGTTTGGGGAAGAAATGTCTTTGGTTTTGGACATGATAAGTGTGATGTGACAATTCGATATAGGTAGTTGGGATAAATAAGCTTGGAATTCAGGGGAACAGTGGGCATTGAACATTTATGTTTGGGAATTTCAAGCATATACATGATATTTAAAGCCATAAGACTGGGATAATTCCCTAATAAGCAATTACAGACGGCAAAGTGGAGCAATGAACTCTTCAGCAAAGTAATGTGTAGGGGCTGGAAGATTAAGAGGAATCAGCAAAGAAGACTGAGAAGGAGGGACCATTAGGGTAGGAAGGGAATCTCGAGATGGTGTGCTCTCTAGGACTCCAAGTGAAGACAGAGTTATAAGGAGCGAGAGATGGCTTGAGTCAAAGGCTCCTGATAGGTTTGGTAATATGAAGACAGAATTAACCCCTGAACCCGGTAATGTGGATGTCACCATAACCATGATAAGAGCAGCTTTGGTTGGAGGGTTGAGATAAAAGCCTGACTAAAGTAGGTTCAAGAGAGAATGGAAGGTGAGGAAATGGAGAAAGCACATAAAATTGAAGAAGCAAAGAAATGGGGCAGTAGCCAGAACATGAGCAAAAGCAGAGGTGATGTGTGTGTGTGCAGGATGGCTGGCAGCTTTGGTGGCGCTGTTAAAGCTGCGCTAAAGGTGTGTTAGCACGTGTAAGCACAAGCATATGCAGCAGAATCCTTTCTTCCACCTTGCTTCATTGTAATTGTGTATTTTTCCTGAAAGCCTGGAACGTTCTCAACCAGGATTGGTTGCCCTTTAGAATCCCATGGAGAACTTTTGAAAAAATACTGATTCCTAGCGTCCATCCCCAGAGTTAAGTGGTGTGCATACTAGCATTACAAAAAAATCTCTCCAAGTCATCGAGAACCGCTGGGTCAGATGTTATAACATTTTATGTATAGTGAGTGACTGGAAAACTGGGTATTTTGTGTAATGGTGGCATCAGCAGTATAAGAAACAGGGCTCTCATATTTCAGGAAGATAAGATTATGCTACTGCAGGTTGAGTTCTCAAGGGAGCAGATGCTGAGACAGGTTGGTGTGCAGGGTGTTTACTGTGAAGGAAAGGAAGGGATGCAGGACTGAGCTGAGTGAGAAGTTGAGCCGCAAAGCAGCCCCACGCTGACCTCTGCAGACCTCACGGAGAGACCTGGAACTAAAATGCTCTCAGCGTTGTCCTGTATTGGATTGGCACGACCAGGCCTGCAAGGATCAGTCATTGGATGGGGCTCTCCCTGGGAAGGGTGTGGCTCTCTGCAATAGAAGCTGACCCTGAAGGAGGTGACAGCTGAAAACTGCCTGCTGACAGCATGCCCAGCAGCTGGGGCCAAAAGTCCCTGGAGGGGAAGCTCTGGGGGGGGCATCACAGTGTCCACCACGTATGTTAATGTCACAGGTCGACATACCTGGTTCTGGTCTGTGAGACAGGCTAGCAGGACCACATGAGCTTCCTTCTTGAGTCCCAGGAGACTCAGCCAGAGTTAGTGTTTTTGAGAAACATGTTTAAATAACAGTTCATGAATCAGTGTTATTATTTTTCTTAAAGCTCTGTTGTGCACATACACAAACCTAATTGGTTCACAAATCTGATCAAAGTTCATCTATAACTACAGTCGGAGAAATATTAGTTCCACTTCCTGCAGTGTGTTCTCTGATAACTAAGAAATATTGAAATTGTGGGAAGTTTTAGACAATTTTTTCTTACTGTCAATTTACATTTTAAATGTGTAACAATTTAGAATTATAAAGACAACTAGGAAGATGGATCAGTGGACAAAAATAGGATGTTTGAAATCAGTGACAGTGTTCTTGGGAATGAGGAAAGTTTAGAACAACACGAGACCAAGGAGGCATGTTTTGTCCCTGAGACCCTTTGCACTGGCAGCAAAGAAGTTGAGAGCAGCACTCCCACCACAGTGAGAAAAATGCATGGAGAACCCAAACGAAAAGAGACAGTAAGAGAGAAAGATATACTTAGATGTTTATTTAAAATATGAAGCTTGTCATTGAGGAGATGCAAATGAGTCTAAAACACGGTGTTTCTTGTAGCCATTACCACTGCAATGACATTTTTTTTTTTAAAGCACACATTTTGAAGGAAAAATCACAAGCTAAATAGAGACATCATAGCTAGAAGTTATGTAATGAAAATCATAATCCCCAAGCAAATTAAGGCTTGCTTGATGGTCCCTTTAAGGTCAGATAAACTAAGGCCCCTGCCTCATTGCTATGAAGCTTTGAAAGTCTTCTCTTGAAAGCAGAGCCATTGTAGGAAAAAGGAGGAGGAGGGAGAAATGCTTTTATAGGAAGGTATACCTTGAATTGACTCAATATTTACTTGAAAGAAATAAGTAAGAAGAAAGAAGTCTGAAGTAAGAATATGTGAATTCGTGGGCTTCCTTCCCTGGTGGCGCAGTGGTTGAGAGTCTGCCTGCCAATGCAGGGTACACGGGCTCGAGCCCTGGTCTGGGAAGATCCCACATGCCGCGGAGCGACTAGGCCCGTGAGCCACAATTACTGAGCCTGCACGTCTGGAGCCTGTGCTCCGCAACAAGAGAGGTCGCGATAGTGCGAGGCCCGCGCACCGCGATGAAGAGTGGCCCCCACTTGCCGCAACTAGAGAAAGCCCTCGCACAGAAACCCAACACAGCCATAAATAAATAAATAAATAAATTTTTTTAAAAAATTAAAAAAAAAAAGAATATGTGAATTGGCTTTAATTGGGAAATTTAAATGTACATTTCACTCCCCCCATCAGTGAGATGGGGTCTCATAAGGTGGTTTAATTCAATTAAAGAAATTAAGAACAGTACCTTATTATTTACTCTTCTGTGTGGAATATTAATTTCTCAGGTGACAAATGTATTATGACAAATGTGTTAAAAGAGTAATTATCCAAATGAGTTTAAATAATTAGCTTATATTTTTTTATGTGATGAAAATGACAATATTTATAATGAAATAAAGAATAGCATCCACCATCTTTATACACTGGCAAAGTGATTTAACAAGTCTTTCCTTTGAAAATAAAAGACGTTGTATCATCGATCATATGACACCAGAGATTCTATTTATCAGCAAACTGGTACAGTTGTAAAAATATCTACCAAGTACCTAAGATTATTTTTCACCCACTACACTTTTGGCAACATTCTGGCAATGATTATTCTGACACAGCTCATAAAATAATTACAAAAAACTGTTGCCATTTGTATCCACATACTTATGTGAATCCCAGTTCTCAAATATTATGACACTCATACCCAGAAGAGAAATTGATTGGGTCTCAAATCTGAAATGTGCCGCAGCAGCAGCGGTAGTAATCTTTCATTCAGCCAGATTTTCTCAAATTGTTAGTAGTTAATTTCATTGGTGATTTCATTAATGTACTAGCTTCTCATCCATTAATCAATGAAGGAGGTAGGGAGCTTTTGTTGTTTTAGCTGATGGCAGGACATTTTAAACCTTTATATGTTAATAGAAATTTGACTGTATCCTGTAGAGGATGGCAAAAATCCTACATATTTTAAAGATAAAAAGGACACTTTAATTAATTTTCAACTTGTCTAGTCTTAAGCTAAACCCCCAGACTTCTTAGAAGTGGCTCTCCAGACTCTACTGTTAGTAGTATTTTGGTGGAGAAACTTGAGAAATATTGATGTGGACAAATGGGACCCAGGAGAATTTAAAAAAAAAAAATAGACTTTATTTTTTAGAGCAGTTTTAGGTTCACAGCAAAATTGAGCAGGAGGTACAGAGAGCTCCCATAGACTCCCTGCCCCACACATGCACAGCCTCCCCGTCACCAACATCCCACCAGCGTGGTGTATTTGTTACAACTGATGAAAATACATTGACACAATATTATCACCCAGAGTCCATAGTTTACATTAGGCTTCACTCTTTGCATTGTACATTCTATGGGTTTGGACAAATTTATGGGTTTTTAAGCAAGGGAGCAGAGTTGTTTTTAGAATTATTACTTTGATAGTCATATAGGCTGTGTTGTAAAATATTGTGGCCACTAGCCACATGTGGTTACTTAAAATTAATAAAATTAACATTTGAGTTACTTGATTACTGTAGCCACATTCCATGTGCTTAAAAGCTTAATAGCTGCATGTGGCTGCCATACTGGACAGCATAGATAACGTACATTTCCATAATGCAGGACCTTCTAGTTGACAGCACATATACAGAAGATGAATTGGAGAGAGGAAAAACCAGTAGCAGGAAAAACAACTAAGAATTTTTTAGTGTAGTAGGGTATTGAAAAAACGAGGTAAAAACTTATACTACATAATACTTTTTTTTTTTTTTTTTGGCCATGCCATGCAGCACGCGGGATCTTAGTTCCCCAACTGGGGATCGAACCTGTGCCCCCAGCAGTGGAAGCATGAAGTCTTAACCACTGGATGGCCAGGGGAGTCCCTCTATAATATTTTTTTACACAACATATTTTAAACAATCGTAGTCTGTCAGGAAAAAGAAAGAGGAGAAAGTGATTTAGTAAAAAACAATTGTACTTTAGACTGAAGAAAGTATTTTGTTATAATCACAGAATTTCAGTTAGAAATGAGCTTCAGAGTCTTCTTGTCTAACCCCCCATTTGATTGAATCCACTTTAATTGGTCATTCAGTTTATGTTTGAACATCCCCAGAAGCAGTGAGCACATGGTCTCCTGAGATGTGACATTTCACCTTGGAAGACTGTCCATGTGGAATTTGTTCTGAAGTGACTGATGCAGCCTTCTGGAAAGCCCAGGGCAAGTGGTTGTGTGTGCTGTACCAGTCAGGGATGGAGCTGAGCCAGAGTCAGAAGGATTCCTGCACCTTGGTCTGAGCTCCATCTCTGAAAACACAGGCAGTCTCTTTTCCTGTTTTCATCCTCACCTTTAAACAGAACCACCCCCCAAACCGCCCCCAACCCCCCCAAAAACAACAACAACAAAACCCCACATGACAAAACCCTCTATAAAGAGTCAGAGGATAAAATTATATGGGCTAATGTGCTTTGAGAAATTTAAAGCCCTGGGGAACTGTGGCGACACAATCAAGTTCAGGAAAGCTGATATTATAGTAAGTCAACCCCTTAGGGAGCTGGTCCACTTTACGAAACTTGTCAAAGAATAAGACATATAAAGTTATATAAGGTTATCAGAACATGAGTAAGTACAGATGAATATATTCCTGGTTCAGGAGCTCAGAAAAAGGCATCCTCTTAAATATACTTCTTATTACTGGCTCAGGTAAGAACTTGAAAATTCAGGTCTATAAAGCTGTGCAAAAAGTCTTAACACAGGTAGACTCGGAGAACTAAAACTGCTACAGAACAAAATTCTAAGGTTTTTTTTTTTTTTTAAATAGATGAACCTTTAATCCCTATGTTGTTTTTTTAAATGAATTTTTCTTTTTATTAATTTCAACAGAATTTTTGTGCACTTGGAAATAGTATGTATGCATGAGACACACACAATGTTACACTTATGGTTTCGGATTTCTTATGAGAACTGTATACCTTCTCTCCTCAACACCCCACCCCCGACAAAAGATCTTCTGGCCACAGGTTGAGGGCACATCTTCTCCACCAAGTTAATCTGTTCATCTCTGATCTGCCTTTGACTGGCCTTCCCTTTGGCTTCACCACCATCATTTTTCTAAAGATCTGTGGCTCTTGACATAAAGCATCGCTCAGATACTCTCTTCTCCTTTTGGTTCCTAAGACTGAAGAATGTCCACCGATCAGTCATCAAACATAGCTTACACCCATAGTGATTTTTTTTTTTTTTAGTTGAGATATAATTGACATAGAACACTGTATTAGTTTTAGGTGTACTAAAGGTTTTACTTAGAATGAATGAGAAAGTAAAATGTCCAGATGTTTCCCAAGAAAACCCTGCTAGTTTTAACATTGAGTCAGTTTCCATTAAGGGTAAAGACGAAAAAGCTCATTTTCCACAGGTAAAGACTATGACTATACTGACACAATTTGGATTTTAATGAAATAAAAACTGGCTGAGGTGCTGGACTGTTTCACCACTTAAGAAAATTTAGAAACAAATAAATGTCTACAAATACTGAACTTTGCTGTATTTCTGTTGAGATAGAGGGAAGAAAGTGGTACTGGTTTTCAAACTGGGACTAGCAATATGACAAAAAGTTGTATCTGAAATAAATGCGTATTGTTTGAATTTGCCTAAGCAATTTTCTTTGGTAATTGAATCTGTCCTAATTTATGAAACAACCCTACTCTGTATAGTATCACCTGGGTGCAGTGGGAGATTAAAAAGTAGTAGAATAAGAGGTGATTTCCTTCAAACGTTTAAAATCTTTCTCTTGTAAAAAATGGGACTGGCCTTCCAAAGACAATGCCCTGCTCCTCACCTGATAGGCTACTTTCTGTCTAGTCTTTGACAGTCACTTTTCTTGGCCTCAGATTTCTTATATAGTTCAGGAACTTGATTAGGTGAGCTGAGAAGTACCATTATGACTTTATTTCTGTTTAATAGCAATAATTGTTTAATCCTTTAATAAAGCCATTTATTTACATATATTATCACATTTAATTTTCACAAAATTCTGTAAGAAATTATTATTCTTACATCATTTTATAGCCCTGACTTTGAGAAAAAGTAAATAACATATTCAAGGTCACAGATCTTGCAGGACACAAAGCCAGGATTTGATCTCACGCCCAGGACACCATGGACATGTGCTTTGCACGGTGTTAAACCACTTCTGCTGCACTCCTGGGATTAACCAGAATAAATTTCTCAACCTGTTAGCTATGTGAGGGAACACAGCAGGAGAAAGCAGCCCTCAAACACTATTTTTTTTGTGTCTCTTATGTCATAAAGGACCAAAATAAGGTGAAATAAAGAAAATTATCTGGTTCAAGTGGTTAGCAGTGATGATGATGTGACTATCTCAGCTCAGCTTATCTTAAAAAATCATTCAACTTTGTGTGACATTCAATTCACTTTTATCAAAAAACGTTTCACTTTGAGATAAGTGTAGATTCACATGTAGTTGTAAGAAATAATACAGAGAAATCCCATATACCCTTCCCCCAGTTTCCCCCATAGTAACTTCTGCATTACTATTACTGGGGAGGAAGACAGTTTCCTCTACCCTTTTAGGTTCTTCTGGCTGGTCTAAGAGGTAAACTGGCATGAGACAGGTTAACAGTAGAAAAATCAAACAAAAGTATAATAACATGTGTACGCGGGAGAGACCCAGGAAAACTAACTCACCAAAATGGCCAGAGGCCTCATCTTAAAAACCATCCTTTGCTGAAGATAAAAGAGGATGCTGAGGGTGGGCAGAGTCAGTTATGGGAAGTTACTAGGAAAAGCACAGTAAACAAGGATAAGGTTGTTACGTAGATTTGACTCTATGCCTTCTCCATTGATGACAGTTTCTATAAATTTGGCCATTCTCTTCTTCCTGGTACATTCAGGGAGACACCCTTAAAAGTGGAGATTTCCCTTATAAATGTAAATGTTTCTTACAAAGGGGTAACTCCTCCTTGGTTTTCAGAGTTTTCCCATGGCTACTGTTTCTTAGAAGATAACACACTTAAAATAATTAATATGCCAAAGACATATTTTGGGGTAGCAAATTCTGCTCCCCTACAATATAGTACAATACTACAAACAGGAAATTGACATTGGTGCAATCCATCAATTTTATTCAGATTTTACCAGTTTTACAAGCACTCATTTGTGTGTGTATGTATTTTGTCCTATGCAATTTTATCACATGGGTACATTCATGTGACCACAACCACAGTCATATACAGAACAGTTCCCTCATCAGGATCCTTTGTGCTACCTTTTCATAGCCATAACCACTTACCTCTAATCCCTGACAACCACTAATCTGTTCTTCATCTCTACCAGTTTAGGTCAAGAACGTTATACAAGTGGAATCATACAGTATGTAACCTTTTGAGATGGGCTTTTTTCCCCCCCACTTTGTATAATTTCCTTGAGATCCATCTAAGTTTGGTCAATTCCTTTTCATTGTTGAGTAGTATTCCATTTTATGATGTACCACAATTTGTTTAACCACTCACCTACGGAAAGACATTTGGGTTGTTTTCAGCTTTTGTCTATTATAAGTAAGGCTGTTATGAACATTCGTGTACAAGTTTTTGTGTGAACATAAATTTTTACTTTCTTGTGATAAATGCCCAAGAGTGCAATTGCCGGGTTGTATGGTAAGCACACATTTAGTTTTGTAAGAAACCGCCACACTCTTCTCCAAAGTGACTGTACCATTTTTCATTCTCACCAACAATGCATGAGTGATCCAGTTTCTAAGCATTCTGACAGCATTGAATGCTCAGCCTGTGGTGGAGCCTCTGCTCTGCAGAGGGGTCTGGATGGAGACAGGAGCTCTGACCTCCAGGCTGCATGGCCTGCCCCTCCTGGGGGGAGATGCCACAGCCCTGGACTGTGAGCTGGAGGGTGAGGAATTGCTATGCTTTTTTTTTTTAAGTTTATATATATATATATATATATATATATATATATATATATATATATATCTTTTTTTTTAAATTGAGGTATAGTTGATTTACAATATTGTGTTAATTACTGCTATACAGCAAAGTGATTCAGTTATACACACATATATATATATATATATATTCTTTTTTAAAATATTCTTTTCCATTATGGTTTATCATAGGATATTGAATATAGTTCTCTGTGCTATGCAGTAGGACCTTGTTCTTTATCCATTCTATATAAAAAAGCTTACATCTGCTAACCCCAATCTCCCAGTCCATCCCTCCCCCAACCCGTTCCCCCTTGGCAACCACCAGTCTGTTCTCTATGTCCATGATTCTGTTTCTGTTTCATAGATAGGTTCATTTGTGTCATATTTTAGATTCCACATATAAGTGATATCACATGGTATTTGTCTTTCTCTTTCTGACCTACTTCACTTAGTGTGATAACCCCTAGTTTCTTCCATGTTGCTGCAAATGGCATTATTTTGTTCTTTTTTATGGCTGAGTAGTATTTCATTGTATATATACCACATCTTCTTTATCCATTCATCTGTCGATGGACATTTAGGTTGTTTCCATGTCTTGACTATTGTGAATAATGCTGCTATGAACATAGGGGTGCATGTATCTTTTTGAATTATAGTTTTGTCTGGATATATGCCCAGTAGTGGGATTGCTGGATCATATGGTAATTCTATTTTTAGTTTTCTGAGGAACCTATACTGTTTTCCACAGTGGCTGCACCAACTTACATTCCCACCAATAGTGTAGAAGTGTTCCCTTTTCTCCGCACCCTCTCCAGGAATTGCTGTGTTCTTGGCTGCACCCACGCAGAGTGGAAATTCTGTCATGCTGAGCTGGGAGGGGCAACCAGGAAGTGGGATGTGGTTCATGCCACAGACTCTTGCTGTTCTTACTGAGCTTAGTAGATTTTCTGGAATAAGTGTTTCTTCCAGAGACTTTTTTTGGGAGTAACTTTATCAGTTATGATAGTTTCTCTGGAGAGTAGGTCTGCAGAGCCCCTCAAGCCATAATTCTGGGAATGGAACATAGTATTGTTGAGTTTTGAGGTTCTCTGCAAGTTCTTTGCCAGATATGTGGTCTGCAAATCCTCTGCTGCTTCTCTTTTCATATTCTGCACAGGTTCTTCTGCCAACCAAATATTTTTAATTTTGATGGGGTCCAATTTATCACCATTTTCCTTTTTACAGATTGTGTTTTTAAGTGTCAAATCTAGTTATTGGTCCTGAAGATTTTCTCCTATGTTTTTGTTTAAAAGTTTTATGTTTTTTCATTTTTACATTTAAGTCTATGATCCTTTTGAGTTAATTCTTGTATAAGATGTAAGGTTTAGAGTGATGTTCTTTTTTTTTTTTTTCTTGGCCTATGTATGTTTAATATCTTCAGCACCATTAGTTGAAAGAACATCTTTCCTCTATCAAATTGCTTTGCATATTTGACAAAAATCTGTCAGACACATTCGCGTGGGTCTATTTATCCATTCTCTGTTCTGTTCCCTTGATTTTTGCCTCTGTTCCTCCACTAACACCACATGGTCTTGATTACCATAGCTATATAGTAAGTCAACATGGGGTGGAGTGATTCCTCCCACTTTACTCTTCTTTTGCAAAATTGTCTCAGCTGGTCTGATTTCTGTGCCTTTCAGTATAAATTTTAGGTTAAGCTTGTCCATATCAACAAAAATTCTGTTGGGAATTTGTTAGGAATTACAACTGTAGATGAATTTGGAGAGAATGGACATCTTTACTATGTCAACCTACTTTTGAATCAATGGAACATTTAATTCATTTTTGTTGTTTTTACAAATGTAAGTAAAGAATTGAGAAAGCTTTCATCTAATTCATAATAAAAGTTCATTGGTATCAATTTACTCATCATTAGGTGAGTGTGCCTTTTTCTCTCCTGAATTCTTTGGATTGATTTAATTTTCTATATTAATGTTTACAAGCACGCTTTTATTTCTGTATAGACACAGGCGTGGATAATCACAGGAACTATGACCTTACCTCTACTTCACCTACAAATAAATGTTTGAGTTGTTGGGTGAGAGCAGATTACTTAGCCGAATGACTCATGTATTGTAGCCCTCCAGAGAGGACTGGGAGTACATGAAACCTTTCCAAGCTCCTCAGGATGGGAAAATGTGTTGCTAAAAAAGGATTTTTACTATACTCCCTTTTTTAAATAGGGTTGAACTTGAAAAATGCTTACCTCAAAGTAGCTTTTCCATTTTGTTTTGCTTGTTATTATTACAGCCAATTCTATTAGGTGAGTGACCCCACACAGAGAGAAGGGAAAATTGCACTCCTCTGGCTGGCACTATTATTCCCCCCAGCTGAAAGTTGGTATGCATGACATTTTTTTGTCGTTATATTTGGGGATCGTAAGAACTATGGATAATTATGCATGCAGTTGGTATTAACAGTCATCAATTTTTCTGCCTTAAGAATAAAAACAAATCTTCAAATTGATCTTAATATATTGCAGCTTTATATTTTTTAAATTTCACTATGTTTTTATATTAAAAACTTTTTCGTCAGCCAGTAGAAATAGAAATCTGATTCAAAAGGTTTTTTCTTTTCAACAATTTATCGGTAGTTATTCCTGCTAGAGATTGGGATAGAAGAAAGTGTGCAGATGATTAAAAACTCAGGCAATAGGTTCCTTGCTTTAAACTAGAGCCAAGAAACTTGTTAACTATATATTTGTATTGCTCCTAGTTTTAGCCTCTTTGTTGAAGGCAAATAAATGTGAAAGGCTTTATTCTTGCGTGTTCAAATCACTCTCTATCTAATATCCTGATGTTTGCATTCCCTCTGTAAATTCATACAACCACCTCTTTAGTTATGTGTCAGTTAGTATACTTTTGGTGGCATATGATAGAAAACTCAGCTCAATGAACTGACCTGAGTAACTGAAATACCAGCCTCTAGACAGAACTGGATCTAAAGGGCCTAACAGTGTCGTCTGGTCTCAGTTTCTTTCCATCTGTTGTCTTGGCTTTCGATTGCGTTGGCTCACTTTTCAGGAAAGTTTTCCCTCTGTGGCTGACTGTGGATCAAGGCTGATATTTGTCAATTTTCCTCTCCTGTTTATCCTTGTGACTAGGACTGCAGAGTGCTGTAATAGATCTAATTGGGTTATGTGTCCATTCATGAACCAGTTGCTGTGGACAGGGCTAGTCTATGCTGCAGTTAACTAGGCTTGGGTCAGAGGCTGACTTCTGTACACAAGAAGCATTTCCATTCCATCCAAGGATGAGGAAAGAGTAAATAATTCAGAGGTGTGTGTCTGGGGAGGGATGGAGTGTTACTGGGCAGGCAAAAGTCAACCATTGTCCACTACACCAGGTTCTAAAGAGCTGTACATTAAAGAAAAAACTGGGTAATGTAACACAAATTTATGCCCCTAAATTAACAAGAATGGGGAAAATATAAATAATGCCTTCTAAACAAACCCTGTTCATGAAGCTGTTTAATAAAATTACATAGGTTCATCAGCAATGCAGGGAGGGTAAAAAACTTTTCCCTCTATCTACCTTCGCTTCTCCAACTGGGGCCTTGTAAATTAGACTGGCAAAAGACAGACTAACAAGAGGAAAAGAAACAGAAGTTTATTAACATGTGCATCACACATACACATGGGAGCACCCAGTGAAAAACCCGAAGGGGTGCTTAAAACTTGAGCTTATATACAGTCTTAGGCTAAATAAAGGGAAAGGGGTTGGGGGCTTCCGGGTGAGGGAGGCAAGTTATGGGGAGGTGATCAGGAAAACAATGGTAAATAAGGGTAGTATTATGGTTTATTATGCAGACCAAAGTGGTTTCTTCTCCATTGATAAGTTGTTAAGAGTCCTTCTCCTCCTGGTATGGGAGCAGAGGACATCTTTACAAATAAAATTTTCTTTATAAATGTAAATTTCTTTCAGAAAAGGAAAACCTGTGTCCTGTTTTTAGAGCTTTTTCTGTTTCTGTTCGTTCTCAATGGACTTTAGCTCAAAATAATACATCTGCCAAAAAGGTTTTTTTGGGGTGGTATATTCTGGTGCCCTTCAGCAACTTCTCCTCTCTGGGCCTTGATTTACTCAAATATAAATTTAGAGGGTTGATGACATCATTTCTTAGCTGTCTCAGCTCTAACATTCTATCATTTCATGATCAGCACTCATCACTCCTGCTGAGTATATTGTGTCTCTTTAAGCCTTGAACGCTGAAGTAAGTCGAAGATGTTGCATCTGTGAATGCCAGTAGCCTTAGGCATTTTCCATGTGAGCCAAATCCTTTGGAGGACTACATAGATAGGCACAATTTGGAAAATATACATGAGTAAGGAGAGTGCCATTTAGATAGCTTTAGATAGCTTTAGAGCCCTTGGTTATAATCAGGGCACAAGGTGATAAGATGCAAAGTTCTGCTGATTTTTAAAAAATTTTAGTTGTTAATTTTCCAGAATGTACTTTGTTCAGAGAAATCTTTTAGTTATTGTATAGCTGACTGTTCCTTTGGCTAACTTATCTTTCTCTGGCATTGGCTGGTATATACTAAGATAATAGAAGCCAATTTCAAATTTGGGCAGGCCATGATTCGTGAACAATTTTCTCAGAGAGCCGTACCTCTCATTCATTCATTTAATAAATTTGCATGGAATGTGTACTATGTGGCATTCACTGTTTTAGGAATACAGTGGTAAACAAAACTAATTCCCTGCTCTAATGGGGCTTACATTGTACTAAGGAAGATAAACAAATACATAATACTAAGTCAGAGAGTATTAAGTGCTGTGATAAAAAATGAAGGAGGGCAATTGGTTGAGAGTCACCGAAGTGCTATTTTGTGGTTATCAGAGAAGACCTCTCTAAAAAGGTGACATTAGAGCAGAGACAGAAATGAAATGGGAAGCAAGTCATGTCTCTTCCACTGCGGGAAGGGCATTCTAGGTAGAGAGAGGAGCAAGGAGCAAGTGCGGAGGCCTTGAAGTGGGAACATGCTTGATGCATTTGAAGAACTGCCAGGAGGCTCAAGCGGCTGGAGCAGCGCGAATGGGGGAAGAGGCAGGAACTGAGATCAGAGAAGCAGCCAGAGGCCAGATCACGCAGGGCAGGATAAGGACTTAGAATCTTTTTCAAAGTATGATGGGAAACTTTGGAGAGCTTTGAGATGGGAAGTGACAAGATCTAGTTTGCATTGTAAAGGGTCTCCTGGGCTGCTATTTGGAGAGTGCCTTAAGGGGAGCAGAGGGGAAGCCGCAGTGGAAACCCTTGTGAGGCTTTCTCTTCTGGATGGGGCAGCTCCCAGGGGAGCAGCTGCGCTTCCAGCTCCTGAATATCCTTTGATTCCCATTCTGAGCTACTTCGACCAAAGCCAAGCAGATTTCCTGCTCTTACCGTGGGGCGGAGACAACTGTTTCTTATCCCCTACCTGGATGGGGGAATGTGCTTTACTATTGTTAAAAGATAAACTGAGGCATATTAAATTTGTAAGAGTTTATTTGAGCACCAATTCCAATCGGGCAGTGCCAAACCATAAGTGGTTAAAAGTGCTCCACTGCCAGGAGCTGGGAACAGACATTTATAGAGAACAGGTGGAAGCAAGGCAGATTATAATACTTGACTGGCTGTAGCTTAAGCAGTTACCTTATTTGGGAAAGCCTGGTTGGCTGTTTGTGATCCGTTGTCCTTAGGTTTTTTGTTTTTGTTTTTTTTTTGTCCTTAGGTTTTGATCTTAACCTTGAGGCATCACAGGCTTAGGTTTTGGTTTGCTTACTACATAGGCTCTAAGGCAGTAAAGCTGCCTCAGCCTCATGGCTTCCTTTTGGAATTTATTTAACACTATTAAAACAGCACCATGCATGGTGAAAGGGTGCTGTGATAAATTTCAATACGTTGTGAGTTGTACAAACTGACCTGGGACATAACTACCACTTATAAGATTGTTCCTCAGGATGTTATTTCCAAGTTTGAATTAACTGACCTAAGAATGCTTTGTATATACTAAGAGTTAAATTGTAAGTTGGAGACTGGCTCTTTTCCCCTAACCCAGAGCTGGGAACATTTTCCTATGGAAAGCTAATAATACATTAGGGATTAATAACACAGTGAACAACGTGGACATAAAAAAGAAGTTAATTAAGGATTTTGTTTTAGATAGAAAGCTATAAGAATGACTCAAAAACTCAGGTGAAATCAAACTGATGTCTGAAATTAACCTTCTCCTCAATCAAGTATAGTATTTCAAGAAAGGTAAATCTAAGGGGCAAAATTCTTGTCCTAACCTTATAGTTTAGTGTAAAGGCTTTGGTTAATCTCTCTTGTGCTACCTCTGTTCCTCTGCTGCCTTCAACTAGTATGGGTAAATGGACATTGTTTGATATCACACTTGTTCACAATTAAACATCATTCTATAAGGCATATGTATGGGGGTGAGTATAAGTTCTCCAGTGTTCAATAAATTTTAGCAATTCTAAATAGTCTCTTAGATGTCAGTTATGTTTTTGCAGTACTACACATGTAATAATGAAGATAATAATGAGTAGTAGTTATATGTGCTTTGTTTTGGACAACAATTTAGTGGTAATAATTTCTTTACTCTTGTTAAATTACAGACGGACTGCTTTTATTATCATTGTTGTCTGGACCAAATCTTTCAGAATGGTTCATGAGACTATGATGTGGCACTGAATAAAAACTACTAAATTCTCTGCATTCCCTAAGGCTTATCACTGTGATGTGGAAAAAAATCCCAGTGGGACATAATATGCTTTTAATTAAATGTTGTAGGGTACTTAGCCCTATGGTTTTTATTTGGATAATACCAAACAGATTTTATCGGGTACCCCCCTAGCTATAAAATGTATAGCTGACTGCTAAATTTCCTAGGGATATCCTGTTTGCTTTTGCAAAACCAGTGAGAGAGATTTCAAAATCTAGATCCATCTTTTTTAATACATAAAATTTTGAGTTAAACTGGAACTGACTGAAATGTTTATTCACTTTATTATTTGAAAGGAGAAATGACTGGTGAAGGGAAAATAAATGAACGGAATTCATTTGAGTTTAGCTCTCAGCCAGGAGGGAGAATGTCTGTGTCTAAAAGTACGTAAATCACCCTTTCTTCTCCAGTGCCTCTTTCTCTATCAAGAAATAGTGGCTCTTAACTGTAGAATTTCATTAATTAAAAAATATATATCCCGTGAGGGTGGGCTGAAGTAGCCTAAACTTAGAAGAAAAATACTGGTTTCAAGTCTAAAAGCCTCTGACATTGAGAGAGGACAGAAATAGTGTTTCCACACACAAGTAACTCCTTCTCTTAATTTCCCAGAAGAACATTTATAGGGGAAGAAGAACTGTTTGATCTGTTCAGGAAATCTATCATTTCTGCTTATTTGCTTTTTTTGTAAGGACTAGACAGAACCAGGTATCAGCAGATTGATCAGATAAGGAGGCCTCCTGTGCACCACACCAACCTAATTAAAATCATTGGCTCCACAGTGTGTGCGCTCTGTATTGGGGAAGGAGATAACAGTCCCATTCCAGGCCACTTCTTCCTGAGATGCTTAGATGGAGATAAAGTTAACCACGTGGGCTGGGTGTTTGTGTGGTCCTTTTCCTTCCTCAATTGTGGCTTTTAAAGAGCTGATGCTAGACATTTTCTTAGTACCTCTAATCCATCCAGCCTCTTTTCCTAGTACTATTAAATACATTAAGTGTTTTTTTACAAAATGGAACTCATCCTGTAGCTGGGTGATGTTTTAGTACACCTTGGAATCTATTCTGGATACATGCAAAGACAGGAAGAAGTCAAGGCTAAGGTGTCAATGGAAGTGATACTATATCTTCAGTATTTTAGATTATGTAAACCTAATCATTTCAGAGAAAATTTTGAGCTTAGAATCATGTAGTTTCTTTTACTCTAAAGAGGCCCTATGGCCTAGGGCATGAATTTTGCGGACAGGTCATCCTAGAATACTTAATCTGTTACTTACCAACAGTGTGAACTTGGACAGATTACTTGAAGTCTAAGACTCAGCTAAAATTATAAGAACAATTGTATAGTATTCTTTTTAAAAATTAGAGTTGATGTACATACAACGTTTACCATTATCTCTGGCCCATAGTAGGTATTTAATAAATTACATATTTTTAGCAATGAGACAATTAGGAATATCCCAATAATGTACAACCTTCAGAAAATTCTGTTTATAATATACAGTAGTAAGGAGTAAAATAACATTGCATTCAGGTTTTGTTGACTTGTGCAAATAAGTAACAATTTTGTTTTTGTTTTTTGTTGTTATGTGAATACCAGCAATATCTACATTTTTCACATTAAATTGTAGATAATTTGTTGTTGTCTTGGTCTTAATTATTAGCTACGTTATTTAGGAGAAGCTTAAATGTAGGATTCTATTATGTATAAACCACTATCTCTGCTAATTTTATTTTTTTAAAATATTCCATTGTACTGAAGTGAGTAAAATCTAATAATAGTTGGATTTCATAACAGATTTCTATCTGAGCCCCTAGAAGTACACACACAAAGGAAAAATATCCTTAACAGAGTTATAGGCTAGAGTTTTAGTATTGTAAAACTATAAAGAAATCCTAGTTGTTTGATGAAAATGAAACCCAGATCCTTCACCATTGTTATTGAAAGAAGCATCCCCTAGTGAACCTATCTCAGATCATAGACTTGTTTTCTTTTGTGGTTTCTTTTGGCTTTCTACTGCTACCACTGTTCCGATTTCATGGTATTGGAAGTTTGTGAATCTCCCTTCAAATCTTTAGGTATAACTAGCAGAACTTCCCTTACTTCTTCATTTTATTGCTGAGATGAGATTGGTACATTCACACAAAATTCCCAGAAGCATCATCATATACTTAAGCTTAGGATATAAAAAATGAGAAAGAGAGTGCCATTAATCTTGGTGATCAGGCTTACAGATTCTGTGAGCTTTAGAGTTCTTAGTTCATGTGAGATATTGGGGAAAAGTCTTATCTCCAATATTGCAAGTTCTTCATTTATCACCTACCAATGAATAGGAACCCCTTTGAGGAGAGTGCTGTGGTATGTTGCCCAGATCCCCCTTCAGGATCAAGGCACTCATTCCTGCAGCTGATAAAAGAGTTTGCTAATGGCTCACAATGGAGTCCTGTTCTAGGCATTTTCCTCAGGTGCAGGAAGCTTATTTACCTTGGTTTCACTCCCACCTTCACAGCAATATCTATCTAATGACTGGTTTATGTAGGGCACAAATGCTCAGCTCTCTTGCTTTAATTGAGATAACTCTGCAGGACCATTTTAGTTCCAGAGATCTCTGAGACATTGTCTGAGGCTGCTGTAAATTCTTCACAGGTCGAGTCCTTCCTCTGCCCAATCCTGCTTCCCTCACCACCCACAGTTGTTCCCAAGAGCATCGGCAATAAACATTCTGTGTGTAAATATCAGAGTCTCAGAGACTATTTTCCAGGGGAAAAAACTGATTACAGTTGATACTAGAAGTGGATTGGTCCTAGGAAGCATATTCTATGATGGGACTTTGGAGTTGGTTCACCATCACTGTTGGTAGATGGAGCATTGATTGAACCTGGCATGAGTTTGCAGTGCAATTGTTAAAACTTTCACTGGTGATAAATAGTGATGGGATACTGGTGAAAGGAAATACACAGGCAGATGTGATAGGTAAAGCATTTGAGAGGTTTAGGTGAAATAGCGATTTAAGAACTATTGAATTGGATGGCTGTTGCTGGGGTGGATTGATGCATTAGAGAAGGACAGTGAAGGCTAGGGGTGATTAATTACCGTTATAAAGTAAAGGGTGAAAGTCAGAAGACCTCTTTGGAAGCATAAACTCTAATTTTCTGTCAGAGTGCAGAAAAGTCTGAGGGTCAAAGCAAGGAGTATGGGCAGCTCATGCTCAAAAGACCGGAACTCCCCAATGGCTTTTAGGGAAGGGTTTTTAAAGACAGTGTGAGGGAGAGGGTCACAGCATGTATGATTAGCTCATGCACAGTTCTCTGATTGGTTGATGGTGAGGTAACAGGATGATGTTTCAGGAATCTCAGTTATCAACCTTCTAGTTCCATCTGGTCTATGTGCTGATGGTCAGCAGTTAACTTTCTCCACCTGGTGAGGGTTTTATTATACGCAAAACAACTCAAGGATATGCTCAGGATGTTATTTATCTATAGCCCTTGAGGAGGAACTAGAAGTCCTTGACTTTGTTTTATGGCTAAACTATTGTTATTTTGTCTTGCTTGACTGTTTTCCTTTGTTTTTATATTTTCTCACTTCTCTGATTACATTTGCTCTTTGGAACTTGGGGAAGGCTGAGGAGGCTAAAGCTTTTCTACAAACAAGAGTCAGGGGACACGAGGGGTTTATCCCTGGGAAGACCCTGCAGGGTCCTACTTGGTTTCCCACTCGGGATTGCATTAATGAGAGAGGCACCAGCATTGTTGAGCTCAGTGCTGGCTCTCCTCTGTAGGCCAGGACTGGCAGAAGAAGATACTGTTATAGATCTGGGATCAATTGATAGCAAAAATGATGAAAGAATCCTGAAATAACAGAGGTCATGAGGTGTACTTAGCTATCAGAAGCAAGGTGGATGTAACTACTGTGATGACCAAAGTTTAGAGTGAAAGCAAGGCATGCCTAATCCACAGAGAGCTATGGAGATAGAGCAAGGCATTCCAGGGGCAAAATAGGTGGGCAGTCAACAATGGTATTTCACAATCTCTGTAACCAAAAGGAATCAAGTACTGATGATCAGGAAGCTAGGAGTAGCCACACAAACAAAATGTCATAATCCCGTGCTCAGTTCACAGACCTGAGCCAATTCTCAGATTTAGAATTCATTGACTAAAGGGAAGGCCAAATTCCCATGACAAAGGATCCTGCAACACTGACAGCATATATAAAGAGTAATGATTTCTCCAGTCATCACTGAAAGACACCTGTGACTACTAGGATAACCATATACTTTGGAAAGCGGAGTACCCGAACATTTTGCTAATATTGTTGGACATAGGGTCCAAGTTGACATTGATACATTGATACCTGAGGACCTAAAGCATCATCATGGCTACTCTGTCAGGAGTATATATGTATATAATAGGCAGAATAACAGCCCCTCAAAGATGTTCTAATCTCCAGAACCTGTGCATATGTTAGGTTACCTGGCAAACGGAAATTAAAATTTATTCTTCTACAAGGGTAACATCCTACTAAAAGTAGAGGAGATGAGGATTTCCAAGAAGTCATGTCTTCATAAGCCAACCCTAAAACTACTCCTTGTTGGTTTTCTAGCACTGACTCTTCTGGTAGTGGTTCCTGCTGGCATTGGCTTCCATCATGGAGACCTCCGTGGGAAGCTTATGAAAGTGGCAGTTCTTATAGGGTCCTGGTGTTTTTCATCTTATCAAGCAGCTGACAATGAGCTCTGCCATACTATGATATCTGGGTAGTTCACCATTTCTCTCATACCACTTGGCAAAGCCCCTGACGATTTCTTTAGGAGATGTTTTAGTGTATCATATCTTAGTAAATAAAATTGTTCTAAAGATTCAGAGATTGAATTAAGGGAGCAGGCCTTGATACTTATGTTAAACTTTTATTCACTTAGAGCTAGTTTTCTTTTATATTCCCCAAGAGGGTCTAATGAAAGTATCATTCAGTATAAAGCTGTGTTATTCAATATGGTAGTATTAGCCACATAAGGCTATTTAATTTTGAATTAATTAAAATAAAAGAAAAATAAATTAAACATTCAATTACTCAGTTGCACTAGCCACATTTTGTATGCTCAGTAGCCACATGTATCTAGTGGTTACTGTATTTGATAGCGCTGATATAGAACATTTCCATCATCCCAGAAAGTACTACTGGATAGCACTGTTATAGAGCTTGTGACCTCTCTAGTAGGTATCTAGTTGACTTGTCAGGTGCCTTAAATTCTTCATTACATATGCTTTCCTCCCTCCCCCCAAGAGGGCAAAGAGTAATACATACAAATAGAGCTTCAGTAGATGCTCCAGTTTTCCCAAATTTCCTAAGAATAGGTGTAATAGTTTCTCTGGATTACAAATTAAGACAGCACAATAGATTTACATTCTTTTGCACTATGGCATCCATTAACGAATAATAGTTAGCATTTATTGTTCATGTACTATATGCCAGGTACTTGACATGCATTTTTTCTCCTTTAATCCTCACAACAGCACTATGTGTTAGATATTATTATTCCCATTTTGCAAACAAGGCAACTGAGGCTAAGAAAAGGTGAATGACGTACAACATCATATAAGTGGCCAAGCCATATTTGAATGTGAATTTTTCTAGTTCTGAAGACCATGCTTTAGGTCACGCTGTGCTATAACAGCAGAGCTATAGAAAAGCAGTTGGCAATAAATGTAAGTAGGTTCACATAATCTGAAATTCTATTGAAGGTAATTTCTACTTCTCTGTAAAATCTCCTGCCTTGATACTTTATTTCTGTCTTTCCTCACTGTCTTGGGAATTACTTCCAGAATGCAAAGTTTAGACAGATTTTAATCTTTGTGGGATGAAGCACTCATTCATTTACAGTGTTACAGAATATTACCAATACCTTTTCCTGTTCCAGATACTATTTAGCTTTTTTCCCCTTCAGTTTAAAATACAGACATGCACTTATATAGTTCTTTCCAGCAACAAGATGTGGCAAAGGCTGGGTCTCTGCAGAACTAAGATGTATACTGTGCCAAAATATAGATAACATATGATTGCCTGTGATAATAAGGCTGTTCTTCACTCTCAGAGGAGTCATCAGATCCTTTTGTTGGCTGAAGCTTTGTGTTCCAACTTCCTTAACTATCCCTGACAATCTGTTTTTTAGCTCTTTTAACATGCTGCAGAATTCTTTAAAAATAAGATGGATTTTTCTTCTTCTAATAACGGCCATAATTTTTTTTAAAATGCCTTTGTGATGAATTTGTCGCCTACCATGTGCCTAGCAAATTGGACTTTAAATGACCTTTTTGCCCTTATTATTGCAGCTGTCAGAATCCAATTTTGTACAGAAAATATAAAGAAAAGGGAATTTAAACCAGAAATTTTTATTGAGGCACACACAGCTTCAGCAGCTGCTGTTACAACAGTATCATCAAATACCAAAACTGACAAAGACCCATGGGATCTATTTTCTAATTCAGTCTTGAAGGAAATTTACAATAGTGAATCTCTATGGCAGTTGAGGTTGGCTAAGATTTAGATGACCCATTTCCCTTATCTAATGAATTCAGGCCCTGCAAACTTTGCAAAAGCTTTAAACTGACAAAATATCAAGAGAGTTGATGTGAAATTGAAAGACAGCTGGCATGGACTCAGAACCTCTTGAGTTTAGCTCAGGAAGCTGCAAACTTCCACAGCTGCATGACAGTCAAAATGAAGATTCCAGCATAAAGATAGTCAAAATATTGCTATTAGATGAAGCACTTTATGCCTAAAGCCTTTACTCTACAGAGAAGATTATTCACTTTGAATAAAGAATGCACATAACATTTTTGCATTTATCTCCATTTTGCTAAGATAAAATAATCGAGAATGTTTCCATCTTCATCAACTTAGGTTTTAAAAAGTCCAATTAAAATTAAATTTGAAGGGCTTTTAAAAAATGTAAATGATTGAATCTTATTCTTGGAAATAAAACCACTTTGATGTGCTTTCCTTTTTCAAGCTGTCTCCAATTCCTTGGTCTTAACAAGCCATAAGGATTGTTAATAATACATAATTCAATACTTTGTTTTATTACGTGGTGAGAAGCTCATCAGGGTGTTTCTAGGTAAGAGCACACTTAACAAATTATTAGGTAGAGAAACAAAGCTTGCTAGGTGTGGTGTTTTCAGGCAATATACTATATCATCAGTGATAATTTTTATACAACTCTTTTAAGAAAAGCGAACCCCAACCTGAATGGTATTTATGGCACATTGAAGTTTTACTGATGGGAAGATACTTCAACATTAAAAATACAGTTTCTTGAACAATAGTTATAAGGCTCATTGTATTTATGGGAACTAAAAATTTGGCTACATTTTCAAAGGATCCCAGTCATGGCTTTCCATATAGCCCATCACAAAACACTTCTCAAACAATTTAAATTGTATCATAGATTGGCCATTTGTATTTGGGAAATAGCATTAAACTCTTGTAATAGTGAAGTCCTGCTGAATAGATAGGTATATGTAAGATTTAATATGAATGCACAACTGAGAAAATAGGGGATAAAGTCATTTATGACTTTACAATGATAGCATGTTGTTTAAAATGCAGAAAAATATATGCATAGGTATTTCAAAATCATTTATTTTATTCTGGGAGTCATAAGTCTTACTCAACTATTGAAATATAAAAGAAAGAAACACCTTTTTAATCCTTTTATGTTTAATGAGAATTATAAACCATGTTTAGTTTGTTTTTAATTCATATGCTACTTGTCAACTACTTGTCAGCACATTCATTTTGAAAATGATTTTACTTTTTGTAATTATATGGCTTTTGGGGGTATAATATAAAATACTAAGCATATCAGTGTATTAAACCAAAATGGATTTGTAGACTAACTGTGGATTCCTGAGCATTACTGGAGACTCAAGTGAAGAGCATGAAAACTTTCTCTGGTTTTACCTAGCAGAGTCAATCTCTTCTTTATTGCTTCATGCCTGTACTGATTTCTACAACAGTACTTTTAAAGTGTATCGAAATAACTGTATATGTGCCTTCTTCCCTGAAGGTAATAAACCCCTTGACATCATGAACCAGATCTTATTCTTGTTTGCAGCACTGATCCTGCAATTCAATGATGTGATCAAGGTCTGCTTTTCTTCTTTTGCTCTGCCATTCATCTTGATGAGTTTATCCTAAGGTTGGTTCTTTTTGTAGTCATTAGGATCACTTTGCACTGCCTGTAGCTTTAAGGCACTGCTCTTATTCTCACTTAAGTCCCGTTCGCGGGAGGGGCGGGGGGAGGCAGGTAATGAGAGAGAGAGAGAGAGAGAGAGAGAGAGAGAGAGAGAGAGAGAGAGAGAGAGAGAGAGAGAGCGAGAGAGCTTTTCCCCAATCAAGGAACAACAGCACTTATGTCTGATGCAATTGTTTAGGTCCAATTCCAGACGGGTAACTGTCACCAGGGGGAATGACATGTGCTGATTGGCTTAGACCAGAGTTCCTTAACCAATCTTGGGTAAGGGAGAAGGATATTATAATTGCTTAGGTTAATCAGAGCTCTCTTTTGGAGATGGGGTCAGTTCCTCAAACTGCATTAAAACTTTTATAGAAAGAGTGTTGAAATAGATGTTGGTTAGCCACCTGTAATGACCACTGCACAGGTTTTTAATATGCAGTGTTTCTCAAGCTTATTTGACAAGGGGCTCTTTGTTCTTAGAATAGATAGGTTATGAAATTCTGATCTATAAGATTAAGTTCAAATTCCTTATTATAGTATGGAAAGCTTTTATGATATGGTCCCTGACTTCCAGCTACTGGTTCTGTTGTCATGTCAAAGTTATGGTCTAGCAATGACAAATTCATTGCCTCTCCCGCATCTTTCCATATTTATTAATATTCCAAGGACTTTATATTTTTCATCTTTGTTAGCGAGTTTTTTCTGCTCTGATTGCCTTCTCATCCTTCAAATTCCACATCAAACACCATCTCTTCTTAAGTCTCCTCTTCTTTATACTCTTCTAGCATTTTGCACATAATTCATTTATTGCATCTCCACATAACATTGTAATTATTTATGAACACGTTTCTTGATTTTGAATGACTTGTGGTGAGGGCCTATGTCTTATTCATCTTTGCAGTCACAGAATTTGTTGGAGGTTTGGTGTCAAATGTCTCTTCAACTGAATTGTTCATTTAGTATGTTTTTAAACATTTAAGACCAATGCTACATTTCCATCCTTTCTGTGTGTGTGTTCAAAAATATTGATGTTTCAGCAGCTAACTGTGAGATCTTTATCTTGTGGCTTGAATAGTAGTTCCTGAGTCAATCTCAGAATCTGAGCCATAAAATAAATTTATTTTTATGATTCATGCTGCCTAATTTCAGAGTTCAAAATCATAAAATTAGACGTAGGCTTTCTGATCAGGCACTATTTGCAAAAGTTTAGATAAAAACAAGCAGGATTGAAAGTGCATTTTTATAAGGACTGTCTGCATAGTTGAAGTAGCATTCTTAAAGTACACAATTATCTGTTTCTCAATATGACAAACCTTCAAAATTGCATTCAGGAGCTGTTTAATATATGTATGCTAACTTATAAACATAGAAGAACCTGCAGGTAATTGGTTTTCAGTGTGTCACAGGTTTAAAATTATTTAGATGAGTTGCAGATTTATAAACATTTAAAAAACCTCATTTTGCCTTTCATATAAAGTCATTACTAGGTGAAAGGTGAGTTTTGAATACTTTTTCTCTCTAATAATACATGGAGTAGATATTTGCTCTTATATAAGCTTACTTGCAGAAGGTGTTTATTTATTTACTTATTTACTCATTTATGCAATCTAACATCCATTTCTCCTTCTCTTTTTATACATTTCACAGTTTCCTTTGGAGAAATTACCTCTTCCACATTGTGAGCAGCCTTGGTCAAAGGACTCTTAATTCTTCTAGGTGGGTAACCAAGGTAGGCTAATCAGAATCTCCCCAGACTTAATCTATTGGAAAATCAGTTGGAGTTGATTCATCCCAGGGGTAGTGCCCAGGCCGAACTGCCCATTAGTTCTTGCTACCCACATTGAAGATATTCTGGGTCCTGTCTTTTCAGGCTGGTTTATTCTTTGAGCTCCCCCATGTTCTTCCTGTGAGTTTAAGTTCCTTTCTGCTTAAGTCAGGCAGAGTCAGTTTCTGCTGCTTACCAACAAAGAACCCTGACCAATATAGTAGTCAAGGTCAGTCCACTCCTGATATGTTTTCAGCCACATTTCCAAATTACATCTTTGTCAACTTTATTCATTTTACTTCATTTGGATTTTACTGCTTCTCATGGGAAAAATGCCATGAATCAAGTAAGCACAAATCTTTTTATTAGTTGCCAAATAAATTCAGTGTTTAAAAGCTGAGTCATGTCATGTTCAATCACTTTTCTGTAGTTCCACCTACAATAAATATAAGCTGCCTGTTAAGATGGGTTTTAGCCACCGCTTTGCAAATCGTGTAAATATTTTTGGAAAAAGCGTTTCATTCTTTATTGCTGAGATAATTTTCTCACAGTTTAAAGATGCTTTAATAGGAATCAGCTTTCCAAAACTAAGAAATCTATTTCCTGTATTTCAGAAGAAAAACACAATAAAAAAGATATGTTTACATGCTGCATTCTCATTCTCTGAGAGAACTGCAATCTATCTGTACTGATTTCTTCTTGGGAAACTTGTATCTGCAGAAAACAGGAAGTTTTATTTTATTTTGGGGTATAGACAGATGTTTAGAATCCAGGAACAGAGAAAAGAAGTACAATTGTATATCTCCTACAACTTTGTGTGTTCCAAGGGCTTGAACTCTATCATAGTGAAAGAGAAGTGAACATTATTTAGACGAAGGTTAAAAGGTGGAACTGCTATTCTGAGTGAAATGTCTATGATAATTGAACTTTTGAGCCACAAAGGCCAGTCAGTACTTCACCAGGTACTCTCCAAAATCTTTTTGTAGGTTTTAAAATACAAATGCCTTTAGAATGCCAAACTTATATTTCTCCAAAGGAAAAGAAAACCCTTCTAGAATATTAAATGGACTTATAAAGGGGAGATTTTGGGCTAAAAGGAGATCAAATATTTTCTTTTGTCAAAAGCTCAGTTCATTATTGCAAGTGAAAAGATCATGGAATAGCTGCTTAAGATGACAAAAGGGACTGCGATAGCTTTAGCTAATGACGGTACACAGCCAATTTTGTCTTCTGTCTTTGTACTTGCTTTATGAAAGGTCTCAGCATTGGTTTTCTTTTGCACACTTCTTTTCTGGTGATTATAGAGCTTATTATGGGTTTGAAAATTGTAGAGGATTTTCCCACATTACATCTAACTTTGTGAGACAAGATTACACACTGATGTTAAAGGAAGGCAAATGAAATTGTAAGATGTATAATATACATATGTGAAGTAATTTTTTTTCTATCTTGGGAAAAGTTGGAAGAACAGGGATAAGGGATATTTGGAGAAAATTGTCTAGAGGAGTGTATTAATTTCCTGGGACTGCCATAACGACTCATAGTTCTGGAGGCTCTAAGTCTGAAATCAAGGTATTAGCAAGGTTGGTTCCTTCTAAGGGCTGTGATGGAAAGATCTGTTCCAGGCCTCTCTCCTTAGCTTGTAGATGGTCATCTTCTCCCTGTGTCTTCACATGGCACTCTCCCAGTGTATGTGTCTGTCTCTGAATTTCCCCTTTACATAAAGGCATACCATATTGGATTAGGGCCCACCCTAATGACCTCCTTTTAACCTGATTACCTGTGTAAAGATCCCACCTTCAAATAAGGTCACATTCTGAGGTATGGGGGTTAAGACTTGAGTATATGAATTTTAGGGGAATACAATTCAACCCATGACAAGAAGCAAAGGGATGATTAAAGGGAAGAATACACATATGTTTTTGCACAGGGCAGGGAAGAAGAAATGTTTCTTTCCACATGTAATTTTTTGTGAATCTAGGCAATAAAGGGCTTGCTGCTGAACTTTTTCTTGTGACCCTTTGACTTTGCTTGTATTAAAAATTAGAAATGCTTTTCATCTCTCTTGATTTATACACTATGGAAATTGGTCACTATTTTTGTATTAACTTGGCAATGATTGTAGAATAGAAATGGGAAATAGATCATGTTAATTTCTTTTGCGTTAACTCAAGTCTTCAGCAAGAAGCAATTATCACACTGGAAGTCATGCAACGTACTGTACCTTTAAATAGTCTGTACTTAACGGAGAATTCTCTTCCATTGACCTTTGTCCTTTCGGTTCATCTCATTGCATAATTAGCCTTTTTTGACTTGGTTTAGTCAAGTGTCCTGGCTGAGCTTTGTTCTTCCTTGTAACTGTCTAGAGAATTATAAAAATGTGGTTTCCTTAATAATGAAAATAGAAAACCTTCTTCTGTTTGTGGGTGGTGCTTGTACATTTCTGTTGGTGAGGTAAACAGTGAGTGAATAGCAGCTCCGATTAAAACTCAAGGGTAGGTGGATTCACTGCGATGGCTGCTGGGAAGGAGGATACAGATAATGTCCCACTCACCTGCTGCCTGGCTGGTAGTTCCCAGATGATCTGCCCTGGGGAGCTTCCTTGAGTTTTATTTCAGAGATATATATGTGACCTGCTTCAACTCCAGCCAACATCTTCCTTAACTAGACCATTGATTAAATTTGTAGTCAACAGATTATTTGTATAATGAATGAGCCTTTTTAAAAGTTACTAAATGAGACTCACCCGGTTTTAAGGTCATTTTATAAAAAAATTATTTACTGAGTATTTACTGTGTGCTAGGCATTGTGCTAATGATGGGCTTAAAACACGGAATCTGCCTCTCAAGGAGCTCAAGGTTCAACAGGTAAGACAAATGAAAGCACAGACAATGATAGTAAAATGTGATAAGGATTGGAAGAGGGGCTTGTAAAGGATGAGTTGGAAGCTGAGTTGGAATTTATCAGCTCTTGTCTGGAATGGGAGGGAGTTAATGAGGGAAAGGCTTTCATGTGGTGAGAATAGCATAGGTAAAAGCTCAGAAACAGAAGATGGATGTGCTGGAGGAGAAAAAAAGCCAGCAAGGCTGAGAGCTGGAGAACACCATAGAAAGAAGCAGGTGGGCAAGGATTAGATCAAAAAGAGCCTCCTGTGCATTGTTAGTTTAGAGCTAGAAGACCTGAGTCACTGCCTAGACTCTGTTCCTGGGTAGTGGTGTGACCTTTGAGTAAGTCACTGAAAAACCTCTGTCCCTTAGCTTTCCAAACAAGGCACAGAGGAGCAGAGAGAGGCTGGATCCGGGTGTCTTATGGGCCAGTTGGCTCCCTGTCAATATTTGGAAAGAGCTCAGAACTCGGTGGCACAATCGAGAGAGGTGGTACAAAGAAAAGACTGAGATTAAATTTCTTCTTTCTTATCACAGTCTGACAGACTGGGGGTCTGTGATCTTGAGATTTATAAGAAATATATATTTGGTCTTTGTCTCCATTTCTGGCACAGAATTCCTAAAACGCTTGGAATTTCTTAGTGATAAGAGCAAGGAGACCATCTTTGTTATAATACTAGGTTTTTTGTCCTCCATTCCTGAAATAGCTCCAGAGCCGTAAAGAGGAAAGGAGTGTCTTGCTTTTATAACAAGCCCTTTCAACTGCACTTGAGTTTATGTTAATGAGGTGACTTTTGTAAAGCCCCTAAGGTTGGGAGCTGTTTGCCAGTGGAAGCAACCATGTGACTAGAGGGTTGGAGCTTTTAGTCCCAGCCCTTGATCTCTGGGGAGGGGAGAGGGTTTGGAGGTTGAATCAATCACCGATAGCCAATGATCTGGTCAATCACACCTATGTAATGAAGCCTCCATAGAAACCCAGAAGGATGGGGTTTGGAGGTGCTTGGAGGGTGGTGTGCCTTGAGGCTCTTCACCTCTCCCTCCATATCCCCCATACCTTGCCCACGTGTCTTCCAAAGGGCTTTCGTGAGTTCCATTCTTGTATAATAAACCAGCAATCTAGTAAGTAAACTGTTTCTCCTGAGTTCAGTGAGCTGCTCTAGGAAATTAATTCAACCTGCGGAGGGTGTCCTGGGAGCTGCCAGTTTATAGTCAGTCAGGAAGAAGCACAGGTATCAACCTGGACTTGTGATTGTCGTCTCGGGGAGAGGGGGTGGGGGGCAGTCTTGAGAGACTGAACCCTTCACTTGTGGAATCTCCGGGTAGATAGTGTCAGAATTGCATTAAACTGTTGACGCACAGCTGGGGCTGAGGAATTGTGTGGGTTTTCCACAGGCACGGTGTCAGAAGTGAAGTACGGTTGTAGAGTATTGAGAGTGGAGGAGACACACGGAAGGAGTGTGCTTTTCTTCTAGACGGTCTCAAGGTAAAAATTAAATTTAATTATAAAAAAATATGAAAATATCTCTAGCTCCCCTAAGTGTCTTCTGTCCTCTAGAAGTTTGAAATACAAGCAGTGGTGTGTGCTGGCTCACACTTGCTCGTGAGAGCCCGTTGTTAAATTGTCAGGTATTTTGTTAGTTGGTTGTTAAACACGGCCACTATGAAATATTAAATGGTTTCAACTTACAATTAAATACATTATTTTTTTAAAAAGTAATAAATTGCTCCAAACTAATTTCTCCCTATTTATTTCATTATATTTTACTATTTCTTATACTCTTGATATATCTATGTGTATAGTATGATGGGAAGACTATAAAAGTTGTTTTACTTCACATCTTTTACTAACATGGTTTTCAGTGACATCACATAGGTTGCTTGAAATTGGCCATAGCTGTAAGAGTTACACCATGGGAACCGGCAAATGCTACAAATCAGGAATTTTATTTCTATTTTTCTTTTTTTAATTATTTATTTATTTATTTACTTATTTATTTATTTTGGCTGTGTTGGGTCTTCGTTGCTGTGCGCAGGCTTTCTCTAGTTGTGGCGAGTGGGGGCTACTCTTCATTGCGGTGCGCAGGCTTCTCATTGCGGTGGCTTCTCTTGTTGCGGAGCATGGGCTCTAGGCGCACGGGCTTCTGTGGTTGCAGCACGTGGGCTCAGTAGTTGTGGCTCACGGGCTTAGTTGCTCCGAGGCATGTGGGACCTTCCCGGACCAGGGCTCGAACCCGTGTCCCCTGCATTGGCAGGCGGATTCTTAACCACTGCGCCACCAGGGAAGCCCCTATTTCTATTTTTCTTCCCTTCTTTTTTTTCTCTCCTCCTTCCTTTCCTTCCTTTTTTCCTTCCTCACCTCCCTGCCTTCTTCCATCCTCTCTTGCTCTTTGTTTCTTGAAGAGCTTTCTGTTAAACATTTAGCAGCATACCAATGAGTACAAAGGAAGAATAAGAATGACAAAACAAAAAGGTAACAACAAACTGGACAGGAGAAGGTTAGGAACAGGAAGGGAATAGGTTCCAGGAAATGATTGAGGAGGGTGGTTTAGCACTGAGGTTGTGAATATCTCCTCAAGGTGGTACTGAGTGGATTTTGCTAAGGCTGATAGGGCAGCTAAGGACCAACTGACATTCACCTGTACTCTAAAGTACATAAGAAAATCCACAATTGCTGTGGATGAAGTTAGAAACAGATGTGCTAAGCAGATCATGAATAATTAATACAATGTGAAGGAACCCAGAGAATCACTTTGCTCTGTATCCAGCGGCTGAGGGTACCTGTGGTCCCATCCTCTAAGACAGACATAATCACTCCACCATTCCTGCCATGGATCTTGCTGCCTCCTCAGCATCTTGTCTAGTCTCACCTTCCTGCTCTGTGTCTGAACATTTTACTGCTCTGGCTTTACTCTTGCTGCTGAGTGTTCTTATAACTTTACTTTCATATTCTTCTGTTCTCTTTCTTTGCTATACTATTTTACTCTTCTGTAAGTTTTCTACTATGTTTTCTAGTTTTTCTATGACCCTCTCTTGCACAAACTTCTTGAATCTCCTCTATATTTTCACTCCGTCTGTTTTCACCATCTGCTGTCTTTAAGTACTTTGGATCCCTGCTCAAAGTGTCACTGTGTAGCAGCGCACTCTTAAGTTAACTTCTTGGAGCCTCAGTTTTCTTTTTTTGTGGAATAGGAGGATTTCACCTCCCTCACAGAACTTTTTGTAAGATTTAAATGATGTAATGTATATAAAGTACTTAAAAATTCCTGGCACCTAAAATGATTAATAAATGGGAACTTCTGTTTAAATAATGTCAATCCACACTGAGTTTATTACCTATTAGCATCCACACTAAAGTCCTTGTCAGTGGTTGCAAACTCCAGTGCCTGCAGGGTCTAGGCAGAACAGAAAGGAATGAATTGGGTTGTGATGGGAAGTGGCAGAGATGATGGTAAATTAAAGAGCTCATAACACGTGCAAATGAATCAGCCTCTTCTCAATTCTGGCTGATTTATATCCTGCGGAAATGTGAGCTCAGAGTTGCCAGTTCTTTTAATTTTTTAGGAAACAGTGAACATAGATATTTTTATAAGTAATTTCTTAATGTAGAAATAATGTTGCTCAGTATTGGAAAAGAGCACTTTGAGGAAAATAGGTCTATTAGCTGTATTTGGCCCGTTGTCCACTAGTTTGAAACCTCCGTAGGATATATTTATTGAGCTGTGTTTGAGCACTTGGTTCCTTATTTATCAACAGGAAATCCTGTCTTTCACACATGATGTAGCTGCCTTTCTAGTAAGAGTGTATTTGAAAGAAAATTCTTGTTGGAATGAAAATCCATGGTGCTTTTTCAAAATGCAACCTAACCACACCCAGGCATTTCAAAGGCTGGCAGCTTCTTTTAAACTTTTAGAAAAATCTTTTATTCTTTATCAACTTTTTTGTCTAACTATATTAGTGTGATATTGAAAACCTGCTTTACTTAATTAGAAAGAAAAGCGGAGAAAATTTGGGATAGTAGGATGGGAAGTTTAGTAGACCAAGAATTTGATTGGACTTCATAGACCAGTGAGTTAATACTTTTATCTCCTGGCCATAATATAGGGGCAAGCCACTTAAGTTACATGGATGTTAGTTTCTTTATTTGCAAAATAAAGGGGTTGAGTAAGTTTATCTTTATATTTCCTTCCAGAGTCGATATTTTGTAAATTAGTCTACTTAATTTTGGAGAAACTGAACTGACATGTTTAAACCTCCCCTAACTTTTGAAATATGGTGTTTATTAGAACATAGCTAATATCTTCATGTAAATTCAATTCAGGTTAAATTCATTAAACTTTTTTATGTTATTAAAGACCTAATATAAAGAAGGTGATGGGTTAATTACTTGAGGGATCATAAAATGAAGACGAGGTTTCCTTCAGTGAGCTTGAAGTTTAAGAGGGCAGGGAGAAATTATTGGTGGCAGTAGTGGAGATCAAAACAGCTATAAGATAGAACACAGTATTAGAAGAATGAGGAGATGGATGAATTCCTCTTTCGCCTCGAAGCAAGGAAAGCTTTCTAACTGACTCAAACTTAGAGGCAATAAAAGAAAAGAGGGGTAAATTTGATTACACAAAAATTTCTTGGCATGGGAAAAAAATGCCATAAGCAAAAGCCAAAGCCAACTGACAAACTGGAGAAGATGTTTACAACATGTACCATAGGTAAAGGGTTAATATTCCTAATATAGAGAGAATTGAGGGACAAAGGACCAAAAACCTGATAGAAGAAAGAGAAACAGACATGAGCACATAATTCACACACACAAAAACAAGATATAAAAATGTTCCTCCTTGAAGGCATTATGCTAAGTGAGATAAGTTTGACAGAGACCGAAACAAAAAATGTATGATATCACTTACATGTGAGATATGAAAAAGCCAAACTTGTAAAAACGGAGAGTAGAATGGTGGTTACCAGAGGCTGGGGGAGTAGGGTGGGGGAATTTGGGAGATGTTGTTTAAGGGTCCAAACTTGCAACTCGTAGATAAATAAGTCCTGGAGATCTAACGTACAGTATAGTGATTATAGTCAACAGTAGTGTATTATAAACCTCAAAGTTGCTAAGAGACTAGATCTTAATTGTTCCCACCACAAAAAAAGAAATAATTATGTGATGTGATAGACGTGTTAGCTAACACTATAGTAATGACCATACGGCAATATATAAATGTATCAAATCAACAGGTTGTACACCTTAAACTTATACAATGTTTAAAAAGTTTGAACTTATTAATAATTAGAGAAATGGTAATCAAAACAACATGGCGATACCATGTTTAATCTGGAAGATTGGCAACATTTAAAAAGTTTGAGAATAGGAAGTCCCTGGCTGTCCAGTGGTTAGGACTCCATGCTTCCACTGCTGGGAGCCCGAGTTTGATCCCTGGTCAGGGAACTAAGATCCCACAAGCCTTGTGGCACAGCCAAAAATAAAAAAAAAATAAATAAATAAAATAAAAAGTTTGAGAATACATTATGTTGGCAAGACTGTGGGGAAACAAGTATTCTCATACCTTGCTGCTGGGAATGCAAACTGGTACAATCATTTTGAAGGAAAATTTGGCAAGACATATGCATCTACCTTTTGACCAACAATCTTACTTCTAGGAATTTACTCTGAAGATGTATCTCCAACAATAAGAAAATACATGTGTGCAAGGTTATTCACTGAAGCATTGTTTATAATTGCAGAATTTTGGGAGCAACCTAAATGCCCACATATAAGAGAGTTGTTGAATAAACTATGGTACATCTATATTATGAAGTATGGGCATACTTGGAGATATTGTGGGTTCTGTTCCAGACCACAGGAGTAAAGCAATGAAGCAAGTCACACAATTGTTTTGGTTTCCTAGTGCATATAAAATTTATGTTTACTTTATACTGTAGTATGTTAAGTGTGCAATAGCGTTATGTTTAAAAAATATGCATAACTTAATTAAAAAATTCTTTATTGCTAAAAAATGCTAACCATCATCTGAGCCTTCAGCAAGCCGTAATCCTTTTGCTGGTGGAGGGTCTTGCCTCAGTGTTGATGGCTGCTGACTGATCACGGTGGTGGTCGCTGAAGGATGGGCTGGCTGTGGCGATTTCTTAAAATAAGAGCACGGGTGAAGTTTGCCACACTGATTAACTCTTTCTTTCATGAATGATTTCTCCGTAGCGTGCACTGTTGTTTGATAGCATTTTACCCATAGTAGAACATCTTTCAAAATTGGAGTTAATCCTCTCAAACCCTGTCACTGCTTTACTAACTTTTTGTAATATTCTAAACCTCTTGTTGTCATTTCAACAATCTTCACAGCATCTTCACCAGGAGTAGATTCCATCTCAAGAAACCACTCTCTTTGCTCCTCCGTAAGAAGCACCGCCTCATCCCTTCAAGTTTGATCATGAGATTGCAGCAATTCAGTCTCATCTTCAGGCTCCACTTCTAGTTTTCTTGCTATTTTCCACCACATGTGCAGTTACTTCCATCATTGAAGTCTTGAACCCCTTAAAGTTATCCATGAGGATTAGAATCAACTTTTTACAAACTCCTGTTAATAGTTGATATTTTGACCTCCTCCTGTAGATCACAAAAGTTCTTAATAGCATCTAAGATGGTGAATCCTTTCCAGAAGGTGCCCAATTTATTTTGCTCAGATTCATCAGAGGAATCACTATCTATGTCAGCTATAGCCTTACGAAATATGTTTCATAAAGAATAAGACTCAGGGGGACTTCCCTGGTGGCGCAGTGGTTAAGAATCCGCCTGCCAATGCAGGGGACACAGGTTCGATCCCTGGTCCGGGAAGATCGCACATACTGCGGAGCAACTAAGACCGTGTGCCACAACTACTGAAGCCCGCGTGCCTAGAGCCCGTGTTCTGCAATGAAGAGTAGCCCCCGCTTGCCGCAACTAGAGAAAAGCCCATGCACGGCAATGAAGACCCAACACAGCCAAAAATAAAATAAAGTAAATAAATTTATAAAAAAAAAAAGAATAAGACTCGGAAGTCAAAATTACTTCTTGATTCATGGGTGGCAGAATGGATGTTGCCCTAGCAGACGTTAAAACAACATTCATCTTCTGTACATCTCCATCAGAGTTCTTGGGTGGCCAGGTGCATTGTATATGAGCAGTAATATATTTTTAAATGAATTTATCATATTTTATTTATCCATTTTCCAGTTATTTTCACTTAATTTGATTAAGAACTAATTTAAAAAAATTTTTATTGAAGTATTGTTGATTTACAATATCGTGTAAGTTTCAGGTATACAGCACAGTGATTCAGTTATATATATATTCTTTTCCAGATTCTTTTCCCTTATAGGTTATTACATGATATTGAGTATAGTTCCCTGTGCTATAGAGTAGGTCCTTGTTGGTTATTTATTTTATACATAGTAGTGTGTATGTGTTAATCCCAGCCTCCTAATTTATCCCTCCCCCATCCCCCTTTCCCCTTTGGTAACCATAAGTTTGTTTTCAATGTGCAGTAATATTTTGAAAGTGGTATTTCAAAATACCACTTTCAATACCTCACTTTCAGGTATTTACTTAAGTAAATATTTTTTAAAAATTATTTACTGGTTAAAATCACTATTTTGGGGGGGAGAGGAAGTGTTGTTTTTTGGTCTCTGATTCTTGCAGTTGAATGAAATTCTAAGTGATACAGTGACTAGGAGAATGAAACATGAGGCAAAGTAGCTATATTTCATACACGGGTGACTATAAAAATAACAGTGCCATTAGGAAAGAAAAATTAATGATTTTAACAAAAGGTTATTAATTTATTCAACTATTAAATATTTATTTTGCTCCTGCTATGTACCAGACGCTATTCAAAGGACTCAGAGTTGAGTGATGAGTACAATGGATAATGTCTCTGGTCTCATGTTAGTAGAGACAGACAATGAACAACAGCAAGAGCAATAACAGAGCCAGAAGGAAAGAACTGATTGTAATACGCACTAGACAAAGACTTAACACAGAGTGATATTAAGTAGTTATTAGGTGACTCCCATAATAGGGTGCTCAGGAACAATGTTGAATTGATGGGTTTCTGGGCCATATCAGCGAAGGCTTTTAGAAATGTGAATTTAGAGATTGGGAGAGGGGTTAGGCCAAATATTTAGTTTGGGGAGTTTTCAACATAGATGATAGTAGAAACAAAGTAGACAAGAGTGAATAAAGACACTTTAGGGTGTGTAAAAATGGAGAAAGATTCATCCAGGGTTATCAGAGGAATCTGGGAAGTGGTGTGTTCTGCCTCACCCCATGTATGAGATGTTTGACAAAGGGCAGCCATTAATGCTGCAGAGACATTAAAGAAGATTTAAGGAAAAAGTACTGAATTTGGCAAATTTGCAGTCATCAGTCATTAGTGACATTTGAAGAGCTGTTTTAAAAATAAACATGTGGTAAAAAATGAAGAAAGCAACTGTGGACCAGTCTAAACTCATTCTTCTCTCCTCCCAACACACACAGATGTGGGTGATGAATAAGTAGGCGTGGTTCCTTTTTAAATGCTAGCGCTGTTTATAACACAGCTCTTCATTTGACAATGTTTAACTATTTCATTTAAACACCAACACTGGTGTTTTACAGTGGCCCATACCATTCCCTGAGTTCGTTTGATTCCAGTAGCTCATATGATAATTGCTGAGAGAAAATAGCACTTTGAGTCACCCAGTTGTGTAACAGAAGTATGTTTTATGACTTTTTCGTCTCATAAAACAAAGCTAGATTTTCCTTCCAGTTGCAAAAAGGCTTTAGACTGGAGTAAACCTGACCTGAGGCTCCAAGTTTATAGGCCCAATTTATTCCCTCTGTATATTCATGGGACAACTCTATGTGAATTCTCCCACGGGGTGTGAAATCTTAGTTTGGTCAGGTGTTCATGCCTTTTCATGTAATTAAGCAATTATTTTCAAGTGGATTAAAATTTTTAGAAGCTTTGAAAAATGTTAGTAAAAATAGCACTCTGCTGTATTTACATTGAGTTTTAATCCTAGTTGTTCAAAGAGTGTTTATCAGTTGATGATATGGCAAATATTAGCATTTCTACTTTGTAGACAGAGAAATTATGTGATGCACTTGAAGCGATACTGAAAGTCAAAAGTAGGAGATTCTGGACCAGAGCTTTTGTTAATTCCATTCTCCATTAACACCTTTTTCTCTTTTTCATCTCTCCCATACAATTAAATCTATGTAAGTATTTGAAGACATAATATTGATTAAATAATATTGAAAAAGTGGTGGTTAAATTCTTAATTATTTTTGAAAGTGCTGTTTGAGAGTGGTGATTGTTGCTATGGGTTACCAGTTTACTCTGTTACTAACCAATTACTGACTCTTTTTATAATACATGCTGTCCCTTACAGCCATATTTCACCAGGCTTCTTAAAACTCTACCAATTTAAACATATAATCTAAGTAGAAATAGAATTTTTGTAATATAGAGACAACTTGGAGACAAATCCCCATTCTTCCCTTTCAAGGAGCCTTGTGTATCTGTCTCTCTCTCTATCCACCATCTATCGAAATTCTGCAGTTTCCACTAAGGGGATAGACCGCTCATGTAATGGTCAATTTACCAGGTGAAAACATAAAAGAGGATGCACCGCTTTCAAGTGTCTACTCTGACTCATTCAGTGTCAAGCTCTACGTAGTTGGAGCGTCTCAGATCTTGTGCAATGTGAGATTCTCTTAACATAGAAGTCATGTACCACTGTCTTGTTAGCTCATCAGATTTAAATAGATGTGAAGTGCCAGTTGGTTGTGTGAAATGATGCTACTGCCCTATTATCAGTAAAGCACAATGTATACACCTTTATCAAATATTTAACTGTGACTAAGGAGTCTACGGACACAAACAAGAGTGACTGTTCCCATCTAAGGAACAATATCGTGATCTTGGGCTCATTTGAAGGAACTTGAATCTCATAAGCTAACATCCACAACTTAGATTGGTAGAGGATGGGAAGTTTCTGGTGAGAAAAGCAGAATTGCTTCAAAAAGAGCTAGAATGCAGATGATAGTGGGGGATGGACTTCAGGCACCCTTTCCCCCAACTCCAGCTACACACTTAGAGATGACAACATGTAAAAAGAGAGAAGAGACTAAAATGACATAACCATAGTCAAGATTTGTCCATGGGCCAGAAACAGAACAGAATTAAACTACTGAGAGGTGCTAAAGCTGGGGGCCTGCCAGGGTTTGTGTCTTCTGGATACAGGAAGAATGAAACTGCACATAAGGTAGAGTACTAGATCCAGGAGTAGCAATTGAAACTAGGGGCCTGATGGTTCTCTCTTATGAAGGAGGCTATAAAGAGTTGCTGATAACAGTTGCTACAGGGCTAGGCTAAACCAGATGCTTGGGGAGGGAGGCAGGAGGATCCAGATTAAGTTTAAAGAAGGATCTGAGCAGAGCTATGCATTTATTATCACGCCAGGGCAGGAGCTCTAAGCCTTTAAGAAAAGTTTCTGAGCTGGTTTCCCTGAAAGATTGTGCGGATCTGCCAAGGAAGAGAGGGGGACAAGCAATTGATCCAGAGTCTAGTTAGGTCTAGTTACAGATCACAAAACTAGTGTCAGGAGAATGGAAAAAAGGCATTGGTTCCAGGCAATGTGGTGTCCAGAAATCAAACAGCTTTCAGACAATAAAGTGTCAAGATTAAACAAGCATTTGTTGAGCACCTCCTGCAGTCTGCCACCTGTGTTAGGTGCTGAGGAATTCAGAGACGATGTAAGATAAAACCCATGGTCTCTAGAGGAAATCAGTTTGGTGGGGAGATAGACATATATGAATAATCTTACAAGGCATGCTAAAAGAGTGGTTGAGAAAGGTCCTAAGAGAGTGAGAGAAAGGAGAATTAAATTCGAATTAAGGGTAATTAGGAAAATGTTTTCGAAGAGATTGGTTTAAATTGATTCTTGAAGGATGGGTAACAATTATTTATCAGACAACGAGGAGCAGCCTCCTTGGCAGGAGATGAAGAGACGGGATGGAGCCTGTGTTAGAAAAGACAGTAACCTTGGGTCCCCACCAGCTGAGAAGAGAAAAGCAACAGAGGGCTTTTTGAGCTTTTACTGAAGCTTAGGTACAACTCTCCCAGGGCATTCTAAGGAAAGATACATATGTAAGGAGCATGAGAAAAATAAAGCTTAAGATCCAGATGAAAGTATTCCCAGCTGGGCCTTCTATTTATTCCTTCCCAGGACAAGGACTCATCTCTGTTGGGCAAAAGACTAAACAGATATATTTGAACAGAGGGAAGTGTAATGATAAGGAGGAAGACGACTCTTGAAAGAATGGAGGCAAGCAGGTATATATATGGCAACTTTTTTTTCACTCAACTTTCTTTTTGTGATCTCTATACCTTGATATAGCTATGGTTCATTCATTTTACCTTTCTGCTTTACCATGTTTCTACTAATGTACGTTTAGCTTCTATTTAATTACTTGTTCAACATTACAGTGTTATTTGCATTGTAGAAATATCCTCCTACCTGTCTTCTTATACACCTGTGCAAGAGTTTTTCTAGAGAATATCCCTAGAAAGGAATGATGGAGTCGTGCTGTATATATATTTCAAATTTATTAGCTATGCTCTTTTATTCATCTTTATCTCTTTTCACACTGCCCCCTCCCCTTCCCCTACCACTCACATGGTAGGTAGTTAAGAGTGAAATAGGCTGGAAGCTGAGGGTAATGAGAACTAAAAAGAGAAGACAAAAAAGAAAATGGGGAAGAAATAAGACTGGTTTTAGTTAATTGCCAGTCATTTGGTAACTAGGAACACTGGGGCTCAGTCTGTCCGGGAGCCAGAGGGCAGAGGAGCGTTTGGAACGGAGACTCTTTGGGAGGCATTGTTGCTTGTCCTGAGAGCTGGGTGAGCACACTTGGACCGGAGCCGTGCTCAGCGGAGTGTGCGTGTCCACACTGGAGGGCTCGGCTCGAGGCAAACCCGGCCTCTCCTCAACCTCTCTGGGTCTCTCAATCTTTAGCTTAAAAAATAAGGTGGTAATAAAGGTAATAATAATAGCAATTACCTCTGGATATTGTGAAGATTTAACAAGGAAAACTATGTGAAAGTACTCCATATATGTATGTTATTTATAACTATTTAAATAGGTTTTTATCTCTATCCCATGACTTTCCTTTTCAGTTTCAGTCCCATAAACTGTTTCTCAGATGTCATACTATTAGTCTCCTTGCTTGTGCTCCTCTGAGTACACTTTTAAGAGTGGAACACAGAATTGATCAATATACTCCAGGACTTGACCAACCATGTAGAGTGGGCCAAAATATCAATTTCCTGGTTTTAGACACTAAATGGTAGTAAAGCATTTTAATATCAGAGCTATTTTGGCAGCCACCCCCAGTGTTGACTCAAATTGGGTTGAAAAAAATCAACTAAAATTCCCAAGTGTCTTTGATACATCCTGCTATTATGCTATGTCTTTGCTATACTATAGTTAGGTACCTCTTTTCTTAACTCAGTTGCAATACTTTACATTTATCCCTATTAAACTTCATTTTATTCAGTTTGGCCTTTCTTGAATTATGGTTCCGACTCTGTTATTCAATGTACACATTATTGCTCTTTTCTAAAACAAACTCCTCTGGCTCACTTTATGTTTTGTCCAGTTAGGGACAAGCATGCAAAGAGACAATTTATCTTGTTTTCTGTTTTCTTTCCACCTCAGCTCTTCTTTCTACCTGGAATGTTCCTCCTTCAGATGTTTCCATAACCAGCTTCCTTCCTTCCTTCAAGTCTTCCTTAAGCCTTGCCTCCTATTCCGCCTTCTCAGAAAGGCCTTCCCTAACCACCTTGTTTAACGGCACAACCCTCACCCTCTGCCCATATTCCCTGCACCACCCCCATTTTGTTTCGGAGCATTTAAAACCATCTAACACACAATGAATTTAATATAATTTATTAATTGTGATTACTGTGTGTTTATCCCCATGCTTCATGAGGACAGGGATCTTTGTTTTGTTCACTGATAGATCCCAAGTTCCTAGAACCATGCTGAACACATTGTGGGCAATCAATAAATATGAGTTGGGTAAAATGAATATGTTTCAGGAAAGTATTGGTGATGATAAATTAACGTAGAAGTTTTTAAAGTCATATTGATAGTGCAGATGCCTCTTGGATTCCCACAGTCCATGGATAATCAGTGTCAGTTTTTACTATTTTGATAATTTGCTGGTTTTTCACAGATATTTTAGTGAGAAAATGACAAAGGCTGAATCAGGGAATCTTAGATGCCATTTTATACCAGGAATGTCAGATAGTCTTTAAGTGTGAAAAATCTCCAACCAAGTCACTGATAAAAATATTGATTAGAAGAGGCCAAAGATAGAGCCCTGAAGTACAGCTCCTGCAATCTCCCCGTAGTCATTTATCAACACTGTTTTGTACAAGCTTTTACCCAGTTGGTATTCAACTGATAGGACCGTCATTCATCCCATATTTCTTTCTGTGAGCCACAAGGATATGATGATTAAAGCTGGTAAATACTCTACTGAATCCCAGACCAATAAGAATAACAATAAATGCTAACATTTATTGAGCACTTACTATCTTCTGGGCACTGTGTTAAGTTTATTACATACCATATTTTTTTAAAAATTTATTTATTTATTTATTTATTTTTGGCTGTGTTGGGTCTTCGTTTCTGTGCGAGGGCTTTCTCCAGTTGCAGCGAGCAGGGGCCACTCTTCATCGCGGTGCGCGGGCCTCTCACTGTCGCGGCCTCTCCCGTTGTGGAGCACAGGCTCCAGATGCGCAGGCTCAGTAGTTGTGGCTCACGGGCTTAGTTGCTCCGCGGCATGTGGCATCTTCCCAGACCAGGGCTCGAACCCGTGTCCCCTGCATTGGCAGGCAGACTCTCAACCACTGCGCCACCAGGGAAGCCCTTACATACCATATTTAATTTAATGGATTTATGCCACTTCTTTCTGTTTTTTGTAATGAGTGAGATCATAAAGCTAGTAAGTGATGGAATAAATATTTGATCCTAGACAGTCTGACTCCAGAGTCTAATTACTGACTCTGTTATACTGGCTCCTTGATAGATGATATCCTGTTTGTTGATGTCCCTGACTTACAACCCTACTTATTCTGACATCAAATATGTTTTGGAAAGCCTATTATGTGCCAAGACATGTGCTAAAAAGGAGGGAAACAAATATGAATATGATCTGAATCCTCCCTCTAAGGCCTAAAATAGGAAATTTAGAATTATGGAGTACTAAATAGATGAATCTAATATATATCTTCTGCAGTTATTTTGTTGTTGTTGTTTTGAAAATCCATGGATGTCTCTCCCTTTTTGCCAATGATACTTGGTTTCAAAAACCTCTTGGTAGCACAAAATCCAGGGTAAATACACCTCTTATCAGAGGTTTCTATAAAGCAGAAACTGGGGACGCTTTCTTGGTGGAGCCTGCTTATTTCTAACTCCACATAAACGTTAATTGTTTGAACCATGAGAGTAGCTGTGCTTAAACAGATAGCCCTGACCTGCTGCCAATGTGCCGTCTTTGATCTTGTGAGTCTTTTACTAATTTCTCATGCGATTTCATCTCACTGACCCTTAACTGAAAGCAATTTTCATGTTTTATATTTAATCCTTTGGAGGCCCTGAGCCAGGTGGTGAATTAATTACTTTTGTAGGTTGAGAAAATATCCCAACTTCATTGTTAAATTCAGCTAAAGTTAGAAGCGTTTTTTTCGAAGCTGTACTGATGCCATTTAGGCTTTAATTTTTATTTAAAATATGTTTAAAAGGCAGAGTAGTATGGTCCAATGGCTGATTCTAAATGTTTTGGGATAAGGATTGCTTGAATCACTTTAATCACAGGTGAAACTACGAAGGATTATTTTCGTTTGTAAACCAGTCTGTTTTCGAGGCAATGACAAATTTCCTTGGAGGTGATTGCTATGAGGTTTTCATCACTGGAGGTAGAGGGGAAAAGTTAGGTTTGAAGCGTAAAGAATTTACCTGGAAAGTTACTTCAACACACACCAGAGAGACTCCTGTGACCACAGCATTTCTCTGGGAGAAAGGGGTGGGTGAGGAGAGGAAAGAAATAGGGGAGGGGGATTAAGAGGTACTGTTACCGACCCTCGCGAGCCAGTCCCCAACAAGGGCCCTTCTGCTCTGGGTCGTTTGGGGCCAACAGAACGAGACCAAGTTTGGTTCAGAAGCAAAGGAAAGTTTTATTCTTTGATGAGAGAATGGAGAGGTGCGAGCCAGGGCTCCAGAGTACACACTCTCCCCCACCGGCTGTGGACGGGGCTGCTTTCTAGGGTGCTCGCTGGGGAGGGCGGGGCAGAGTCCTTGTGGGTCTGGCGCAGCTGTGCTGATTGAAGCACCAGGTGCGGCACCGTTGCACGTGGCCTGCTGAAATGAGGTGGGGGGAGGGGACTTGGATGAAGGCAGTCAAAAGGGACAAACTTACAGTTATAAGATAAGTAAGTACTAGGGATGTAATGTACAACGTGATAAATATAATTCACACTGCCGTATGTTACATAGGGAAGTTTTTTGTTTATTTTTTTTTTAAAGCGCTCCTAACTTTATTTATTTATTTATTTAGGCTGTGTTGGGTCTTCGTTTCTGCACGAGGGCTTTCTCTAGTTGTGGCAAGCGGGGGCCACTCTTCATGGCGGTGCGCGGGCCTCTCACTGTCGCGGCCTCTCTTGTTGCGGAGCACAGGCTCCAGACGCGCAGGCTCAGTAGTGTGGCCCACGGGCCTAGTTGCTCCGCGGCTTGTGGGATCTTCCCAGACCAGGGCTCAAACCCGTGTCCCCTGCACTGGCAGGCAGACTCTTAACCACTGCGCCACCAGGGAAGTTTTTAAGAGAGTAATCCTAAGAGTTCTCATCACAAGCAAAAAATGTTTTTCTATTTCTTTAATTTTGTATCTATATGAAATGATGTTCGTTCACTAAATTTACTGTGGTAATCGTTTCATGATGGATGTAAGTCAAATCGTTATGCTAAATACCTTAAACTTATACAGTGCTGTAAGTCAATTACACCTCAATAAAACTGGAAAAAAAAGAAGAGGCAAAAAAGAGAGAGAAAGAGAGAGAGAACCAGAGAGGTGGAAGAATTAAGAGAGCCCTGGACTTGAAGTCAAAACACAGTATTCTAAATCTTGTTTCCAGCACTAACTTGAAATGTTATCTTGGCCAAACCACTTAACATCACTGAATCTCGGTCTCTGCTTGTAAAATGGGAATTATGATACTTCCTCATTGGATCCACTGAAATAAAGTTAATGTATTGTCTAACGAGGTAGGCAATATAAAAATGCTAAGAATATTTGCCTCTGTGACACTGAAAATACATTACAAATTATTGTGGTTCTTGATGCACTGAACATGATTGTTGCAGTTGGAGAGGAGATGAGCATTACTACCTTCCTTTACAAATGGAAAAGCTGTATTTTAAATGACCTGAACCTCACCATTTAGAAAGAGGCAGAGAACCCTGTCTTCTGACAAACACCCTCCCTACGAGTTCCTGTTCAGTAGCAAGCACTATAGTAATAGAAGGAAAAGCCTCTCTTAAATCAAGTAGAATACAACTTGCTTGAGTGATTGAATGCAAACCTTGACTATGTAAGGATTTTCAGAAGAAGGTCATTGTCTACAGAGTTAATTTTCATTCTTGGCTCAACAATGCATGCTGGCCATCAGAGCTGGGTGAAAATCCCATCTGTTTAGTTAGGAACTGGCCTGATTGATGGGGAAAGATTGACAGGAGTTAGAGGATAAATCCTTGCACCTAGGAATAAATTATTTGTGTCCTTTAGTTCTGAGTAGAAACTAGGGCTCTGTCTAGACATATAAAGTAGAAAGTGAAATCTTTCATCTGAATATAGCTAAATTATTAAAGCCCCCATGCATCCCACACATAATAGATGCTCAATGAATTTTGTTCATTTTGTGAATTTAAAAAAACCCTCTTTTTTCTTAAATTATCCAGATAGTTCTCACTTAATACATGTAAGTCCAGTACACACTATGTATTACAACTTTATTTTCTTACCTCTCCACATTTTTTTTTCACTCGATCTTCACATGTATCAGCCAAGCCTTGTTTTATGCAGTTTTAGTCTAAAAATAATTTATACATAATATTTAAAGCAAAATTTCAAACTGTCCACATTCCACTCTTTGAGATGTTAAAATAAGCTATTCCCCAGTATCCCCAAACCTACCCTCTGAGAATTGCTAGAGTGTGTTTTGAGTTTATCATTAGTCCATACATGAATGCATTTTGTATCTTACATTGCCAATGTATTTAATATATCAATATCTTTCATGAATTACTATCAGAAAGTGATTCCAGGACAAAGAGCTAGTACTGAGACCAAATTCTAGTGTGTAAGACCAAGAAAGCTGAGTTCCACTTAAAATATAGCACAAAGGAATCCATATTTTAAGTGATAAATATTTCAGAATTAAAAAAATATGTAACAAGAAAAAATAACCATTTAAAAAACACATGAAATCACTTGACTTTAGAGAACGCCTACAATGTGTAAGATTAAGCTTAACAATTTGAGTTTCATTTTCACCTAAAACCTATGAGACAGTTGCAGTAAACTAGTCTATATTTGGTCTTCTATTTTTAACATGTCAACATCATATACCAAAAAATAATTGATAGATACAATACAATTTTATTAAACAAGCATTTATTGGTGACCTGTAAAAGAAAAAAGTCTGGCAAAGTACTGAACAAAAAAGCAATGACTTAGGTTCTGCCTTAACAGGAGCTGTCAGTCTAACAGAGAAAATTAGACATGGAGAAAAATAATATAAATATGAGGCAAAAATGTGGTAAGTAAAATGTAAAATAGATAGCTAGTGGGAAGCAGCCACATGGCACAGGGAGATCAGCTTGGTGCTTCGTGACCACCTAGAGGGATGGGATAGGGAGGGTGGGAGGGAGACGCAAGAGAGAGGGGATATGGGGATATATGTATATGTATAGCTGATTCACTTTGTTATAAAGCAGAAACTAACACACCATTGTGAAAAAAAAAATGTGGTAGGTATACAAATAAAGTATTACTGAAGCTCAAGGGAAGGTGGGATTTTTTTTTTCCTGCTGGGGGGGAGGGAGGAAGAAGAATTTAAAGAACTCCCTGGAGGTGTTGTCTTTTGTGCTGGTCCACCAAGAATGAAACAGTAGGTAGAGCAGGAAAGGTATCATGGGCTTCTCAGTACCCTGTGTGCTGCTCACCCATCTACCAGTCACAACTAACCTCACTCCTTTCCCTTGGGGGTCCAACTTGCTTATATTTTTCCAAAAGTGCCGTGCTCTGCCATGCCTCTGTGCTTTGGCACAGGCTTGTTTCTTTTCTTGGACTATCTCTTTCCCCTATGATTTCGTGTAAACTCTCACCCTCCCTCTAAGACTATCTAGAAATCACTCTGCTGCCTCCTCTAGTCTCCCAAAGTTTGGTCACCACTTCCTCTGTGCCTTTTTAAATTTTCTGTACTCTTTATTGTAATAGTCATTACTCTGTTTTGCCATCAATTTGTTGTTCTTTATTGGGAGTTTCAAGAAACATGATTCATCTTTATAAAACTGTTACCTATCACAATGCTTGGCACTGAGAAAATAATACATATTAGTTGAATAAATGAATGAGAGGATGAGTAAAGAGTGTTTTGTGTATTATCTCATTCCGGTGTTAATTTGCATTTTCCTGTTGACGAATGATGTTGAGCATCTTTGCTTGTCCCTATTGGCCATTTATAGATCTTTTTTGTGAAGTGTCTGTTCAAATTTTGCCAATTAAAATTTTTTTTTTGTTTCGATGGGTTGTATGAGCTATCTATATTTTCTGGTTTCTTGGGATTTTGACTTAATTATGGTGATGGATTAGATTGTAGCCATGGTCACTTCCTTACTTCCCAGAGGTGGTAGACTGCAAGACATGGTCCCAAATTTCTCTCATCCTAGAAAGTGACACCACCACTTATCCAATCAAGAAAGGGAGTCTACTTCTCTATCTCCTTGAATTTAAAGTGGCCTTGAGACTTTCTTTGGCCAGTAGAATGTAGCAAAATTGACACTGTGTGACTGCCAAGCCAAGGCATCAACAGGCCTCGCTTCTTCCAATTTCACCTTTTGAATTCAGCTGCCATGTGAAGAAGCCAAACCTTCGAAGCAGCCTGGTTCTTCTTCCTAGAGGGTGGAGAGAGATTCAGCCACCCCAGCTGAGAATGCCAGAAGACTCTCCCAGTCAAGTCACAGAATTGTGATAAATAATAAGTGGTGATTGTTTGAAGTCACTGACTTTTTAGGTAACTTGTTACAAAGAAGTAGTTGATACACTACAACTGAAATACACTAAAGAAGTGTTTCACTTATTGGATTGGGGTTGAGCAAAACTAATTTTAAAGCATTTGCTACTTTCAAAAGACAGAGACCAAATGGAAACACAACCCTGTCTTCTGACCAGTTGTTTGAATTATCTACAACACAGAGTATACCTGGAGAGGAAAAAAATACAATTTTATGATTTTAGGTCATATACAGATAATTCTAAGGGGCTGTATTTTAATCTCATAATAAAGTGGCATTTGGGAAGTTGAAAGAGTGAAGGAATTAACAATTTGGACCACATATATATACTGATACAAAACATACAGCATTTTTGGAAACAGTCCCAAATATTATCAAAACACAAAAAGTATGCATATAGGTGTCAAATAAAGTAAAATTTTCGAAGCCTGTAATGTCCTAACAAATGTTAATCCTCCTTTGTCCAATGAAAACTTATTAAGTAGATTTGCACATAATATAAACAAGTATGTTATCCTTGAAAGATGAAAAGTTTTAAGGGAGTTATTTATAGAGTAGACCCTTAAACATCTGCTGATTGGATGAGCTGTTATTTTTCTATGTGCCCTTGCTCTATTTGCTAAGCACTATCACATTTTTAACCTTATACATCTTAGAGTAATGGGGACTTCCCTGGTGGCGCAGTTGCTAAGAATCTGCCTGCCAATGCAGGGGACACTGGTTTGATCTCTGGTCCAGGAAGATCCCACATGCCGCGGAGCAACTAAGTCCATGCGCCACAACTACTGAGCCTGCACTCTAGAGGCTGCGAGCCACAACTACTGAGCCTGCATGCTGCAACTACTGAGCCCACACACCACAATTACTGAAGCCCGTGTGCCTAGAGCCCGTGCTCTGCAACAAGAGAAGCCACTGCAATGAGAAGCCCGTGCACTGCCATGAAGAGTAGCCCCCGTGCACAGCAATGAAGATGCAACACAGCCAAAAAAAAAAAAAAAAAAAAAGAGTAATGTTACTAAAAATATATTTAAGGCAAATACGAAGAACTACAAAACCACCATATATTTAAAGCCTTTATCCAGGCCAATGGTCCCCTGTGAATTAGCATTTAGATCATATAGGTATTCCAAACAGCGTCTGTGGAAATTCATTTAGCACCAAATTATATTCCCCACCTACTAGACAATTAGAACATAGTGCATGTATGGAGGACAGGGGAGGAAATTATCTGTCAAGAATATCTCAAGGCAGTTGGCAAATGTCCAGACTTTGGAGAAGCCTAGTTAGTGCCCTGTTCTAACTATTGCAAAAGTAATTTTCTTTCTGAAATGAAAAAATTAATGTAATGTTCCTGAAGGGAAACATTTCATAATAATCAAGTCAAGGCATAAGGCACTTGATTCCCTTCTGTGACCTTAGTCCTAACGTATTAGTAACCCTGTGGCTCTACTCTTAATTAGACTGTGGTTCAGAGACTACATCACTGAATCTTGGAGTTCTGATACTCTCTATACCCCCATTTCATATGATAATTGGTGTTTAGCTGATGGATATTGCTAAAAAGTATAATAAACTTCTTTTTCCCGTTTTTTTAAACCAAAACTATGGTTCAATAAGATTATTTCATACTAAAAGAAAGAAATCATTTTAATGAGTATGTTCAGATAAAATTCTGGCTAATATATTGATATTTCAACATATTTAAGCCATTGTAATTAATTAGATATCTAAAACAGAGATAGAATATACATTAACATTTCATAAGAATATTATTTTGCAATAAAATACTATACCAATAGCAAAGGAAAATTATAGTTATAAATAAATATATTAGATAATTGGAAAATTCAGTTCCATCACTATAAAACCATTAATAGAAATAGCACTTAATGGAACTTAATAGAACAAAGAGTACTTAACAGAAAAGTATATATGTTTAAACAGGAGATATCTTAACAATTGTAATTTTTTTCCTTAATTGGTTGCATTTCAAGCTCTGGTTCTATGGAACTCCACACACTTAGCACAATTGTGGAATCTTGAAGTCATCTATTCCAACTTTCTGCCTATGAAGGAATCTCTTCCACAGCATTCCGGATGAGCACTCTACCAGTCTGAAATATTTTCACAGAGAACCCAAACAAGAAATCCACTTCCTTATATTACAGAACATTTCAATGTTTGACAATTTAAATTTGCACCAAATTTTCCTACCAGGAGTCCTGGTTCTGCCTGGCAGTGCAGATTCCTCTTACACAACATAGTCCTTCAAATGTTTGTCAGCAACAATTATGGCATGAGTAGATTTGTTTTAGAAAGCTCACTTTGGCTATAGGGTGGAAAAAACTGAAAGGAATAAAGCAGAAGGAAATTAGGGAAAGAGACTGACCAACAAATTATAGGGAAGGGAAAAAAGGTAAAACTTCTGGCTTCACTTTCCCAGGGTGTCCAGTTTATACCATTGGGAATTTTATACACATTTGAGGTGATAATTAAACTGGCTAACCATTCTGGAAATGATTCTAAAATTACATTCCTACTACACACAGAACACCAAAATGAACTGGAGATGAAGTAAAGATTTAAAAATAAAAATAAAACCATTAATGTATTAGAAAAATTTATAGGACAATAAAAAACATCCTTGACTGGGAAAGCCTATTCTTAGCATTATATCAAAATCAAAAATATATCTAAGAAAATATTTTAAAGTCTAGTCATTTAGCAAGTATGCATCTCAGACTCCAAACTTGAGTATACAGCCAATAAGACTTTGTTTTCTCTACATTCAGTCTTCTAACAGATTGTCAGGAAATTCCAGGCTTGTTTTAGTTGATGCCATCTTCTCTTCCTCAAGTTGCATGAAATCAGAGAGGCTTATGTGGTAGCAAGAAAATTAGGCCAGTTGGGAGTGGAGTGGGAAGGGATGACAGGATGCAAATATCAGTGCTTTTAATTTCCAGGGAATTTCTCATGCTATCATTCTCAATGTCCAAGTCCATGGTTGGTCCTTGAAGTCAGGTAGTTTCTGTGTCACACGAGGAATTAGGGAACTAGCCACCTCTGCCTTGATGTGTCATGCAACCTTCTTCTCTGGGATCCTGCCACCTCCCCAGAGCCTTGCCAGAAGCATCTCTGAAACCGGAAGTCCTATCTCCTTTTAAAAGTTCTTTATAGTGGTGGGGAAAACCTCACTCTAACTCCTGTCTCCACTCTGCTTCTCCTCTCCCACCTGTGCTCCCTCTTTTTTTGCTATAATGGACTTTAATGGTGCATTTCAAAATACTCAAATTATTAATAATTGCAAAAATAGTTAACGTATCCTCAAGGGCAAGGAAGATTTGGTCTTCAAATTCTGTTAGGACAAAACATTTGAAGAAAGGGAGGAAAACTAAAAGATTAGTTTTCCATTTTAAACAGTCTCTGCAGTCACATCATAACTACAGTTTTTTTCAAACTTCTATGTAGAAAAAAATCATGCCCCAAAATACTGAAAAAAAAAACTGGGGAAATAATTACAATGTACATGATAAACAGAAAGAGTTTTTACAAATCAAAATGCAAAAGACAGTATCCCAGGCTTCCCTAGTGGCACAGTGGTTGAGAATCTGCCTGCCAATGCAGGGGACACAGGTTCGATCCCTGGTCCGGGAAGATTCCCACATGCCATGGAGCAACTAAGCCCATGAGCCACAATTACTGAGCCCACATGCCACAACTACTGAAGCCTGCATGCCTAGAGCCCATGCTTTGCAACAAGAGAAGCCACCACAATGAGCAGCCCCTGCTCACCGCAACTAGAGAAAGCCCATGCACAGCAATGAAGACCCAATGCAGCCAAAAATAAATAAGTAAATAAATTTATTAAAAAAACAAAAAGACAGTATCCCATAGAAAAGTTGTCAAAGAGCACAAACAAGTGATCTAGAGGAAGAAACACAAATCATCATTAAATGTGAAAAATTGCTCACCCTCATTAGAAATGTTAAAAATGTAAAATAAAGTAACAGCTAACAATCATTTTATACCAATCATACTGTTATTTTTTTTTTAATGTCAGACCCAATATTCAGGGCTGGAACTATGGTGAGATAAGTTACTTGCTTTAGGCACAAAAAACTTAGCAATCAAAATAAATAATATTTTGATGAAAAATAATCCAAAAAATCCATGATGAACTAGATATCAAAATTTTAAAGGCAGGATCCATCCCTGAATTTATATGACCTTAATCCTGGCCCTGCAAATAATGGTAAATATCAGGAGAAATAACACTCATATACACTTTAAGTTAGTGGGCAATTTGGCAATATACATGTACAGTTGAAAAATACATAGATACAAACAGATGGAGAGATATACCATGTTCTTGGATTGGAAGAATCAACATTGTGAAAATGACTATACTACCCAAAGCAATCTACAGATTCAGTGCAATCCCTGTTAAACTACCAATGGCATTTTTCACAGAACTAGAACAAAAAATCTCACAATTTGTATGGAAACACAAAAGACCCCGAAGAGCCAAAGCAATCTTGAGAAAGAAAAACGGAGCTGGAGGAATCAGGCTCCCTGACTTCAGACTATACTACAAAGCTACAGTCATCAAGACAGTATGGTACTGGCACAAAAACAGAAATATAGATCAATGGGACAGGATAGAAAGCCCAGAGATAAACCCACACACATATGGTCACCTTATCTTTGATAAAGGAGGCAAGAATATACAATGGGGAAAAGACAGCCTCTTCAATAAGTGGTGCTGGGAAAACTGGACAGGTACATATAAAAGAATGAAATTAGAACACCCCCTAACACCGTACACAAAAATAAACTCAAAATGGATTAAAGACCTAAATGTAAGGCCAGGCACTATCAAACTCTTAGAGGAAAACATAGGCAGAACACTCTATGACATAAATCACAGCAAGATCCTTTTTGACCCACCTCCTAGAGAAATGGAAATAAAAACACGAATAAACAAATGGGACCTCAGGAAACTTAAAAGCTTTTGCACAGCAAAGGAAACCATAAACAAGACGAAAAGACAACCCTCAGAATAGGAGAAAATATTTGCAAATGAAGCAACTGACAAAGGATTTATCTCCAAAATATACAAGCAGCTCATGCAGCTCGATATCCAAAAAACAAACAGCCCAATCCAAAAATGGGCAGAAGACCTAAATAGACATTTTTCCCAAGAAGATATACAGATTGACAACAAACACATGACAGGATGCTCAACATCACTAATCATTAGAGAAATGCAAATCAAAACTACTATGAGGTGTCACCTCACACCAGTCAGAATGGCCATCATCAAAAAATCTATAAACAATAAATGCTGGAGAGGGTGTGGAGAAAAGGGAACCCTCTTGCACTGTTGGTGGGAATGTAACTTGATACAGCCACTATAGAGAACATTATGGAGGTTCCTTAAAAACTAAAACTAAAAGTAGAACTACCATACGACCCAGCACTCCCACTTCTGTGCATATACCCTGAGAAAACCATAATTCACAAAGAGTCATGTACCACAATGTTCATTGCAGCTCTATTTACAATAGCCAGGACATGGAAGCAACCTAGGTGTCCATCAACAGATGAATGGATAAAGAAGCTGTGGCACGTATATACAATGGAATATTACTCAGCCATAAAAAGAAATGAAATGGAGGTATTTGTAATGAGGTGGATGGAGTTAGAGTCTGTCATACAGAGTGAAGTAAGTCAGAAAGATAAAAACAAATACTGTATGCTAACACATATATATGGAATCTAAAAAAAAAAAAAAAGGTTCTGAAGAACCTAGGGGCAGGACAGGAATAAAGATGCACACTTAGAGAATGGACTTGAGGACATGGGAAGGGGGCAGGGTAAGCTGGGACGAAGTGAGAGAGTGGCATGGACATATATACACTACCAAACGTAAAATAGAGAGCTAGTGGGAAGCAGCCACATAGCACAGGGAGATCAGCTCAGTGCTTTGTGACCACCTAGAGGGGTGGGATAGGGAGGGTGGGAGGGAGATGCAAGAGGGAGGAGTTATGGGGACATATGTATATATATAGCTGGTTCACTATGTTATACAGCAGAAACTAACACACCACTGTAAAGCAATTATACTCCAATAAAGATGTTAAAAAAAAAAAGAAAGAAAGAAAAATACATAGCCCTTGACATAAAAATTCCACTTTGGGGAATTTATATTAAACAGTATGATAAATGAATAAAGATATCAACACATTAATGCTCATTTAAACATTGCTTAAAAGAGCAAAACATTGCAAAGAAGGATAAGCAATTATTCAAATAATTTATGCCATAGCCACTTGCCAGAATAATATTGAGCAATTAAAAAGATGTAGATATATATACTTCTACATAGAAACTTGAGCCGTACTATATAAGTAACTGAAAGGAGTAGCTTTCATCTTTTTTGTAGACAAGATAATTTAAAAAGTTGAAGTTTATACATATACACATATGTGTATATATATATATGTATATACACACATGCACACACATTATCTATCTATCTCTATGTATGCATGAAAATTTCAAAAGATGAATCCCAAAATGTTAACTGTAGTTATCTCTAGAGGGTAGAATTCTGGATCATTTTTTTCTTTCTAAATTCCTGTATTAATGAAAATTTTCTGATTCCTAAATTTATTTCCACCAATTTGGGGGAGGAGGGAGAACTCAGCCAAAAACTTCCCATCAAAGGAAAAATTAAGATACCAAAATCCCCACATCATGATAAAAAGTCTAAAGGCTGTTCAGCTCATTTTTTGCCTCCCTTAGAAGATGGCATCTGGAAAAATCTAATGGGGACTGTAGCACTTTTAGTCCCAGAACTTTCCCATAAGTCTCCTTCATCCCTTTTATTCTGAACAAATATGTTTTCAAGTTCTGGATTTCACTTTCATTTACCCTTGAATGCTGCAATAATAGCATCCCAATTCTAAAATATATCACTTTTACAGCCAAGCATCCTCCCACACCCGTCCCTTGACCACAGCTGGCAACAGGAAAGAAAAAAGAGTCAACACCATGCCCTAGAGCCTGGGAGAAAGCCTAGTGTCATAGGAGCCAGAGGAGAAAGTTTCAAGAAATTGCTGAGCAATGCCAAATTCTACAAAAATTAAAGTCCTGAAGACTAAGTCTAGATTGTTGGATTAGGGAACTGGAGATCAGTGGTCACTTTCAAGTGGACGTGTAGAAGTGAAACATCAGGAGTCCTTATGAAAGGATGCTGAGACATTGGGGTAAGAACCAAGACAATGAATAAGAACGAGCTAAGAATCTTGCAAAGTGTAATTTGAGTGAGAAGAGGTGGAAAGAGAAGGACTTGACGAGATAGGGGGAAAAAAGAAGCATTTAAAAAGTGAAGAGAAAGGAAGATATATTATAATGATGCATTATTTAATGGAAGTAAATAAAGGAAAATAGTCCTGGGGAATGTAGGACTGACCAGGATCTAAAACCAAATGTGAATGTGTGTGCAAATCACCTAGGTATCCAGATTTTGATTCTTTGGTCCAACATGGGTCCCAAAAGTCTGCATTTTGAACAAGCTCCCAGGCGATACTGGTGTTTCTGCTCTTCAGGACACACTTTGAGAAGCAAGGAGCCCAGACCAGTGAAAGGAAAGGAAAGACCTCTTTCTCTGAGACTCAATTAAGGAAAGTGACAGGATAGGTATAGAAATCAAGCCTGAGAAGAGAACAGGTGAGGGAGTTTATGCTAAGTGACTTTTAGCTCCTCTGTAAAATATGAGTGAGCTCACTTGTTGAGAATGAGAGAGTGTGGAGAAATGAGGGCTTGGAAACAGTGGGGAATTTTCTGACGAACTGTTGCAAGATGCTTATTAGGACATCAAAAAGAGATGAACTGCTTCTTTTGGTGAGGTGCATTAATAACATAATTAGACCATAAAATGAAGTGTGGGCTTCAGGAAAAGGAAGTAACGATGACTTCCCCCAATTAAAATTAATGAGATAAATTTCATCTGTGGTGGCTACAATGTGCTTGTTAATGACTGCCTTAAAAGGCTCAGGAATGAAGTTCACCCCAATACCTACACGTTTGAAATAGTCCACCCACAGTTTAACTCACTTGTCTAAACCTTTTCTACTTACCCAGTGTCCAGCAAGTGAATATAAAAAATACAGCCTCTATCTGTAATCAGGCTGCCCAGAAACAACAAGAACAACAACAAAAACAAAGAAAAAATGAGAGCTTCCAGATTGTTTAATATACAGGCAAAGAGCAGTTTTCAACTTATCCAAGTTAATTTTTCCACAAGCAATTATCCTTGTTGGCATCTACCCAGGACTTGAGGTCAACATTAATCCTTCGGCAGCAAATGGCATGGGAATCCCTAATGACCCGAAGTTCTCCTGGTGTTAGCTTGGCCCTGCTGCGCCTCATTTGAAAAACCGCTTTCCTGCAGTCATCTGCACAGCCCTCCAATGCTCTAAATCGAGGACTCAGCTTCAGATGTTGCCTTGGAATTTGTTTCTATGTGTGAAATGAACATTGTTAGGAAGTGAGTCTCCCCTATGCGTTATTCTGTTCATTAAAAATGGAATAGCAAAAGGAGAAAATAAATTGCAAGGAGTCCCTTAGCTGTCCTCAATATTCACAATATTCACAGAGTTGGCTATTGAAATATGAAAAGGAGAATGTGGAAGAGATGAAAATGAACAGAATCACAGCCCCCAGGTCTCCCCTGTCCTGTTTGAGCAGCAGCTGCAGTTCCCCAATCCCAATAATTTTACGTTATGATCACTCCCTCATTATTAGTAATTTTATGCACGATGAACTTCCCTGCTTTTCTCACCTTCTGATTATTTCTACCAGACTCATTCCCCTAACTCATCTGCTGTATTCCTCACCAGGCCTTCTCTGAAGTCATTTTCCTCTTCAATAAATTATCCCAGCGATTCCTTTCATTTCACCTATCATCTCTCTGTTTTATGGTTATTTACATATCTTATCTCTTATATTAAACCATTAGCTTCTCAAGAATAGAATTCCTAGCTTACTTTGCTTCATATCCTCCATAACATCTAATTGTATTTTTAAAGTTTTTATGTGCATGACTGTTGTTTGTAAAAAAAGGAATCCAGTGAGAAGCTGACATGAAGCTAAAATAAATGGTAATTAAGAAAACATGTTTCCATTTCAATTCTGGAATTCTGTAAGCATAGTCAAGGATACCACCTCAGTTTTCCCTATATTCATTCATGTTCTTACTCAGTTGCACGCAGAGTATGTGGTATGCATTCCAAAAGACATTTGCAAGGTAGCTAATCGGACCCACATGATACACTTTTGATGAGTTAGGCTCTGCACCAATAAAACACAATGAAACGTATAAACTTTATAGCAACAATTTCCCCCACATTCTCAAATTGCAGAAAGCAGAGATGAAAGGAACTATTATAAAATTAAGGACAATAAAAACATGCAGAAAAAAATCACCCAGGGTTTTACAATCCTCTCTCCATTCAGCAAAAAGAGTCAATGCATTTCAATGAATGTAGTGAATACCATTTTGAATTTTACATATATCATATGGAAAATTACTTTTTTAATGTGGAATTAACAGGACAGTTTGGGGTGACACAATACTAATCTCATTTGCTGGGAAGTTCTAGAATAATTTATATAATCGATTATCAGCAGCTTTCCAATTGAACAGACCCAGTAAAATTTTCAAAACAATCTCAGGCTTTTCACTTTGTTTAGTATCACCTTACCATTAGTATATCAATAGTGGTAAGTGATTCTTTCATCATAGCTTAAAATATTGGTGTCTAATCTCAAAAAAAAGTTTCTGCCCTACTCTTTACAAATCAGTTCTAGTTTCTTGCCAATAACCATAAGGGTTTTCTTCAATGGATTAAAATACTACTGCTTTATGGTACGTAACACTTAAATTAAACTGAGACATAGTATATCTCCTTTCCTTGAGACACAAAAGTTTATAAATATATAATTTAGTATGTTTCCAAATAGAACATACTAAATAAGATTCACAACATGCAGTTTGTAGCATATGGCATGTTTTTCCTAAAGTGGTTTTAAAATAACTTCTCTGACAGGGATAAAAGAAGCCCCTAATAATTATCTGTTAAATGTCCCAAATTAGGAAATTTATTTCACACTATATAGTGAATAGAATCAGGGTGGACTTTCTTATAAGACAAGCAAAACTGGCAATTACAGAGAAATTTAAAAATATAATGTAATTTATAAATAGGTTTATAAATATATATTTATAATTATATTTTAAATATAATTTTAAAATATGTTCTGTCTTCAACCACAAAGACACATAGACTATTTGCTTACTTTTGATTCTTATGTGGACCATAATGTATAAAATTTCTAACCTCAAAGTGTGATGTGTTCATTGGTCCATTGAAAAATACAATAAACACCTGAGAGGGGAAAAAAAAGCCAAATGATTTAAAGTGCTATAGTTGCTACTTCTCTCCATTGTTTTTAATCATGTAGTCTAAGTTAACTTAGTATGATTAGGGAAGTTAGTCTAAGATTGTGATAGCCAAAAAAGATTGTTATGAGCCAAATCTAACTGAAATATTTTAATTATTACTCGAATAAAGTCAACATGTGAGTTTTAAAAAGTAAAGTAATCTGGAATAGCAACCTTAACTACTTTAGCAGAAAGCAAGGGGGAATAGAATTCATCCTTTTCAAATTACTTTCTGATCTGTAACCATCATGGAGACTTTGAAATGAGCACAGTAACATAACCTATCTCTGCCAAAAGCATTACATCAACCTGTCTCTATCTGCATTGGTGAATCTTATGCTTGGGGACGTTAAGAAAATTATCAATTAAGATCGCCATCCTGAAACAATGGGCAAACCTGATTATCCTCTGTAAATACCAACTTTAAATGTCATAACAAGAATCTGGTCTTTTATTTCTCATCCCCAACTACACTCTGGAAAGAGATTTCAAAATGGAAATCTTTCTATTTTTGTTTGCACAGCCTGCACAGGCATTTGCTCCCACAGATGTTCCACATTTACACACAGGAAAGAAGAATGTTTGAAATCCACCTCCGAGGTTTACAAAACGATGACGATACTAAAGAGCATTCCCGTCTCCCCGTGGGGGGTTTGTTAAATGGTTCCAGATATTCATCCTCTGTGACCATTGGGACTCTCTGGCCTAGATCTGTCTTTTGGTGGACCTCCTCAAAGTTCTCCCACCCTCTACTCCTCTAGCACAAAACGTTTCTGCTTGGTGTAAGAAAAGTGCTAATTATATGAAGACATTTCCTGGCTAATCATTAAAGGAGGTTTATTAATGCTGGTCTTAAAGAGGCTTATGCATCAATTAAAAGGTAAACGAAATTATTTTACTAACAGCTTATGTATCCAAAAATGACTGCTCTTTGTGAAATAGTAACGTTCAGGCATGACAAAATGATTTCTAACTGCACAGTTACTTTATTGTTTAGTACTTAGTGGAGGAAAAAAAGTTAACTGAAATATGAAAAATGTTTAGTAAGGAATTATAGTAATTTACCAAATAATGTTGACTCCAGTCACTTTTACAACTAGAATTTGCTGAAACACCTAGCAATTATTTATACATAGTAAAAAATTGTTGGGTTGGCTAATCAATAAAACATTCACCTCTTATAGAAGCATTTTTTAAACTCCAAGCAAAAACCAAAAAGACTGTGAACACAACTGCACTGAATTTTATTTCTACTGAATATACAAATCCCATCAAGCATTTAGCTCTAAACTTTTATAGGCTCTAACATTGTTACCAGAATCAATATAAAATCAGTGTTTTTCTGCATATGGGCCCCTACAGTGGGGAAGACACTTTTTCCTTGTCTGAAAGTATTAGCATGTCTTAAAGGGCTCAAACTCTACCTTGCTCATTAACACACTTACCAACTGAGCTGTAACTAAATGAACAGTGAATGTAAACCATACCCTATAAACAGTAATGTGTAAGAGCACCTAAATGGCAATTTAAATGCATCTGCTTCTGTAAAAGGAATTTTAAATGATTTGGTTTATATTAAATATTGTTGCTCAGCTGATTCAGCATCTCCCTATTATCATGTTTTTGGTTTTTTTTAATTTTAAAAATTTTTGGCTGCGTTGGGTCTTCGTTGCTGCGCGCAGGCTTTTCTCTAGTTGCGGAGAGCAGGGGGCTACTCTTCGTTGCGGTGCGCGGGCTTCTGATCGCGGTGGCTTCTCTTGTTGCGGAGCACAGGCTCTAGGCACGCGGGCTTCAGTAGTTGTGGCTCACGGGCTTAGTTGCTCCGTAGCATGTGGGATCTTCCCAGACCAGGGATCAAACCTGTGTCCCCTGCATTGGCAGGCGGATTCTTAACCACTGCGCCACCAGGGAAGTCCCATCATGTTTTTATTACTGTCACTCTCATTACCAGTCTTGCTCTAGTATATCATTGTTTTTGAAAAAGAAAAAAGCACAAATCTTATCTTACCTTATGATGATCACTATTAAAACTTTGTAGACTTAAATTACGTTTCAGTTGACGAAGGAAAAAATTCTCAGATTTCCCAACAGGATAGCTGTATTCTACTAGAATAAAAAATGGAATGTGAAAATAAATTTGTAGAAAAGTTGAATAAAGCTTTGAAAAATTCTGGAAAAATAGTTATTATTTCAGGGATTTTTTTATTGGTAAAATTTCAATGATTTTTATTGTTATTTTTGACATTCCCTCAGTAGGGAAGCACTATTAGCCACATTTTACAAAGGAACAAAGGTTGTGGGTGTATATGTGTTTTATCAAGAGTGCGTTAGTGACCCATCACTTCAACTATCAAACCACTCATTAAAACTCTTCTGTAGCTGTCTCTCTTCTTTACTGTCCAACCCTCATCCCCGGATACAAATCAGAATATAAGGATATGCCCAGACTGCTTATTCTACTATTCCTTCCTTCTATTCTATTTACTCCTTAGAACACTCTACATGTTCTCAAATATTGCTAGAATATTTTTAAACTTATCTCTCCCCATTTCAGTTCTCCCAGAAAATTTCCAACTCTTCCTTTATAGTTCTTATGACCTTCTCCAACTGTGAGGTCACAAGTTTAAGAATATGCACACCTCACTCCAGCAAGAATTATTTAGAGTCCCTATATGAGAGATTCTAAACCTCTTTATGGAAAGAAGCTATGCTTGATTTATCATTACTATTATTTCTCAAGAAGCCTTTGAATTCTTTCTCAAGAAGAAAGAATTTGAGAGTAATTTTAAGAAAAAAGTTGAGACTAATTTTGGGAACCCAGGTTCCAAGGAGATCGTGGGGCTCACTCTATACGAAGTACCTAAACCGGAGGAGATACCGTGTGCGTGTGTGTGTGTGTGTGTGTGGTGGGGACAGCACAGGGAGAGGAGAGAATAAGGCGCAGGGAAGGAAGGGGGAGGAGTAGGTGTGGAAAAACAGAAGTTGTAAAAGAATAAAGACAATATCTATTTCCAGACAAGATCCTTCTTAAAAGTTGTATGAAGGTGAGCAAGGTGGAAGCCGTTGCCCAATTTATAAGTTCAGACTTGATGATGATAAACCTTATACTACCAGATTCCAAACAGCGCATTTTGGGAAAAGTACATATACTTTGAAAGAATCACTTATTCTCTGCATATTCTAAGTCTATTTTTTACCCTTTTCACACTTCAGTGATACCTATTTTAGGATCTGAGTTCTGCAAGGACAAGAAATACATCTGTTACGCTTTCTTGGCATAGCACCAAGCACAGTAAATGGGAGTGTTAAATAAATATTAGTGGAAGAGGAGAAAATGGAGGGGGAGCAGGAAAGATGGGCTAATCTCATCTTTTGACCTATTCTTTATCCTGTTAACCTTTTCTTTTATGAGACGAGGTGTAAACAAATTAGTTTATCTTATATAAATTCCTGAAACTGATTCACTATGCACAAGAATATTCTGAGTTTTTTTCCCCTAGATACTGCATCATGGCATTGAAGGACTGATATTTTAGAGGAATCCCTTACCTTGTAGAAAATTAGAATTCCGAATGACTTTGACAAGCTGAAAAAATAAATGTAACGAAGCTCCCTGGGGATAAATGAAGGATACTTTGCTTTGTGAAGAAAAAAGAATATCTGCAAAAGAGAATGCAACAAAAGTTAGCTATACAAAGATATCCATTAAAAATTATTGTTTCACTGGACTAAGTCATAAAACCATAGCATAAATGATATAGACAATAAAAATCTTCTAGTCTAGTTCCTACTATCTATATATAAGTAACTGGGATGCAGATAAGTTGAATGACTTAGGCAATTCAAAACAGCTAATAAGCTGGACACCTGACTCCCAGACCAGTGCTCACAAGATGGAGTGATATGATGATAGAGATATTTTAATAATAAATTATGGGATGTGTCCAATTTGAATCTCAACAATTTTAAGACTCGTGAAAAAAATGAAGAGAACTTGGCAAAAATCCATAATGAAGTAACTGATTAAAGGTTTGGGAGTTTAGAAAGGGAGTTTCAAGAATCATAGTTATTAAGTCTTCAGGGGAAGCTTAATTACAAACTTCAAATATATAATGTTATTATATAGAGAATGGTAACCAGATGTTTTCTCTTCACCAAAGTCAGAGGAAGAGGACACAGAATTGATGAGACTTACCTGTTAAGTACGAGGTGGTTTCCTATCTAATCATGTGAGAATCGGTTGTTTTGGGAATATAAAATTCTATGACAAATTTTGAACAGAAAAAAAATCTGAAAATCAAAGAAATTAGATCATTGATGGCATCAAGTTTTAAGGAGTTAAGGTTTGCTTGATGCCATTTCTAGACTTTCAAAGAAGACCATTGATTAATATACCTCAAAACTGTAGTATCTAAATGGTAGTGTATCTATTTTACTTTGGGAAAACAGAGAAGACTTTCTTTAATGGTATAAAAGAAACATGTGAAGGTCTCAATGTAATGCCATTCCCAGATCCTATGATATATTACCCTACTTTCTTGTCACAGGTCTTAGTGGTGTTGTACTACAGGAATTCCTTCTGGTGTTTAGAATGTGCTATGAAGTATGCGATTGCTCACAGAATAGCTGGGATGGTTAATTTTATGGATCAATTTGGCTGGGTCACAAGGGTGCCAGATGTTACTTTGGCGTGTCTGTGAGGGTATTTCTGCATGAGATTAACACTGAATCTGTTGACTAAATAAAGCATATTGCTGTCCCTAATGTGGACCTTCAATCAAAAAGGCTGAGTGAAAAAAAAAAGTTGAGTAAGAGGGAACTCCTTCTGCCTATTTAAGCTAGGACATTGGTCTTTTTTGGCTTTCAGACTCAGACTGAAACACTGGCTCTTTCTGGGTCTTCAGCCTGCTGGCTTTCCGACTGGAACTTACACCACTGGTTTTCTGGGGTCTCCAGCTTGCTAACTACAGATCTTGGATTTCTCAGACTTCATAATCACACGACACATAACCCAATTTCTTACAATAAATCTCTCTCTCTCTCTCTCCATATACCATGTATATATATGTTCTGTTTCTCTGGAGAACCCTGACTAATACAATAGCTAAAATTAAAAAGATAAACAAAAAGATAAAGCACTAAGTATTGGCATATTGGCAAGGATGTATAGCAAATAAGTTTTTATACATTGGGCGGGAGTATAACATGGCATAACCACTTTGGAGTAGAATTTGATAGTTCTTTATGAAGTTAAACACACAATTAACATATAACTCAGCAATTTTAATCTTTGGTATTTACCCAAGATAAGTGAAAAAATATGTGAATAAAAATATATATGTGAATTAAGAAATTTGTACATATTCATAATAACCTCAAATTAAAAACAACCCAAATGCCTATCAATAGATGCGTAGATAAACTGCGATATATCAATATAATGCAATACTACTTTGCAATGAAAAGAAACAAAGTACACAGAACAATATAAATGAATTTCAGCAACATTATTGATTCATACACTATGGTTGAGTAAAGAGTGGCTGAAATATGTGATGGTTACACAAGTATATACATTGTTAAAACTCATCAGACTGTACACTTAAAAATGTATGGCATTGGGCTTCCCTGGTGGCGCAGTGGTTAAGAATCTGCCTGCCAGTGCAGGAGACACAGGTTCGAGCCTGGTCAGGGAAGATCCCACATGCCGCGGAGCAACTAAGCCAGTGTACCACAACTACTGAACCTGCGAGCCACAGCTACTGAGCCCATGTGCCACAACTACTGAAGCCTGCGTGCCTAGAGCTTGTGCTCTGCAACAAGAGAAGCCACTGGGATGAGAAGCCTGTGCACCGCAATGAAGAGTAGCCCCTGCTCGCCACAATTAGAGAAAGCCGGCATGCAGCAACAAAAACCCAACTCTGCCAAAAATAAATAAATAAAATAAATAAATTTATATTGAAAAAAGTATGGCATTTTCTTTTATATCTATTTTTTTAAAGTATTTATTTATTTATTAATTTGGCTGTGCCGGGTCTTAGTTGTAGCATGTGGGATCTTTGTTGCCCCGTGCGAGATCATCGTTGCTGCATGCGGGATCTTTGTTGCGGCATGTGGGATCTAGTTCCCTGACCAGGGATCGAATCAGGGCCCCTGCATTTGGGAGCATACAGTCTTAACCACTGGACCACCAGGGAAGTCCCTTATTTTATGTCTATTATACATGAATAAAGTTGATTTATAAAGAAAAAAAATCTCAAAGAATAGTTTTGGATTTTATAATATCACATTCCTTTTCATCTCTCCAGTTTTTATTTTAGGAAAGATTTATATTATCAATGCTTGAAATTAATCCAAAGTTTTGTTATTTCTGTTTCTAGTAATGAGAAATTGTGCCAAATTAGTGTGGAAAAATTCCTTCTTAAATGCCTTCTTGTATTATATGTCAAAGGAATGATATTTATGGTAACATAATTGATGCTTCAATTGCACCACACACAGAAAAAACACTCTCTTAGCTATATCATCAATTCTAATAACAATTTAAGTTTGCTGACACATATATTGTGAGCTATTCTCATTGACATGAAGGCTAAATAGCAGTCAAGCCACAAATCATACATCGAAGTTTTAAAATTAGTGTAAATTTCAAGAGTCATAATTCTAGGTTTATATAATTTAGTGAAAAAAGTGTGTAAGAAAATATTTTATGCGTTTTCCCAAAGCAAAATTGTGTAAACAACAAAAAAATTTTGAGTCACAAGAGGGGAAACATATATTCGGCAAATATTCTTCAACTATAGAAGGAATTAAAACTTGATCAAGGAAAAATTCTTGATGGTCTAAGACATTTACCATTACACTTAGCAAGAATTATATTTTTATCTTGACAGACACATTCTTGTATATAAATGAATATCCAGTTCACACACACATGCATATGGATAACTGAAACAAGTTTCATGAATCAATTATTTCTCTTATTTTATCCAATGCAATCTGATGTTTTCTATTTAATTTAAGTAAAAATGCTGGTTGGATTGAAGTTTGAGCAACACTTCTAGTTTTTGAAGGATTATTTGCAATTCTTTTAGAAGGTAAACCAGAGGAGACAGCAGCAGGAGAGTATTCAGACAAAGAAGGAAGACATTCTAGAATGGAATTAGTAAATGTTGGGTCCTGGAATGGATAATCAAGGAATGTTCCAAGCGTCTTTAGAAGAACGATTGACAACTGTTTGTTTAGGATAACTTTCAATTATAGACTTAGCCAATATGGTAGATGGACCAAATGAACTTCTGAGTTGTTTGCAGTTCCAAAAATATTCTAGAACGTCTATTTATTTAGTGATTGAGTGCCATCATAGTTGGTTTTGTTGTTGTTTCAGAATTTTATTTACCCTTGAATTTATTCACTTTATCTTTGATGATATAATTTGCTATAACTATCACTATATGAATATTCACTTTCAAACAAGAGTTTAAAATACAGAGATTCTATTAGTGCATAAGGTACATATATATTAATCATTAATGTTATAATTAAAATATTAAAAGAATATAGGATTTTTATCTGAATCATTACATATGTTTAGTCCAATAAATGAAAATGTACTACAAAGTAAAGTCTGATTTTTATTTAAATTATTGATGTTTAAGGATATTTTTGGCCATGTCCTATATTTGTCTCAACTTTTCCTAGCTTCTTTTTTTATGATACAATACTTTTAGTGCCCTTAGTAGCCATGCCTATAAATCTATTTTAAACTGCTTGAGACCCATTAACAACCACTTTCATATTCTAAACCATACTCATGCCAAAACATGGTTTAATAAGGTACTTTTGACTTTTCCCAGTAGTCCATTATTGTCTTTTGATATAACACATTTTCAGAAAATAAATATCCCTGACTTGCTACCTGTTTGAAAATGTATTAGTTGTTAGAAAGTAACAGTCTTTACAGTCCAATGCTAATATTGTTCAAATAATTTCATGAATCAGAGCTTGCATAGTAAATTTGATCCCTGTTTTACTTGGCCATAAAATTGATAAGAATTAAATACAAGGGCATTCAAAACCAGTGAAGGCTCAGCTGGTAAAACTAAAGTGACAATTCAAAAATAGCCCAGATGTTTAGATTAACCATGCAGAATGGGATGGTGATAGCCATTGTGTCCTATCAGTGTTTTAGAGGCGAAATTAAGACAATGCAAGTAAAGTGACAAATGTTCCAGACTAGCAGGACAACGTGCATTATTATTATTTTCAGGTACAATGTTGTCTAGGCTCCTCCCTGAGAAAAATATCGGTTCTACTTTTCCTCCTTTTTTATAAAGAAGATTATGAATGAGTGAGGTTTTTTTTCTTCTCATAATTAAATAACCCTGATTCTTCAGTCCCATCTAAGGATGGAAATAGTAGAAATCTAAGAAGTAAATCTAGTTTGAGGTTATTCTGGAGGTAGGTGATTTTGTCCCTCCATACTTTAAGTTAGAAAAATGAGCAGAAAGGCACATTCTTAAAACACAAAGGCTGAACAGACACCTCACCAAACAAGATAAACAGATGACAGATGAACATATGAAAAGATGCTCAACATCATAAGCTATTAGGGAATTGTAAATTAAAATAACAATGAGATTCCACTACACACCTATTAGAATGGCCAGAATCCGGGACACTGACAGCACCAAATGCTGGCGAGGATGTGGAGCAACGGGAACTCTCCTTCATTGCTGGTGGGAATGCAACATGGTACAGCCGCTTTGGAGGACAGTTTGGTAGCTTCTTATTAAACTAGACATACTCTTACCACACGATCCAGCAATTGTGTTCCTTTTGCCAGGGACTTGGGCAGGTATGAATCCTGTCTGGTCCCTGGGTGGACAGGACTACCTCCACAGCCCCAGTTAGTAGGGCTGGTGTTGCAACAAGGGTCCACTTCAGGGTCTTCAGTTGGGTCCACAGAGGGCAAGCCTGTTACCACGTGCATGGAGGGGTGTTGCTCCCACTGAGCTCCTGGTAGGGCTCCTGCTAGATCACTGCACAGGACTGAACCCGGACTGCAGCTGAGTGGGGCTGCAGCCAAGTCACAGGGCTGCTTCAGGTTCCATAGCTGGGAGGTCTGCAGGCCTGCCTCCTGGGGCATGGGTGGGTGTGCATCTTGCTGGTCTCCTGGGTGGGCAGGGCTGCTCTCAGACCACAAATGAGTAGAGTTAGAGTCGGTCACAGGGCTGATTCAAGCCTGGACTGATGTCAGCAGGCTTGACCTCAGGGGCACGGAGGGGCATGTCTCCTCTTGGGCCCTGGGCAGTCAGGACTGCTCCACAAAAGGGGCTGAAGCCAAGTCACAGCGCCATTTCAGGATCCACAGTGGAACCAAGGCAGCAGGCTTGCCCCCAAGGGTACTGATAGGCAATCTCCCGACACATTCCTGAGTGGGCAAGACCAAGCCAGGACCACAGCTGAGAGGGCCTAGACCTGAGTTATGTGACACTTCAGGGTCCGCAGCTGGCCCCAAGTTCAAGTTCGGGGCGGTGCCTGTTACCCGAGGCAAGGGTGGGTGAAGCTCTTCCTGCGTCCTTTGACAGACAGATGCTGGTGGCAGGACCAAGGCCAAAAGAGGGGGTAGCCAAGTCCACCGAGGGACAGGGCTGTTTCTGTGTCTGTAGCTGTCCTTGGTCAGGGAGCCTGCCGCCTGGGCAGCCACCTACTCGCTCAAAATGGCCCTCCTTTGTCTTGGACTCCACTGGGGTTTCTCCATCTCTTATCTCAATCCCAAAACTCCCACAAAGGCACTTTTGTCTATAGATGGCTGCCAAACTATTGTTGCTAATGGGGAATATGAGCAGGGAACCTCCTATTCTACCATTTGGTGATGTCACCTCTCTTGGAATGAACTTAATCTTGACAATAAAAGTACATTTCGGTTTAATTTGTTCTATTTAGGATTAGCCCAGCGTATTTCATGTAATAGTCAATTCAAAGTACAAGCTTTATATCAAGGCTATTTTTCCTCTCTGTCAAGGTGCCTCTTCTCATGGGGGTTGCTCTGTAAGAAAGCGATGTGATCTTACTACGGGGGGCTGGGGTGTGGACTAGCTCATATAGTCTTCTTAGTATCCTCCCTAAATTTTTTGTGGCATGATTGGCTTGTGCTGGCCCTGGGTCTGTGAGCTGACATCCTCTGAGGAGTGACTTGCTATTTCTGGAGTCACTTGGGTAGCTGCTGCTGAAATCCATGGTTGCTGCCATTTGCTTTGGTCATGAAGTTCCTGTATTTTGCAGTTCCAGGCTCCTGACCCCCAGTCTCAGATGTTCCACTGTTCTCTCTGCATCTCCTAGTCCTCCACGCAGGAAGTCCTGGGCCTCTTGCATGGCATTTTCATACAATGCAGGCTCAGGGTGCTATTTTAGGCTTATCTACTGTATTAGTCAGGGTTCTGTAGAGAAACAGAATCAATAAGATGTATACTGCCTATAATATATATATACATATTACATCCAGTAGGATGTATGTATGTATGACTGTGGGTATGAGTGTATTTTTTTAATACACACCGAGAGAGAGAAATTTAAGGAATTGGCTCACACAATTGCGGGGGCTGGCAAGTCCAAAATCTGCAAGGCAGGCCAGCAGGCTGGAGACCCAGGGAAGAGCTGATGTTGTAGTCTCAAGTCCAAAGACAGTATGGATGCAGAATTACTTTGTCTTCATGGGACCTCAGTCTTTTAAGTCTTTCCACTGATTGGAGGAGTGCCGCCCCCCACCCCCCCCCATATTAGGCTTTACCTAAAGTCTGTTCATTTAAATGTTAATCATATCTGAAAAATACCTTCACAGCAACATCTGACTGGTGTTTGACCAAAGAAGTGGGCAACATAGCCTATCCAAGTTGACACATAATATTAACCATCATATTCATCTGGAATAGATACTTCTATTGGTCATTACTGTCCTACCTGCCTTGCCATGCTGGACAAGGTGGGTGATATAACCCAAGTTAGATGCTGTCATATTCTTTCTGAAACCTATCACGGGTTATATTGGCATTTTTATTATCTTGTACATTTGTTCCCTTTGGTTGAGACCCTGAGAATTAGAGGGAATAGATCTTTACTCTAGCACCCAAATAACCCTCATTTTATCTCATCTTCTTTAAATACCTCTTATTCTTACTATTTTAGAAGATTTCCTATTTATTTTCTCTTCCTGTTAGAAACTTCCTACACACACTGTGTCTTCCCTTATCTCTACAGCATGGCTCTTTGATCTGAGTTAGCCAGGTTTGTCTCTATATATAAAGGAACAGTTTTGAAATGTAGAAAATCCTTTACTTTCTTAATAAAGTTAGGCTAAGAGAAAATTGGGCTTCACATTTTTATTTTGGGTGTCAAAAGCAGCAGGTACAGACTGTATTTCTGCTATAAAAATTCTAATTCTCCCTTGGGCAATGGGTTAACCGAGAGAAAGATCACACACAATGACATTAGCAAAAGAAAAGCACTCTAATCTGTTTAAAAATACATTTTCCCTGTTACATAACCATTATGCACTGGGTTTTGGAAGATTCGAGAAAGTTTTATAGAACAGTTGGGGAAGTATTGCAAGATGATAAATAGCAATAGAAAGAAGTATAAGCTCAGGGACAAATAGTGTAAACAGTAGTTCAGAGGAAGAAGCAGTGAACAAAAGCATTTTTTTCTGACCCGTTATAAAAATATGCAAAACCATGAGTGATTTTTAGCACCAGCTTTTCAATAGGGGTGGACAGGGCCATAAGTGCATCTCCTGGATCCTCAACTCTAATTCTACTCCCCATGGCCTTTCTTTCATCATGTACAGGCTTGTCCTGACCTGGATCATCAATTTTCCTACATTGGTTCCAGCTTACCTGAAGTTCACTCTAAGGCTAGCACTCTTACTGCTTGGGGTTCATCTTGCTTAGTTGATCAATAGGGGAAAATCTTCTTTCCCAGATGTGTCCAAATGACCCTTTTACTTTGGCCTTAGGCTTCCCTATGCTGATCTTTTATTGGCAACTTTTGTAAGCCTGAGAATGTGACAATGCACATCATTTTGAATCAGAATGTAATCTTTTAGGACCTATTATTAAACCAGAAAATAAAGCCAGAGGGTTTTGGGTTTTTTTTTTTTTTTCACTTTTTTCCGTTTACTTTCTTACTTTAACAATGCAGGAAGGAAGAGAATCCAAAAAGTAAAATAATTGTTGTCAAAATTTTATATTGCTTGTCACTCCAATTTTGATGCATACAGTTATATACTCATCTTATGTCTGTCTAATCATTATTTTTGGAAACAATTTATTAAGTTACATTTTTAATTCAATTTTTACAATTTGGGTATAATCCCTCCCTCCTACAAATATAAACAAACAAACAAACAAATATGTATACAGTTGACCCCTGAAAAATGTAGGGTTTGGGGCACTAACCCTCTGTGAGGTAGGAAATCCCTATATAATTTATAGTTGGCTTTCCATATCTGGGGTTCCTCTGTACCCCCGATTCTGCATCTGCAGATCATGTAGTGCTGTAGTATTTACTATTCAAAAATATCTGCATATAAGTGGACCCACAATGTTCAAACTCTTGTTGTTCAAGTGTCAACTGTGTATATATATATTTGGTGGTGTTGTTTGTTTTTGTTTTTGTTTGAGTTTTTCTTCATCTAAATAAGCCTGAGGATTCTGTTGTCATTCTTTGCATCTTCCAGTTTTGAGCACAGGTGGGCAGGTAGTAGGTGCTCAATAAATCTTTTTTTTTTTTTTTAATAAATTGTCTAGAAACAAAGTATGCTACTTAACACTGTGAGAAAATATTCTACATTTTTCTTTTTTCTCCAACACTAAATCCTCTTAACATTTTTATTTTATGCAGATTGACTAATTAGTAGGGAATATGGATTTGGGGAAAGAGCCCCAAATCTGCAGTTTATGAAAGTTAGTGTCATTTGTTTTTTTTGTTTGTTTATTTGTTTTGATTTGTATTTTTAAATAGTTAGGTGGCAAACTCCCATGTCACGCTTAAACATTGTGGACTAAGAGCTTGACGTGATCAACAGACATGGAGACTGAACACATATAAATGAAATTTAGTGTTGAATCAAATAAATGTTTGAAATGAATCTAACATTTGTCTAATCTTAAGTAGACTGGGCTATTGAGATACATATTAAGTAACTGTAAATAGTCTGAAAAAAACTGTTATATAAACATATATAGGATGAAATTACCTGCAGGGCTATTTTTATTCTGTATTCTCCCACTGTGTCAGAGATTTTTAAACAGTCAAGCTTCTGCTCTGAAGCCGAGAGCAGAAAAGTTGACCTTGAAGGAGGTGAGAGGGAGATAAACTTTTCTGTCATAAGTAGGTTAGCAGTACCCTTTTGTCCTCTCCCTTGTTCTGTCCACTTACTTGATTGTTAGCTCGTCAGTTTCCCCAGGCGATCTCATGGCGTTTCGGATATGAGAAGTGTTCTCTTTCCAAAAGGCCACTGCCTTCCCTTAAATGATTCTATTAAAGTGCCAGAATTCCATCTATTCAGCAGCACCAGAGCCTGAGTATTTAGATTCTTTCTTCAGACAGAACAAATAGTTATCACAACATGAGTGATACAGCTGCTGTATTCATCCAGCCACTAACATACTAGCAGAGATTAATCTGTTGCTTCTCTAATAATTTTTCAGTCTGAACACAGCTCAACTTCTCTTTATCTCCTGCTGATGTTGTTCTTGCCCGGAAGCTCACCATTCATTATGTTGTACTGTCTTTTTCCCACTGAGTAATCCCATTACTGGTTGTTCCCATCTGTACATTTATATAAGATTCTTCTGAAAAATTACAAGGAAAGGGAACCAATGACATTTATGTCTTGTTGGCATGAATTTCTATCCACTTTAGTAGTCATGTCAGGAAATATTGTGTATAAGGTCCTTCCTAAATAACTTCTCAGACATAGCATGATTTCTGGGAAAAACAACAACAAAACCAACTCTTCCTGCTAATCCCCACAAAAACAGAAAATGATATTCCGGGCAAACACATCGCCACTTAGCTGATTTCTCAACATCCTAACACCCTTTCAATTTTCAGAAAATCCTCTTTAATGAGAAGATAGGATGATCAAAAATGTCACTCAGAAAATGCAATTAGTGATTTTCCCACCTCAGCAGCTTTAAGATTACACACTAGCCTGAACTTGTTTCCTCTGCATATCTTACAAGCTTTTCAGCTGCTCCTGACCAATCCATAATTTTGTAGTGGTAGAGTCTATGGGATAGGCAAGTCCTAAATGGGTTTACTTAAGACCATCTTATTTTGCTTCTGATGCCTTCCCTAGGTTATCCCCTTATAGGTACACATCCATCAGATTTTTTACTGCGTTACTTCCTATGAAATTATAGCCCTCAGCACATAGCTTTCAGTTGGTTCTGATCCGTGCACTAAAACTGTAAGAACGAACACTGAAAAAAATGCATAGAGTTCACAGTCTTCCTTTCATATAAACATAATAGGATGAAATTACCTGCAGAGCCATTTTTATTCTGTATTCTCCCACTGTGTCGAATGCAGCTGTATTGGACTTGGAAGGCTAAAGGTATGAAATGGTGACTATTTTTCTAAAAGCTATTTCTCTGGGCATCTCAGTGGTAGTCTCCAAGGAATATAGCAACCCTTTTCTGTTGAAAGGTCATTTCTCTTCCATTTTTCATCTAGTAACTTAACCAGTCATTTATTTGTTTGAAAACTGTAGAAGGTAGGAATAAAATGTCCATGTGCTCCACCATATTAAGTAATACTATCTAATTATATATGTATATGTGCATATTTATTCACATATATACATATAAATGTAATATTCCCATATATATTAACAGCTTCAAAGTACTTTTAACTTTCATATAATCCTCACAACAAAGAAGGTGGAAATTAAATAAATTTTGCAATTTTGCAATTTTGCAATAAAATTGAGGATCAGAAAGGTTAAGTGAGTTAGAGTTGTGAAACTAGGTCTTTTGACATATTTTTTTATAAATTTTTTTTTTAAATTAATTTATTTATTTTTATTTTTGACTGTGTTCGGTCTTCGTTTCTGTGCGAGGGCTTTCTCTAGTTGCGGCAAGCGGGGGCCACTCTTCATCGCAGTGCGCGGGCCTCTCACTATCGCGGTCTCTCTTGTTGTGGAGCACAGGCTCCAGACGCGCAGGCTCAGTAGTTGTGGCTCATGGGCCTAGTTGCTCCACGGCATGTGGGATCTTCCCAGACCAGGGCTCGAACCCGTGTCCCCTGCATTGGCAGGCAGATTCTCAACCACTGCGCCACCAGGGAAACCCTGACATATTGTTTAGTACATTTTTTTCCCCACAACATCACTTCAATTCTCAGCATTAAGATAACTTACCCATTTAAAAATAGATGCTGTAGATAATAATTACAAAGATTCATAAATGTACTTGAAATGAACTTACTATCACTCATGAATGTATGTATAAGAATTTGTTCAAGTCCTTGCCAGAAAACTGAGATCAGAGGAGATGGTAAAAAGGATAGCCAAGTTTTGTTGTTGGGACTAGAGAGGCTTGGGGTAAAATGTCATAGATAACATATGGAATTTGACAGTTGGTCAAGGAGGGATAAATAAGAAAATGCCCCAGGTGAAGAGTGAGAATGTCGAAAACATGTTTTCCTTATGCTTTACCCTGGTAAGAGAATTTCCTTTGCTGTATTTATAGGGAATTAATTTTGATTATTTTTTTCTGAAGTAGAATTCATGTCTCCAGCTTATATATATGTTATATAATCAAAACCTAAAAACAATTAAATGATCTTGTTTAAACATCATTCTTTTAAAAAAAATTCTTGTTAGGACTAATTTGTGTTGAAATTGGAGAGAGAGGGGCTCTAGCCTTATCTTCTTTTTATAAAGGCACTAATACCATCAGAAGGGCTCCACCCTCATGACCTCATCTAAATCTAATTACCTCCCTAAGTTCCCACCTCCTAATGCCATCACATCAGGGATTAGGGCTTCAACATATGAATTTTGTGGGGTGAGGGGACACATGCATTCAGTCATGGCAGGGTCACAGAATTTTTTAAAAATCTAATGATTACCAATTTTTGGGGGGGGCTTTTTGTTTCCTTTTCTTTCAGACATGCTCACCACGTTCAATGAGATGTAGGCCTTTGAACAAGAACAAAATATAAATGCTCATATTTACCTTTTAAATATTGGAGAAGCACACACAAGTTATACCAGAAAAGTATAGAAAATGCATTTAAGATGAAAAAAGGTAGAGTTATTTCTTAAACAGGAAGGTGAATATACTTGGGTAGGCAGAAATATGCATGATGCATTTTCTAAGGCTGACATGGTGGCACTGTAATTAGAAACAGGTGCATATAAATTAGAAAAGAGAGAAGACTAATTGTTACTAATGAACCTTTTAAAGTAAAAACGTTACTTAATGAAATGCATAATTAAGCATTAATGGCCAAAAAGATGGGTAATCTTTCACTTGCACTAAATATTGGCTTAAGGTGAAGCCTAATTTGTTAATAAGCGATAAGAGCGTCACTGCTTTTATATGTTTATAAAGACAAGCAAAACAATGACAATTTTAGAATGCTGATTTTAATATGCATTGGAAAAGGTGATCATTTCTTGATTTGAAAGTGACAGAGGGTAATATTAAGAACATTACACCCAGGCTATAGTGTCAGACAGCAGTTACAGGATTTCTATAAGCAAAAAGGACATCCCTCTATCTTAGAGCTAAAAAGATCTATTCACACAGGGTTCAAATCTTTTTTGATAGTTCCAGTTATTGCAAGGCTTGTCAGCCTTGGATTCACATTGAATTACCTGGGGAGCTTTAAAAAATTCTTATGCTCAGGCTCGCCCCAGGCTAATTAATCTGAGTGTTCATTTGTAGGGGATAGGGTGGCACCCAGACCTGAATATTTTTAAAGCTGCTAGAGATACTGGGTTCTGGGAAAGGTCTTTTGCAGAGTTGTCTAATGGATAATGTAGTATTCTTTGCTTTTCCCTTTGCCAGGGATTCCTTTGCTCATCTTCCACTGAGAGTTATTTACCCTTCACAGCCCAGCCCAGCTGTCATTTTGCTGGGAAGCTCTCCCATGAATTAATCACCTGAACTTCACCTCTGTGTTACCTCCACTGTAGTTTGTAAAATAATTATTGTCCTTAGCACACTCTTCCAGAATTTGTATATTAAGCCTGTCTTTTGTCAACCCTTTAAAAAATTCACAGGTTAATAGAAAAGTTAGACTTACGAAGCCAATTCAGCTTTGTATTCCCAGCGGCTAGTGAAGTGCTTGACCTACTATGTGACTGGGTACAACAGGGACCCAATATATGATTGTTGAATTGTTTGACGGAATATCCTTGATGATTCCTGCCTTGGCGACAAGTTCACTTGATATATTCTTGTGATGTGTTTATGTATTCAGTAATTTTGCATACATGAATTGAAAATTTATGCCATTTCTGTGTTGGCAGAGGTAATGGAGATGTGTTATGAAAAATGTGAACTTGTTTGACTCAACACTTTTATTTTTCAAATTTGTGATACATTTTAGAAAGTTCTTTTCATCATCAAAATTTATAAGGCATGGTTAGTGCTTATGACCTTAAACCAATAATTTATTCCTTATTTTCTTGTGTTCTATAACCCACAGAGTAAAAGCTATACTTCAATCCGTGTCAAAGGAGAAACATTAACCACAAATTTCACTTTTTTAAAGAAAAGTGTAATTCATTTTTTTCCATTGTGGACGTATACATTTTCACATGAGAGTCAGCCATTTTGTGCTTGAAAGAGGAATGTCTCAAAAAAGTACAGAGTTAACTTTATTTCAATGAGAAATAAGGTGTCATAGAATAAAAATTTAAAACGCTCTTTAGGAATAATGAACTACTTGCAAAATTATTAGAAAATTATTTTTTAAGTTATTTAAAAAAGATATTAAAAATAGCCTTCCAGTATAGAATGATGGTACATCTGTTAAATAGAGTAGGTTTCTAAAAATGTTTGGAGTGGCCGCCGACCCCGGGCGGGCGCCGGGGCTGGAGCCGGGGTTCCAGCCGCGATCGGCTGCAGCTCTGCCAGGAGACCGCGCGGCCGGTGGCAGGGCCACCGGCGAGTCCAGCGCCGCCGCAGCCCCCCAGTGCGGCCGCGAGAAGCAGCAGCGGGGGCAGGCGATCGAAAATCTCACATGTGATATCATTTTAAAGAATTGATCTAGGGACGTGTTCAAGATATATATGCACCAATTTGGGGGAACGAATCATCCACCCATTCATTCAGTGAACAGTTGTTGGGTGCCTACTGCATAAAAGCGACTGTGCCCTGTGATAGGGAACTAAAGGGGAAGAAATCACCGGCAGAGCCAACCGTCTGTTCCCTAACTCTGACTGGCTTCTTAAACTCCACTAGACGCATCATCTCCTAGAAGACCAGCATTCTCGTGATCATGGAGGCCTCTCTGTCCTTTCTGTGACTGGAGCAATGCTGACCTCGGTTTCCTGGACCCATTCTGACTCAGATCCATCCTTTTGAGCAACAAAGGCAATGTCTACAATGTGCAGATCTGACCTGGGAGAGCCTCCTGGATGCCGCCCAGCAAGATCCCCGCTCCCAGGCAGAGCTCAGAGTAACCGGAAGCAAGAAGAGAAGCCCGTTCACTATCCACTCTGACAAACCACTCTTTCACCGTGAAGTGCCTGTGTTTGCATATCATTGACATTTGTTGTACACGAAGAAATGAGGTATTGGTTGCTATTTAGATGTTTCCTTCAATTTGAACAGGGAGAGAGATGCCTGTTGATTACTGGATCCACACAGATTAAACAGCACCCACCCACCAAAAAAGGAATATGCACATTTAATCAAAACGTCTAGGGCTTCCCTGGTGGCGCAGTGGTTAAGAATCTGCCTGCCAATGCAGGGGACACGGGTTCGAGCCCTGGTCCGGGAGGATCCCACACGCCGCGGAGTAACTAAGCCCGTGCGCCACAACTACTGCGCCTGCACTCTAGAGCCCGCGAGCCACAACTCCTGCACCTGTGTGCCACAACTACTGAAGCCCGCATGCCTTGAGCCCATGCTCCACAACAAGAGAAGACACCGCACTGAGAAGCCTGCGCACTGCAATGAAGAGTAGCTCCCGCTTGCCACAACTAGAGAAAGCCCGTGTGCGGCAATGAAGACCCAATGCAGCCAAAATAAATAAATAAATAAAATAAATTTATTTTTAAAAATAAATAAATAAAAATGTTTGGAGTAATCTCAAAATACACCATTAATTAAAATACAAGGTGCAGAAGAATGTATACTGTAAGTTCCTTCTCAAGCAAGAAGTATTGGCTTGTATGGGTGAATATGTATGTGTCTCTGTGTGTGTATTGCTAATATTTTCAAAAAGAAACAGTGCCCAAAACTAATAAAATGATTCTTTATAGGGATGTGAAAGAAAGTGGGGAAGAGATAGTGATGGAAGCTAGATTTGTTTTATAGTTTTGGCTTGGGAATCATGTATTTCATGTAGTTAAAAAGAGTTAATTTAAAAAGAAAACAGCAAATCAATCTGTAAAATAGAAAACAAACAGAAATTAATTAACTTAATTCTATGTCACAGAAAACGATGCAAAGAAGAATAATGTTCAGTGGTTTTTAAACATAGTATTTTGACTTTACATGACTAGTGGGATATATTGTAAAGACAAAAGGACCACAAAGAAATATTAAGCTGCATTCACTGGTACTGCTGCTGGTGATATCGGCATTGTTAAAACTATTATTAATAGATACATAGATTAATAGACAGCATAAAGTGAATAAGTAATGATGTTAATGTTAGGAACCAGGATATTCAGAGTAAGAGAAAAAAAATTATAAAATAAAAAAGTTAAGTAAAAATTCTGTAATTGTTAACTTGAATTGGAGATGCATGTACTTATTTATTTTTCTTTCTCTGAAAATATGTTTTTTTGTTTTTGTTTTTGTTTTTTTTTACTTCTTCTTTTCCAATTTGTATTTCTTTTATTTTTCTTCTCTGATTGCCATAGCTAGGACTGCCAAAACTATGTTGAATAATAGTGGTGAGAGTGGACATCTTCGTCTTGTTCCTGATTGTAGAGGAAATGCTTTCAGTTTTTCACCATTAGGAATGATGTTTGCTGTGGGTTTGTCGTATATGGCCTTTATTATGTTGAGGTAGGTTCCCTCTATGCCCACTTTCTGGAGAGTTTTTATCATAAATAGGTGTTGAATTTTGTCAAAAGCTTTCTCTACATCTATTGAGATGATCATATGGTTTTTATTCTTCAATTTGTTAATATGGTGTATCACATTGATTGATTTGCATATATTGAAGAATCCTTGCATCCCTGGGATAAATCCCACTTGATCATGGTGTATGACCCTTTTAATGTGTTATTGGATTCTGTTTGCTAGTATTTTCTTGAGGATTTTTGCATCTATATTCATCAGTGATATTGGTCTGTAATTTTCTTCTTTTGTAGTATCTTTGTCTGGTTTTGGTATCAGGGTGACGGTGGCCTCCTAGAATGAGTTTGGGAGTGTTCCTTCCTCTGCAATTTTTCGGAAGAGTTTGAGAAGGATGGGTGTTAGCTCTTCTCTAAATGTTTGATGGAATTCACTTGTGAAGCCATCTGGTGCTGGACTTTTGTTTGTTGGAAGATTTTTAATCACAGTTTCAATTTCATTACTTGTGATTGGTCTGTTCATATTTTCTATGTCTTCCTGGTTCAATCTTGGAAGGTTATACCTGTCTAAGAATTTATCCATTTCTTCCAGGTTGTCCATTTTATTGGCATAGAGTTGCTTGTAGTAGTCTCTTAGGATGCTTTGTATTTCTGTGGTGTCTGTTATAACTTCTCCTTTTTCATTTCTAATTTTATTGTTTTGAGTCCTCTCCCTCTTTCTCTTGATGAGTCTGGCTAATGGTTTATCACTTTTGTTTATCTTCTCAAAGAACCAGCTTTTAGTTTTAATGATCTTTGCTATTGTTTTCTTTGTTTCTATTTCATTTATTTCTGCTCTGATCTTTATGATTTCTTTCCTTCTGCTAACTTTGGGTTTTGTTTGTTCTTCTTTCTCTAGTTCCTTTAGGTGTCAGTTTAGATTGTTTAGTTGAGATTTTTCTTGTTTCTTGAGGTAGGCTTGTATAGCTATAAACTTCCCTCTTAAGAACTGCTTTTGCTGCATCCCATAGGTTTTGGATCATCGTGTTTTCGTTGTCATTTGTCTCTAGGTATTTTTTGATTTCCTCTTTGATTTCTTCAGTGATCTCTTGGTTATTTAGTAATGTATTGTTTAGCTTCCATGTGTTTGTGTTTTTTACGTTTTTTCCCTGTAATTCATTTCTAATCTCATAGCGTTGTGGTCAGAAAAGGTGCTTGATATGATTTCAATTTTCTTAAATTTACTGAGGCTTGATTTGTGACCCAAGATGTGATTTATCCTGGAGAATGTTCCGTGCGCACTTGAGAAGAAAGTATCTGCTGTTTTTGGATGGAATGTCCTATAAATATCAATTAATTCTATCTGGTCTATTGTGTCATTTAAAGCTTCTGTTTCCTTATTTATTTTCATTTTGGATGATCTATCCATTGGTGTAAGTGAGGTGTTAAAGTCCCCCACTGTTATTGTGTTACTGTCAATTTCCTCTTTTATAGCTGTTAGCAGTTGCCTTATGTATTGAGGTGCTCCTATGTTCGGTGCATATATATTTATAATTGTTATATCTTCTTCTTGGATTGATCCCTTGATCATTATGTGGTATCCTTCCTTGTCTCTTGTAACATTCTTTATTTTAAAGTCTATTTTATCTGATATGAGTGTTGCTACTCCAGCTTTCTTTTGATTTCCATTTGCATGCAATATCTTTTTCCATCCCCTCACTTTCAGTCTGAATGTGTCCCTAGGTCTGAAGTGGGTCTCTTGTAGACAGCATATATATGGGTCTTGTTTTTGTATCCATTCAGCAAACCTGTGTCTTTTGGTTGGAGCATTTAATCCATTCACGTTTAAGGTAATTTTCGATATGTATGTTCCTATGACCATTTTCTTAATTGTTTTGGGTTTGTTTTTGTAGGTCCTTTTCTTCTCTTGTGTTTCCCACTTAGAAAAGTTCCCTTAGCATTTGTTGTAGAGCTGGTTTGGTGGTGCTGAATTCTCTTAGCTTTTGCTTGTCTATAAAGCTTTTGATTTCTCCATCGAATCTGAATGAGATCCTTGCCGGGTAGAGTAATCTTGGTTATAGGTTCTTCCCTTTCATCACTTTAAATATATCATGCCACTCCCTTCTGGCTTGTAGAGTTTCTGCTGAGAAATCAGCTGTTAACCTTATGGGCGTTCCCTTGTATGTTATTTGTCGTTTTTCCCTTGCTGCTTTTAATAATTTTTCTTTGTCTTTAATTTTTGCCAATTTGATTAATATGTGTCTTGGCGTGTTTCTCCTTGGGTTTATCCTGTATGGGACTCTCTGCACTTCCTGGACTTGGGTGGCTATTATTTCCTTTCCCATGTTAGGGAAGTTTTTGACTATAATCTCTTCAAATATTTTCTTGGGTCCTTTCTCTCTCTCTTCTCCTTCTGGGACCCCTATAAGGTGAATGTTGTTGCATTTAATGTTGTCCCAGAGGTCTCTTAGGGTGTCTTCATTTCTTTTCATTCTTTTTTCTTTAGTCTCTTCCACAGCAGTGCATTCCACCATTCTGTCTTCCAGGTCACTTATCCGTTCTTCTGCCTCAGTTATTCTGCTGTTGATTCCTTCTAGTGTAGTTTTTATTTCAGTTATTGTATTGTTCATCTCTGTTTGTTTGTTCTTTAATTCTTCTAGGTGTTTGTTAAACATTTCTTGCATCTTCTCGATCTTTGCCTCCATTCTTTTTCTGAGGTCCTGGGTCATCTTCACTATCATTATTCTGAATTATTTTTCTGGAAGATTGCCTATATCCACGTCATTTAGTTGTTTTTCTGGGGTTTTATCTTGTTCCTTCGTCTGGTACATAGCCCTCTGCCTTTTCATCTTGTCTATCTTTCTGTGAATGTGGTTTTTGTTCCACAGGCAGCAGGATTGTAGTTCTCCTTGCTTCGCTGTCTGCCCTCTGGTGGATGAGCAATATATGTTCTCCAGGTTTGTACACTGAGAAGCCATAGTGGCAATGACCACATAGTCACAATGACTATTCCAGAAATCAGGTAGAAGCTTCTAAATCCCATTTCCCACTAAAAGAAACCAAGGCTCTTTAGAGAAATGACTGATTGCAAGTCAGGGCAGGAATGAGCCTGGGACATCTTAACAGGCACATAAAAGAAAGCTATCCAAGTGTATTATGATCATGTCAAAATTACACAGGAGTCAACCTGAAAGGCTCTCACTGGTCAAAGATGGGACAAAAGAATAATGACCACAATGCAGTGAAACACTTAATGATCCTCAAAGCAATCAAAAAAGCATAAAAGCAAAAACACAAAACATTTTGCACACCTTTGGAAGTAGCTAGGGCAACAACTCATATTTTTGAAAAATGATAAAAGGGAGGATTTAATTATTTCTTCTGCCTTTTCTGTACAGACTATATTTCAGAATACCTAATAGTTTACAAGAGAGAGTTTATTTATGGAAAAATCATTGCTATTGAATGCATGCAGAATGCTAAATATTACCATATTGTAAGTCTTAATGAAATAATGGATTAAGACAACAATCATAAATGGCTACTAGAATCATTACATGAAAGGTTGATGGGTAATTTGATAATGGATGGGCTGTTCTTAATACCACAATAAGTGATATTGAGGCATGTGCTTCCTGAAGTAAAACAATAATGAACCTCTCCATGGATGAAATATTCTTGCCAAAAGGAAAAAAAAAATCTAATTAATTAAATAAGCCTAAATCAATAAGGCCTCTATTTCTAATCCAACTTTTAGGAGATACAGAAGATAGTGGAACATATTAAATACCATTATAAGGATCCAATTAGCTATATACAGAGTGGAAAAATTCTATAGACAATAACCAGTTTCTTCAGCAAAGAGCATGATAAAAAAATAAGAGATGGGATAAAAAGGTATCTTATGAGATTTATCAACCAGTTGAATCTTGATTCCTGCTTTGTACCAAAAAATTCATAAAGACATTTTCAGACAATTGGGGACAATTAAACATGTGGTGGTTATTTGTTGACATTAAGGAATTATTTAAAATTATTGCAAAAAATTGTTTTTGTTGAGTGTGGTAATGATATTGTGATATGTTTTAGAAAGCTCTTTTCTGATAGAGATACATATTGAGGTATTTATATGTAAAATTACATGCTTTCTAGAATTTGCCTTAAAATAGAATAAAAGGGCAAAGGGTGAGGTAAAATTAGACCAGCAGAAAGTTAATAATTGTTGGAGATAGTTGCATGGCATGTACATAAGAGTTCTATTTTTTTTTAATATTTGAAAGTTTCCATAATAAAATGTTAAAATATATAGCACTCAGCATGATCAATTTGCATACTACTTAAAAAGATCAGTAATCTATTTTAGACAGACAGCAATAGGCCATTAGCAACATAACATCATTTATTGTCTATTTTGACCCTTACAGCAAAAAGTTTTTTCAATTAAAAAACTAAAATATTTTAATTGAGGAATTATTATCATTCAATTATTTTATTAACTAACATGAGAAGAAAATGAGTTGGATTGAGCATTTTATAAAACATAAATTTAACCACAGCTCATATCATTTAATAGAATTGTATATAAAATCTCTGGATGAATTCAGTGAGAAAGAGCAGCATGATTAATGATGTTTGCTCTGGGTGTAGGATGGTGGTAGCACGTGTAGTGTATTTTTGCCTTCCCTGGTTTATAGCTTTTTCTTTGCTTCCAGATACCTTCAACACTCTCATGGTCTCATGATGGAACATGTGATCTGTGACCATAAACCAGGAGGCTGGAATTGCAAAGATGAATGAGGTTCTAGATACTAAGAATTTATAATGCTATTTTTAATGCTGTCCTTGTTTATAATTTTAGGCAAATTTACTTCTCCATTAACCACAACATATTTGAGATAATTTTTTTCTGGTGACTTGTACTGCCACCTCATCTCAGTTTTTTTTTTTTTTTTTCATTAATATAAAACACTAATGAGATCCATGCATACAGCTTATTGCCATGGGGGAAGAATGAAACTAATTGGAAATAATAGGACTCAAAGCGACCACTTTGGACTTACTATGATTGAGCCTTACTCTAATTTAAATCAAATGTCTGTATGCACTCATGAATTGATCATTTAAAATCACCAAATTATATAACATAATACAATTATAGAGCTTAAGAACTTTCAAAGAATGAAATAAAAACACTAAGAAACCACAAGAGATTATATTGAGGAAGTGACAACTTTGTTGTAAGACAAGACTTCTCAATTCTTCCAAAATCATAAAGTCTTAAATAATTTACAGGTTGTGTTGTAGGGATGATGATTTCAATTTATTAAAAAATATAATCAGTTTGATTGACATAAAGTACATCAACTTCGGAGGAATGAAGCCTAACAAGAGGCGAATTAAGATAGAGTTTAGAGGCAAGGCCATTTTATTTCTAATTCCAGCTCTGTTGTATATCTACTTTATAAATACTTAGTTGGGTTGCAACTTAGGATGTTTTGATTGTTAACAAAATGCAGTGACCAATTCCATAACCTGTAATTGTCTCCAGAATGTTTCATGCATAAGAAAGTGCTTTCAAGTACTTTCACTTTTTGGGGTTGTGGTGAAAATTACATATCTTTAAAATTAACCACCTCAAAAATAAATGATGGATTAAATGTGACCTGGAGGTGTTTTAGGCGTGTGTGCCTCTCAAGGCCCACTTAACTTTGATAGGCTGTGGTATCACTCTTTTAGATAATGTTTTTTTTTGATGCAATGTGTAAAATGATATCTGCATCTTTTTCTGAACATTTCTCTCATTTTGAATAAACATGACTGGAATTTCTTAAGGTGGTTGGGGTGTAATCTACACATTTCTTATCTTCTACAGAATACAGAAAAACAATTCAATTTCAATCATCTCTAAATTATAGCTACCTCTTGGATTTTAAATAATTAAAAACAATAGATAATAACTCTTTAATCATTTTTCCTTTACTTGTGAAATGCTTCAAATATCAACTCATTGATTGTCTAAATTAGCCCCAAAGGATAATATCTTCATATTGTGTCTTACATTTCTAACAAAAGCTATATTTTACATATCAGAGATTTTAAGAGAGTTTGTAGAATATGTAATTCATGAGTTGATTCCCCACAGCTAAAATTCCTTAATTCTGGAGTGTGATAATTGTAGGCCTAATCCTAGAAGACCAAATGATGATGTAGTAGGTGAAAGAAGAAGGGAACCAGTATTTTGAGTACTCACTCAGTGCCAGGAATTTCCAACATTGCCTATTTCAAATAATCTTTGTGAGAACCCTGTAGAAGGATATTAATATCCCTACTTTCTACTTCACATGAGCAGAAATGGGGACTTGTGAGATGAAGCCACTTCTTGAAGTTTATACAGCTAAGAAGAAGGGACGTCTAAGCTTAGCTCTGATTCCAAAACTGACATCTCCTCAACTCTATCCAGTTCCTTACATGACCATTGACACTATGTTTTCTACTCTCCCATGGCCAATATTCACAGGCCCTCTTCCTCATTTCAGTTTTCTAAATGAAATACTGTTAGATGGATCCTTCAGAGACTTCTCATATAAGATATTTTGGGAAATTTGTACTCAGCTGGAGATGTTTGATTTGGTTGAGGAGATATTTTTCATAGACAATAGTATGAGTTTTCACCATTCCTCAATTTTATCCTAGAGGAGGTTTCTTTATTTTGATTTTAAATATCCAGAATTATTTAAGTACTTGCTCATGATTCTCCTAGTTCATCATGTTCTTAATAATTTGTATCACATACTAGTTTAGTTTTTTTCACATCCTGAACATAATTTTTCAAATAATATAAAATATCAAGCATAACGTATTGACTATATTTTTTTCTTTCTCCATCCCAGAAAGAACACAATGCTTAAGATCGTACTTAGGATTATTCTGTAGGCAATAACTACTATTTTATCTAATGAGAACAAAATAATGAAAGAGGTGGAAATAAAGGAATGCCTCTTATAATGACGATCTCCCTTATCAACACCTGATTCCCCCATAGTCTACAGCATGTTAACAGAGCTCATTGAATAATTTCTGAGTGAGTTAAGCACTACCATTCACCAAATGCTTGTTCAAGTCACTTGGAAAAGGCAGAAAGAGGTCAAGTGATTTCCAGTGACTGCTTCATAAATAATATGGTACCTAGATGGATATTTTAAATTTTAGACTGCTTGAGTATTTCATTTATAAAATTTATAATGGTCTATTTAGGGGAAAATAATAATATTTTTCACTTTGAAGGGATTAATACCTTTTTAGAAATATAAATATCTGATACTTATTTTAGTTTCGGTTAGAAGGGTGTTAATACCCTTCACAGGAGTCACGTTATGAAGGAATTTTCCTAGGATCTAGAAATGTAGCTAAGGTGAGTTCTAAATAGCCAGTTCAGTGTTTTGGTTGTCATGGTCTGATTACTCACTAACTGAGTCACTATGACACACTACTGAATGCAAACCACTAGAATTACTTTACAAATGAATTCCTTTAGAACCTTGAGACTAATTTCACCATGCTTCTCAACTCTGTCATCCTTGGCTGCCATTCACATTCTATTTTCTCACATACTTTAAGCTTTGCACTGCCTTGTCCATCCTCTCCTCTTGGCTTACCCTCTTACTACTGATTTCTTTCGCAACGCTTTCCACTGTGACCTGTGGAACTCTGTTTTCTAAACAAATTTCCTTGAATCTTGCTTATACATTTAACTCAGAAAAGTCACTTTTAGGCCTTCTAGGACCAAGCCTACAAGAATCAGTTAGCCTAATAACTGGTATCTCATCTTGCCTTTCTCTCCTCCTAGTAAACACTAAATACTGAATTTTAAGCTTACTAGAGATGTACATTAATAAACTAATTTCTCCAATTAAAAGTCTCCATGGGCTACACAATAATTTTCACACTCTATGGCATGTACCATGCTTATTTTATCTCCTCTTAAATTCTCCCATTCTATGTGCACCATATAGTAAACTCATTTCAGAAAAACTGCTCTTCAGAGAAGTGGCCCTGTTCTGTTACTGAGTGTTTGTTAACACTGTTTGCTCACACTAGAATGTAGTTCTCCACCTTTCCTTACTTTTGAAGTCCTAACATTATTTAAGATCCAGTGAAATTTTCACCTTCTTCAAGAAGCCTTCTTAGATACAGCTAATTTGAATCAGACATTCTTTCCATGGTACCTTGATTGTACTTTGTACTCTTTTACACAGTCTGTCTTGTATTATATGTGATATGTTTCTGTGCTTGTTTTCCACCTGGTTGCAAGATTTTTAGGAGCAGGACTCTCCTTAAAGTCATCTTTGAACCCTTGGAATGATAGATAGTTTGGAGCTGGAATCACAGCAGGGAACTTAGGCAAGAATATCTTTCTGGCAGGGAACAGAAAAGCCTTGAAAAGCACTCAACAAGAAGGTTATTGTAAGGACAACTAGTGAAATCACACAGACATCTAAATACAGGCACCAGAGTACGTACAAGACTCTTGGGAAATGGAACTGGGAAAACATTAGAAACTAAGGATTTTGTTTTTATCTCTTTCTCTCTCTCCCTCAGGGGATGCATGGCCTCTCTCATTTCTGCCTCATGTTCTCCCTGTCAGATCAGCTTCCTCTAAATCTGATGGCACAATGCCCACACTGTTCTAGCATGGACTGTACATGACTTCATCTTTCGGCTTTCATCACTATCTAGCAATTTTCTCCATAGTCTCTTAGTTCAAATTTCCAAGGGAGGATTCTTATAGTTCTTATTTTAGAGCCAGGCCATAATTTATTGTGGGTTCCTGGGAAGACTAAAGATTGGCTACTCTTGAGCCAGGTGTGTACCCTGATCTAAAGACCTGTGCAAGGAGAGGAAGGGGATGGGGGCGAACAAATAGAAAACATAACCATTAGTGTCACAGGGCCTGGTAGAGGGACTGATTCTTCCAAAGCCTCTGGAAAATGCTTACCACAGTAGGTCTTCTAAGAAGTTATTGAATTGAATAGATATAAACCTAATGTGAACAAAATTTGGTTCAACTCTCACCACAATAATTATTTTTTCTCCTCAAAGAGCATGCTTAGAGTAAGATACTTCATTAAGTACTTACCCATTCAAAGTTAATTCACTATTTAATCATTTTCTGTTTATAAAATCAATTTATTCATATACAGTTTTGAGACTGCATGTTAGATGCATCAAGATTTGTGAATGACAGTTTTTCTTAAATCGTGCAGAATTAGATATCTTAAGCTCTAGATTTTAAAAATTGAATAATTTTTGTCTAGAATTTCTTTCTGAAGATCACTGTCAGGCTGGAAAACATAAACGCAAAAGAAGGTCTTTCTACTGGTTCCCATTATGTGGGTGGGTGTCATTTAGTTTATTGCTTTGTATATAGATTCAGAGACATACTATGGGATTTCCATATCCAGAGAAGCATTGCTGTCAGAGCAAGAGAAACGATAATAATAATAATAACAATAATAATGATTATTTTCCAAAGGTATGAAGGTTGAATGAGATAATGTTTACATGGAACATAGAAGTTTTTCAAAAAATGGCATTATTTTCAAACATATAGTTATCAGATCAGTTTCCCTATACTACCACTTTCTTCATTTTGCTCTCTTGAGGCTCTTTTCCTGCTCCCATATTTTCTAACTGATTTTCTGTAAAATTTTCTGCTCGTCTCCACCATCTCTTTATTATATCCTTCCAAGACATTCCAGTTTACTTCTGTGCCTTTGTTGTTTATTTTCTACCTCTTTTAAAATGCTCTGCATTCTCTTAACTTTGATAAATTCTATACTTGTTTAAGGGCCTGTACGAATCCTACCATTTTCAGGAGAGATAATTCAGTATAGTGGAGTGAGTCTAGATTCTCATCCCAGAACACCTGGGTTTGAATTCTCACCTATGAGTTACATGACCTTGAACAAGTTGTATAATCTCACTTTACTCATCTGTGAAATGGGGATAAAAAATGTTATGATAAAAGCTTTCACATATACACTAGCCCACAGGGATATTTTCCTTTCTGATATTTTTCCCCTTGGTCTGTACACATAATGGTATGATATCTTATGTTTTTCTTTTCTTGTTTTTAGGCCGGCCCAGGCTCTTATGAAAACTATGGCTCTAGGTTTTAAAAGAACATATTAAGATAAAAATGTTCTGTTTTTTTAGAAGACTAGATTTTAACCGTTGGAGTTAGCAGCAACCAGGTGACTATTGTTTAGTAGTTAGGGAGGCTTGGTTAAATTGCAGGACTTGCAGGGAATTGTTCCCATTCTCTGATCATGTATCCTTAAGGTAGTCTTGACTTCCCCAGAGAGGCACTATTCTGTTTCATGGCAAGTCCACCTTGGATAACTGCCATGATCTTCTCTTTGAGTTTAGTTTGAGGAAAACAGTGGGAGGAAAAAGACCAAAATTGGCCTTTGCTCCCACTGTTGTAGCATGAATTATTTGCCTAGATAATTAGGGTCTAGGTGCTGTCATTATAGAGGTTAAAGGCTGCTAAAACACTTGCTGAGGCTCCCTCCTAGTTTAGGTACCAGCTGCCTCCAAGAATAGTGAGGCAAGCTGCTGAAGATAATGGTGTTGCGGGCTTCCAAGTGGCTTCCAAGTGAGGGTAGGAAACGCTGCTTGATTTAAGTAATAACAACGGAAACAAAGTCTATTTAGTCTGTGGGAATGCCATAAATGTGCATGCATTCTTGTGGGGACAAAATCTTGATCTTTATCACGGCATTGTTGTTCAAAGTTAATGTTTCTTTCATATGCCTAGAAACGTTTTTACTCTTTTTCTTATAGGTGGTTGAATACAATATTAATTGCTCTATATCCCATTTCCTTAAAGAGATTCTGGTTTTTCATATGTGTCCTAATAAAAAGCTTACCATCTACTTAATGACTTCTTTATGTTGTAGCCAGGTGTCCCACAGGTGTGACCAAGCATCTACTACATCACCTGCCTCTGGCCACCTTCCTACTTTGGCTACCATTTATGAAAGGCAGAAGGGCACCGTGACTAAGATCTGACTCTGGGGTCAGATCTCAACTCCACCACCTATTAGGTGTGACGTTGAGTCTGGTATAAAATCTCTCTCTCAGTTTCTCAGTTTTCTATTCTGTAATTCCTCATAGGGTTTCTAAGAGAAATAAATGAGCTAATACTTTAAAAAGTGCCTGGCAGATAGCAGACACTCAATACTTGTTAATTTTAATATTCTTATTACTATTGAGTACATATAGCACCTGGCTTTTAATCCATGTAAAAAGTCTCTGGGAAGTAGGCTTATCACGATTAAATAGATATGGAAATTCTGGTTTAGCAACATTAAGACACAGACACAAAGACATAGCTAGTAAATGGTAAAGCCAGAATTCAAATGCTAGGCTGACTCTGAAATCTGCTTTCTAACCACTGTGCTTTATTGCCTAGGGTCTGTTTACAAATATTTCTTGACTGTGTACTATATGTTGGTCTTTTAAAATATTAATTAGTGCCATTTATGACACTCTCTCCAGCTAAGATGTAACAAGTCTGTATATTCTACTTCTGTCTTTCACTGCATGCCTGTAGTAGTGCTGAGCTAAAAATTGGCATTTGCTAATTCCTTTCAATGTACCTAAAGTTCTGATGCCAGAGAAGTCACTTCACAATGTCATAGCATCACTCACAGATTTCCACCTCTCTGTTCTCTGGAAATAATGGTCAGTGAGTAAAAGGGGATAAAAACTGGCTCAGGCGTTGGCTGGGGCTTCCCTTGACCTCCTCTCTTTGCAATTCTTCTTCCAGGTGTCATTTGGAGCAACTTGGAAGAGCTTATTCCCACGGTCTCTTCACTCATCCCTCTGTTGAGCTTGTAATAGCATGTGGACAAAAGGTACAAAACTATTGATACCTAAGATTTAATTGAGTAAATATATAATCTGCTTTGAGATTGTATTTCCAGATTTTGAACCCCAGAACATACATGGAGTGGAGGTACAACCACCACTGTATTTAGTGCCGATGACCTAGTGAGTTGCAAGCAGCTCTGAACACCTTAAAAGCTGTGGCAGGCTATTTACAATAAGCCAAGATGTGGAAGCAACCTAAATGTCCATCAACAGATGAATGGATAAAGAAGATATAGTGTATATATATATATATATATATATATATATATATATATGTGTGTGTGTGTGTGTGTGTGTATTATATATATACTTATAATATATATATACATACGTATACACACAATGGAATATTACTCAGCCATAAAAAGGATGAAATAATGCCATTTGTAGAACATGGATAGACCTAGAGATTATCATACTAAGTGAAGTAAGTCAGACAGAGAAAGATGTATATCATATGATATGATTTATATGTGGAACCTAAAAATATGATACAAATGAACTTATTTACAAAATAGAAACAGAAACAGACTCACAGACACAGAAAACAAACTTATGGTTACCAAAGGGGAAGAGGGGGAGGGATAAATTAGGAGTTTGGGATTGATAGATACAAAATACTATATATGAATATAAAATAGATAAACAACCAGGTTCTACTCTATAGCACAGGGAGCTATATTAAATATCCTGTAATAAACTATAATGGAAAAGAATCTGAAAAAGAATATATCTGTGTGTGTGTATATATGTATATATATATAACTGAATCACTTTACTGTACACCAGAAATTAGCACAACATTGTAAATCAACGATACTTCATTAAAAAAAAAAGCTGTGGCAGAAGTTTCAGAATGCACCTCTGAACTCTCCAGTAGTTAAGTGGTCTTGACAGCTGCTGCAGCTTTGGAATTATTACCGTATCTATATAGTGTAGGTCCACAGCTCAGTGAAATCATTTGGGATGACAATGAGGCAGTCACTTAAATGCTATGCTTTTTATTTTCCCACTGTGAAAGTTTTTCTTTGTAACATATGGATGGTTTCATAGTCATATTTTGAATGATACCCTCTTAGCTGACCAAAAATTATAAACTCTAATGAATTCAAAATTATCCAAGATGTGTTCTAAACACTGAAGTCCAGAAAAAAATTAGAAAAATCATTTCATAAAAATTATGACAAATGTTCTAGACCAGAAAAAAGTATTTGGACTTTACATATATGGTAACTAGGAAATAATTTTTTTTCTGGCTTTAATCTATAAGCACACAGTTAGGAAAATAAATTAGTTTCAGAGACTTTGAATTTAAAATGTAAAAGCCTTATATTTCCTTTATCCAAATTGTAACAGAAAATTATATTAAGTAATAGAGCTTTAAATGGCTGGTAAACAGGAGTCTGGATTAAAAGAGAAAAAGGAAGAAAAAGTCCATGTGGATTTTGCTTAAAAGATAAATTCCTAGAACATCATTGATTCAGCGATTCTACTGTAATGAATACCCAAGGTGTTTCTGATATAGGTATTTTGGTGATTAATCTTTGAGAAAACTGGACTGAGAGCATATTATATACCTTAAATATACTAATGAATATTTGCCTCATTTTGTGTTGATTTCAGTGATATAAACCCTGATCTCAATTATGACAATAATAATGATAGATGATAATAATGAGTCTTTCAACAAATGTTTATTGAGCACCTACTATTTTCCAGACATTGTTCTAGATATTGGGAATACAGCAGTGGAGAAAATGACAAGTCCTTGACCTCACCTCAAGGAGTTAACATCCTGGATGGAAGTGACAGAGAATAAACAAATTGATATATTATATGTCAGATCTGACAAGTGTTGATATTATATGTCAGATCTGACAAGTGTTGTGAAGCAAAATATAGCAGAGTAAATGAATGGAAATGGGGCATTGCTCTATGATGATGAAGTGGAGTAGGAAGGGAAATGATGTTTATTGAGTACACAGTATTCGTTAGGTGTTTGTTTATTTATTTATTTATTTATTTATGTTAATCCTCAGAAACCAGAAAGTCAGGGTGTATTATCCTTATTTTATAGATGCCAACACTAAGATCCATGAAGGTTAAATAATTTGCCCAAGGTCTCAGAGGTAGCGACTATTCAAGTCAGAATCAAGCCCAGGTCTTGTTGACTCTACTCTACCATGCTGTTCTTCTTGATTTCTCCCTGAATATCTAATGAGTAAATATTTTTATTAGCACTTTTCAAGATACAAAGTGTATTTTAATACATAGTATTGTTTAATATTCATAATAATTTTAATGAAGTAGTATTATCAGACCGATTTTAAAGAGGAGAAAACTGAGACTCATAGAGATTAAATGATTTCCCCAAATTAGAAAGTCATATCCACAAGTCTTTGACTCCAAAGCCTCTGCCCTTTCTATAAGCTAGAGGCCATACAGAAGTGATGTTACTTGATTTTACGAAACATGACCTGTAGAGCTGAAAGACTAGAATTTGAATCCCAGTTCCACCACTTAAAAGCTATTTGACCTTGGGATTTTAAGTACTCTGTCTCAGTTTTCTCCTCTGTAAAATGGGGATAATGATAATATTTAACTTATTATGAGGATTAAATGAGCCAACAAATCTAAATCACTTAGAACAATGCCTGGCACACAGTCAGTGTTATGTAAAAGTTAGCTGTTAACATAATGTTGGGGAGAAGAAAGTAACCTATAATTATAAGTCACAAGTGGTACCCTATAATTAAGTGTTAAGTGATGAGGGTTTGACAATAATTACAGCAGAAGTTCAGAGAAGAGGTATGATCTACACATGCCCATGGACTTCTAGTTTCCCAGGAATATGACATCCCCCTAATGGATGTCTCCTTCCCCAGCTTTTCCTTTTAAATGTTTTGGTTAGTCTATTGTTTGCCCCAACTCTAATTCACCACCTCAGGCAACTGCGATGTTAAACAATTTCCTCTGATTATTCTTCACTAATGCTCTCAGGAGAAGACTGCACAGGGCAAGCTCTCAGTCAGATCAATAAAGCTTGTGAATGAGATCTTCCAGGGAACCACTAGATAGGTCAAATGCCCATTCTCTGGAAATGGGGCTTTGTAAGAGCTTCAACCCATTCTGCCTCGTCTATTGGCTTCTAGGTTGCTGGTTTTCTTTTTTTCCTTCCATGATTATTAGGTGCTCTTGGCTTTGAAGGCTACTGCATAGCTGGGGTGGGGAGAGGAGAATACAGCAAGTTCAGGTTCAAATGCCACAAAACTTGTTCTTACTAAAATTCAACAATTAAAAAAAAATACTCCTTGTACTGCTAAAAACATTTAGTTGATTTTCAGAGTTCTGAAAAAGTTGATTCCAACAAATTTTTTCAATGTTCTCATTTGCTTTGATAGAGTATTTTTGAAGGGTTCTTACTCCACCATCAATAATATTTACTTAAATAATATAATTATTACAATAATGGTTTGAGAGTAAATAGCAGATTTTGGGTAAACCTGTGATTCAGTTGGTGGGAGCAGACATGCCCAGGATTATGTGAGAGAACTACAGACTTTGAATATTCAGCACACCATGGACAGATCAGTGTGCTTTAGGGAGGGACTCGATGGTTTCTGTTTTGATTGTTTTTGTGAGTAGCTAAATAGATACGTCAAGAAAGCTTCTATTGTACACACTTATAAAGAACTAAAATGTTTTACTGTGGATCCACTTTCTAAGCACAAATCATTTCTGACTTCATTGAACCATTCTTAAGTTTGAGATCAGTCTATCATATTCTAATAACGTTTCAAGGGGTCATAATACCTTGGGTTCTATATGTTTAAAGGAGGGAAACAGTTGAATGGCAGGCTCTGCAGTCAATTTGTAACAGAGACTGAGCCTGGGAAGGTCATGAACACTTTAAAAGCACCTGGGGAAATTCCCTGCTGGTCCAGTGGTTAGGACTCTGAGCTTCCACTGCGGTGGGCATGGGTTCAATCCCTGATCAGGGAACTAAGATCCTGCAAGATGTGTGGTGTGGCCAAAAAAAAAAGAAAACCACCTGGGAATGTTTTTGTTCTCAAGTCAGTCTCATCTAACATTCACTGTTGGAGAGTGTCTCCTTCCTTTTTCTTCTCGCACAACATTGACTATTTCTGGGTGAGCTGCAGGGTAAATTCAGTCTTCTACTTGTAACTCAGTATTTCCATTGTTGCTGTCATTTTATTGAAGTAAAAATCACATACTGAATCTCTTGTGTAGTTTTAATAGTGATCAGGTCACGGTCAGATGCTTTTATCAGTTCGAAGGAACCTGTCTACATCTCAAATTGATTTGAAATATATTATGGCGCACAATGTAAAATACATTATCAGATATTCTTAACTGCTATCCCACCTACCTTCTTGTCAGTTAAAGATATATTTCCCTTCCTTCATTTTTAAAAACAACTGTATTGGCATATATGTTCCATACAATAACATTTACCCATTTCAAGCATACAGTTCAATGATCTTTATAAATTTTACTGAGTGGTGCAACTATCACCATAAATCAATTTTAGAACATTTTCATCTGCCTGATGAGATCCCTCATGTCCATTTACGTGTCCTCTTTCTCACACTCAGCCTAAAGCAATCATTGCTCTACTTTTTGTTTTTATAAATTTGCCCTTTTTGATACAATATGTGTCTTTTCATGTCTGACTTTTTTCACTTTGCACAATGTTTTTGAGGTTCATTCCTGATATAGCAGATGCCAGCAGTTGGTTCTTTTATATTGCTGAAGAATATCCCACTGTATGGATTTCCCCATCTTGCCTATCCTTTCCCCAGTTGATGGACATTTAAGACATCTCTAGTTTTTGGCTATTATGAATAGTATTACTATGAACATTCACGTTCAGGCCTTTGTGGGGATGCAATAACGTAGTTGAACAGACTATCCTCTCCCCAGTGAATTGCCTTGACACTTTTTCAGAAATCAGTTAACTATAAATATGAGTTTATTTCTGGACTCTTAATTTTGCTTTGTTGATCTACATATGTCTATCCTTATGTTAGTATCACACTCTCTTGATGACCAAAACTTTACAGAAAGTTTCGAAATTGGAAAGTAAAAGACCTCCAACTTTGTTCTTCTTTTTCAAAATTGTTTTGACTATGCTAGTTTTCCATTCCCATATAAATTTAAGGATCTGTTTACCAAATGCTACAAAAATGCCTGCCTGAATTTTCATAGGGTTACATCAAATCTATAGGTCAATGTAGGGAGAATTGCAATCAATAATGAGTCTTCTAAACCACAAATGTGGAGTTCTTCATTTATTTTCTCTCAGCAAAATTTTGTAACTTTCTCTATACAAGTATTGTACTTTTGTTAAATTCATTCCTAAACCTTTTTTTTTTTTGATGCTGTTGTGAATGGATTGTAGTCTTAATTTTACTTTTAGATTGTTCATTGCTCATATATAGAGCTCAGTAGATTTCATTTATTTTGATGCCTACCAGAAAAATTTATGTGATAGCAGAGTCCTGGCTGATTTAAAGTGATGCTATAAATTCTTAAGCTGATTATAAACCTCTCATAGATAAAATCATATCTTACTCATCAGGGTGTACCTGAAGCCCTTAGAATAGGTCTTGCACACAATGGGAGTTTATCATATTACTATTGAATCAACACATGCACCTTGGAACACTATTTTTTTCAGTTTAAAACAACTTGGTTACAGATTACATTAGTCAGTTGTGTTGATGGAATCCTTACCTATAAAAGTAATGTGAGTTGAAAACTTACCATAGGCTCTTATCAAGTTAGGAATTAAGGGTGTTATTACTGGTGAGAAATGAGGTTTTACAAAATTACATTATGTATTCGCATTGGGGGTTTTGTGACAAATGTCTTTGTTTTAATAGAATCTACACTGTCGTTGGGTTGTTGTTGTTGTTGTTTTTACTTGAGAGATGGGAATTGTTGGGATACACTTGCTCATTTAAAGTGTTTTAGGAAATCTCTTTTAGGTTTCAAACTTAGAAATATTGCCAAAAGATAATTTGATGATTTGATGTGTCAGTTGGTCAGTACATCTAGATAGTAGTTCCTGAGTTTCTGTGACTGTCTTTATCTTTACTTACTTCTACCTCCATAATATTGAGTTTGGGGGGGGGTGTATTTCTTAAATTGCAAGGCAGAGTAAACCTTGGACTGTCATACTGAATGGCCTTGTTCAAATATTTACCTCTGTACATAAGAAAGCTTTTCCTCATAAAGTGAAGGCTTAATAACATTTGTAGGATGCATAAGGAAACTTTTTCTATGGATTGAATAGTAGATATTATGGTAGGATCACCACTTGCAGACTACCAAGCATATATGATAGGGCCATGTAAGAATGCCAGTGCCAGTTTCCATCTGTAGTATTCATGTCTTGACTGATTGTACTGGATGTTTTTATTTTTTAATAAGGTATTATATTATTACTATTTTCATTAGAACAAACTGGGATGGGTTTGTGCATCCATTTTGTACCTTCAGCTTCTATCAAGGTCTTATGCAATACTTGTTCAGTGCCAGAGTTCTCACTAATATGTATTAGAGTTAAATCTGAAAGATAACCAGCAATAACCTGACCCTTTTTGGATGCAATGTATCCAACACCTCCCATTCAAAGACAGCAGGCAGGGCCCTTGTTGATAAAACAGATTGCACTAGGCCATGAAGTGAGAACAGCTAAATCTTTTGGTGTCAGGTAGGGGTGGGAGGTAACCTCTTGAGGTACAAGCCGATTGTGCTATGGTCCATACCATAGCTTGTGAAATTCATAAAGTTATTATCAGTCACTGGGATCAAAAGGGAACGGGGATTTTAGATTAAGTGGATATGAAAAATACTGTATGGAGAAAAAGAGGCTGAGCGGTCCTGCTCTATAGGGTATATAGAGAGATCTAATTGCCCTTCCTACATACAGTGGTACTGCCATTTATTGTTAAGTTATAAATCTAAAGCTATTTATACATTTTGGCATTTGGTCACACTTTTTAATGTTTAATAGCTTTCAAAGATAAAAAGTACATTAAAAATGACAAATTAAGTAGTGAATTTCTGATTCTTAAGCGTAACTCATACAGGATGTTTGTGGACACTTACCACCAACAAGGTTTATGGAGGCACATGCAGAGCAACATAACTGACCACATGAAATCCTGAAGGCAGAAAACTGAACTATCTACTTCAAATATTAATAGTTCCTTTAAGAACATTATGCCTGAAGACCACAATTTAACATGTGAGTCTGCAGAATGTGCCTTTATATATCACTCTGGGAGGCATGGCATTTAATTTGTATCTAATGACTACTCTTCTAAATTAGTTCTGCCCCTTTTCAATTCAATTTTATTGTACACCTATGACACAATTCTGTTTATATGTCAGTTCTACCAGTAGAAGTTTGCGATCAGTTAAATAATGTCAGTTTTATATCCTGTCATCAGATACTTCAGATAAAAAATTATTTGTTTGTTTGATATTTTTATGTAATTTATAGAAGTTAAAGCAAAACTTTGGAAGTTTATTCTGTCAAAGATGAAACAATCGACATTATTCTGAATATTACCATAAATTCAGTTAAAAAGTTCAACATTGTTGGTAAAATCATTTGTTTTTCATGTAATATGCATATGAATTTTGGTGCAGCACAAGGTCGTGGCAAAAACAATGTTCTCATTAAGTTAAAATTTGACTACCGGATTTCTTGTAGTGCAACATTCTGCATAATAGAAGCTAAAATTCTACAAATTTGTGTAATTGTTACACAGATTTACAAATATCTTAATATAAAAATAGGGAACTACAAATTTTTTGTGATGTAGCTAAATTCAAATTTTAAATAAATACTGTAACATGGTGTTATCTATTTTTTCTTTTTGCTGTCCACTATCAAATGGATTTTAAGAACGTTTAAAGCTTTGAGTAATTTCTTTGTAAATCAACTTAAGTTTAATGATATAGAAATTTTATCTAAACAAGTTCTAAATTTTTATTGCATTTTTGTCAAAATAAGTGGAAAATTTTAATCAATGTAGTTAATGAACATAGTTCCCAAAATGTCAGCATTTAAAACTTGTAGCAAATTTCAATCATTGCAAAACTTTATGACATAGAACTTTTTCCAATGACAAAACTGAACTTATGGTTTCAAATGGAGTATAAGATTTAAATTTGAAATTCTATAATTTCATATTGAAGTATCTCGACTTGTAAGGAAACTCTTTTGATGAAGCTTCTATTTTTAATTAGATAAATTTATATTCTATGCTAGAACGAAATGAAACTGAGCAGGACTATGATTTTGCAGCATCCAAGTCTGGCAAAGCAGTAAAGAGAATCATAAAAAGAGGTGATTTATTTGACGAGATTTGTCTTGTAAAAATATTTGTTAAAGAAAACACTTCGAATGGAAGCAAAAAAAGCTGTACTTGTGAAAATAGTTGGGTTGAAATTGACACATTTCAGTTCAAAATTATTATTGATAATATCCTTTTTTAGCAGAAATTGCTTGGAGTTTACCAAGCATCTCAGCACCCATACAGATATAATATTTTAAAATTTTATAAGGAGTATCAATTGAAGATGTCAATAATTACAAAATGTTGAAGAAAATTGCAGGCAGTTTTATGAAAACCATGGAAAGAGAATAAGATTATATAGAAAAATCAATTCTTCAGAAAAGTACTAGGATACAGTATTAGAGAAAAATATTATTTAAAGAACGGGTTAAAATGCGAATAATTTTTTGCTTTTGTTATTTGTTAATGTTCAGATTCTCAATATGGGTTTTTAAAATTTTGTTTAATGTGCTATACATGTGTTATTTTTAGTTTTTAGAAAAATTTTATTTTCAAAAATGGTATTTGGATAGTACTATTTAAAGTATTAAACAATCCAGTAATATATTACAAATAATATGTTGGTCAATAACATTTCAAAAAATTATGTAATTTACAATAAATTATTTTTAGTGGCCTATTTTTCTTTGAGAAGTTCTAGCTGGGATAATTAGTTATATGGTCACCCTGTGTGTAAGGGATATTACATCAAGAACTACATCTTGAGATTCATCCTGGACCACCTGTACTCAGAACCCAAGTGGCTTCTACCAGTTCCATGCCTAACCTGGGGCATTTTGCTTATTTCCCATTCTTTCCTCCCCTATATCCACCCTTGAATTTTGGGTCTCAGTAGTTCTAAATACTGCTATATATCTCTTGACTCAATGTCTAGGCAGAAATAGTCATATGATTTCTTTGTTTCGATCTTAGAAATCTTTCTTGACAATTCCTCTCTTGCAAGTCCCATTTAAGAATGTTTAAGAATCCTTTCTGCCTGTGTCTCAGTTCCAGACCTTTTGAGTTCTGTATTGGGCAGTGTTTATTGTCAACCTTTAGTTTTCATCATTTTCACTTTTTAAATTTGTTTGTTTTATTTTTTCCTCCAAGAGAATGTATTCAATATTTCAGAGACTCCTCCCTTAGTGACAAGGTTTACAAGGTTTAATTCACTTATATTTTATTCTGAATTATCTAAAACAGATAACCAGATATTCAGATCAATGCCTACTAACAGGACTACTTATTTACATTTTAATTTATTAACTATTTTAAATCTTGAAACTGCTATCTCTTATTTTTCTGACCATCCTAATTTTAGGACAAACTCTTTATATAGGCAACTATTTGTTGAATTCAGCAAGACCATAATTGTATCAAGAAAGTTAATTAATTTGAGTTTTGTCATCCTTCTGGAATACCAGGGAGGTTTCAATCTAGTAGAATATTCCACTAAAAATAATACCATCAGCAATTATGATAAGGTTCACCCATGGAAACTAATTTCTGATTATCCCACAACTAATAATCTTATCTATAAAAATTTTAACATCCAGGTTGATAATATACAGCTACTAGTTATGTGGAAAAAAAACAACCAAAACTACTTATAATGGTAAAAATTTTTTTCCTAGTGTTATTTTAATCATTATAAATATGACACGAATACCCCCTATAAGGGATAAAAGCTTTTCTGTAATCTGCAGAGTGTAAAATATTCCTGATGGCACCACATCACAGGAAATAACTAATAACATGTTTTTACTCAACAAATCAATTAAGGAAAAATTTTTTTGCACTACTTGGGTTAATTATACTTTTTCTATTTTAACCTGAGATACCCAAGATGTATACTGACAAAACTTACCAAAATTTCAGGCTGTGTGCATGTGACTTGGTATATTTATGTGGTGGTAATATCAACTCACATTGAGAACCTTGAAGAGAGGTAGGAGGATGCCATCTGGGAAGGGTTTATATGTGATATTTCTATATTGGTAGTATCTAAGATAAATTATTCTCTCATGTAGCTATTGACATGCAAATCTACCAGGAGAGGGTGGAGATACTGGTTTCCATTGCTTTGAGCACAGGTTTTTCTCTTGGCTTTAGGTCCTTAAATGCTGAATTTGAAACCAGTTTTACAATTGCAATAATGGCAAATGACACTGTATAGACTGTGTATGCTATACAAACTCAACAAAAAAGCTTTAGACTTGCTTGTCTAGAGGTGCTAGACCACAGAATCACTTTAGGTATTTTACTCACTAAAAAGGTAACATTTGTGTGCTGGTTAATAACACTATTGCATTTGGATCCTTAAGTAAAATTCAATAATAAGCCAGTTGGATGTCCAAGATGGGAAAAACCAACTCATTGGATATTGCCCTTGTTTTGGGCTGGTCCAAATAGAAACTTGTGTAAGAGTTGCTTTATAAACATTTGCTATGTCATTTCTACTTGTTGCCACTGTCAAGTGTGTTGTTAATAGGGCCTTAAATTCTTTCGAGCAGCCATCATCCTGTAGGTTCATATATAAGATAATTCTACAGCAAAAAAACTTGAATAACCTGAGTAAATATAATGGAATTTTGTGAGAATGACACTCAAAACCAATATGGTGGTGTAGACTCTAAAATCTGAGGATTTACTTATCCTCTTTGTGCTCATCTTGCTGCATCAGGCTGAAGGAGCACAAGAAGAGGGACTGGAAAAAGATTTCTTTTTAACTTACAACAGCACTTTTCCAGGATATGTGAAAGCTGAATGATGGACTTCATCACGGTTGACTCCAGTTAACTAAAGCTGATAAATGACCATGAACTTTGCAGGTCTTCAGTACACCAGACCCCAGTTAGATGTAAATGAAGACTTTTTCTTGATGAATGAGCAATGGGATTTTTTCCTCCTCTGACTGAAGATTTAATTTTATTTAAAAAATATTAACATGTCAAAATTCTTTTGTATGTGTATGTGTGTGCATATATATGTGTGTGGACAGGTCTATGAGTTTTAACCCTTGTATAGATTTGTGCCATCACCACCATAACCAGGACACAAAACAATTCTGTCACACCCCAAATTCTCCTACTGCCCTTTTGTAGTCAAATACTCTCTCACCTCAACCCTCGCTGGCCATTGATTTTTTCTCTGTTTCACAATTTTGCTTTTTATAGGATATTATATATATGGAATCATAGGCTATAGAGCCTTTGAAGCTGGCTTCTTTCACTCAGCACAATGCTTTGAGATCCATGTTGTTGCACTTGTCATAATTTGTTTCTTTAATTGATGAACTGTGGTCCATTGTGTGAGTATAACACAGTTTGTTACCCATTCACCTATTGAGGGATATTTGTTTTTTTCTCTCCAGTTTTTGGAGATTATAAATAAAGCCACTATAAGTATTTATGTACAGATTTTTTGTGTGAAATAAGTTTTCATTTCCCTAGAATAAATACCTACGAGTGGGATTGTCGGGTCATATGATAGACATAGGTTTAATTATTTAAGAAACTACCAAACTGTTTTCCAAAATATCTGTACTATTTTGCATTCCCATCAACAATATTTTGAGTTCTGGTTTCTCTGTGTACTCACCAGCAGTTGGTACTGTTAATTTTTTGAGTTTTAGACACTCTAATATGTTTGCAGAGATAACTCATTATGGTTTTAATTTGCATTTCCCTAAAGACTAGTGAGCATGTTATTATGTGCTTATTTGCCATCTGTACATTTTCTTTGGTAGAGTGTTAGTTCAAATACTTTGCCTAATGTTAAAAAACTGGATTGTGATTAATGAGTTTTGAGAGTTTTAGAAAAATATAAATTCTGGATATAAGTCCTTTGGGAAAATTGGAATTTGTTTTAAGAAACTATGTACAGACAATATGTATTTATTTGATTTTATCCAGAGGGCAAATTTTCAGTGCTTAACTAGAATAAACACCATGAACGTCTTCCTTCTTTTTAGCAATTAACCCCCTGACTTTTTCCCTCATCAACTACTCTGTGAATTGTGTTACTGACCTATGTTCCATTGCCTGGCAAGTCAGTACATTTGGATTTAACGACAATAACAACAATCTAGTGGTCTTTTAAAATCTTTTGACAGTATTAATTCAGAATCTGTTATCTCCCAACCAGGCTGCCTTGGACATGTTACTTAACGTTACAAGGTCTCATTTACCTCACTGTAAAATAAAGATGTGTCTTAGAATTTTGGTGAAGATTAAATAATGTAATGTGTATAAAATGTTCAGTTAGAGCCTGGCACACACTGAAAGTTCAATACATACGTCTTTCTGTTCTTTCAATAGTATTAGTTTTGGCTGCTTTCATATACTTTAAGCATATAATTTAATATTGCAAGGTAATGAATGCCTAGGGAACAAGGTTTAGACAATCTGGCAGAAAAAGAAGACTCTCAACAAAGGGGATTTTCCTGATTTCTAGTATTCTCTGCCAGATATTGTGGTTCTGTGATTAGCTGTTTAGGAAGTAGGAAAATTGTCCTGTCGACCTTATTATGGACAATTGCATAATTTTCTTCCTTAGTAAACTCAATTAGAGCTACATCCATGTATGGGAGGAGGCCAAAAAAAAATGATTAGAGCTCATAAAGGCATTAGCAGTCCAATAATTATATAATGAAGAGCAAGCAAGTGCTTCCACAATCATGGAAGAAATGTAAGGTGCTTAGTTAAATAGTTATTTGGTGTTAATCAAAGACCATTTTTCTGACAGTAAATTGTTAGTTGTGATTTTATTTACCCAGAGTAACCAGATTCTCTTAGATTTTCCTAATGTAAATGTAAAGATTTTAAGGAACGATTATAGAAGTTATTTTAAAAGTTATTTTAAAAAGTATCCAAGCATATCATTTAACTTTGGAAGATAATTAAACAGGGATAAATTGTAGAAAAATAGACAATCCATGCTGAAGAAAAAGCACCTAGTAGACCAATTCCAAGATTCACTCTTAGTAAGGCCATTTGAGAGAGGGAGAGGGAGAGAGAGAGAGAGAGAATGAGAGGGAGAGAGTTAATCATTGTTAGGCTACATCAGTGGTTTGCTGCACATTGGACTCACCTAGGGAAGGATCTTTAAAAGATATTGGGTATTGATGCTTGGTTTCCAACCCCAGACATTCTAATTTAATTGGTATGGGGTTTGATCTGGATGTTGGGAATTTAAAAACTGTATCAGGTGATTCTAATGTGCAACAAAATTTGAGAACCACTGGATTAGGTATAAATGAAAAAAGAAATCTGGTTAAAGGTCATTCTTGACTGACAGCTGTGTGGGAAGGAAATAGTGTCCTATAACATGACTTTAAATTAAACTGCATCAGAAATTTGCTTAAGCATTCTGCCAGAACTGTTAATTTCTTCCCCAAAGGAAGAAAAGATTGGCTTACATACCAGGTTTGAGACAGTAGGAATCAAAAAACTTGATTCTTGACATATCTTTGGTTCTCAATGCCTCACTCACTAGCTGTATTATATTGGGAACTTGTTAACTTTGCTATCTTTCAGCTTCCTTATCAGTAAATAATGGTACAGGACTAGATACATCTTATAATGTTTTCTAGCTCTAAATTTCTGTAATTTTATAAAGTAACAAAAATAATGACTACTATTATATGGATAGGATAAAAAATGGAAAAAACATAAAATAGTAAATTTTATTAAACTTATACCTTTTTTTTTTTTCAGGGGCTTTTCGCATTTTTTTTTTTTTAATAGGTGCACAGTTTTATTTTATTTTATTTTTTTTAACATCTTTATTGAAGTATAATTGCTTTACAATGGTGTGTTAGTTTCTGCTTTAAAACAAAGTAAATCAGTTATACATATACATATGTTCCCATATCTCTTCCCTCTTGCATCTCCCTCCCTCTCACCCTCCCTATCCCACCCCTCTAGGTGGTCACAAAGCACCGAGCTGATCTCCCTGTGCTATGCGGCTGCTTCCCACTAGCTATCTATTTTACATTTGGTAGTGTATATATGTCCATGACACTCTCTCACCCTATCACATCTCACCCCTCCCCCTCCCCATATCCTCAAGTCCATTCTCTAGTAGGTCTGTGTCTTTATTCCCGTCTTGCCACTAGGTTCTTCATGTCTTTTTTTTTTTTTCCCTTAGATTCCATATATATGTGTTAGCATACTGTATTTGTTTTTCTCTTTCTGACTTACTTCACTCTGTATGACAGACTCTAACTCCATCCACCTCATTACAAATACCTCCATTTCATTTCTTTTTATGGCTGAGTAATATTCCATTGTATATATGTGCCACATCTTCTTTATCCATTCATCCGATGATGGACACTTTGGTTGCTTCCATGTCCTGGCTATTGTAAATAGAGCTGCAATGAACATTGTGGTACATGACTCTTTATGAATTATGGTTTTCTCAGGGTATATGCCCAGTAGTGGGATTGCTGGGTCGTATGGTAGTTCTATTTGTAGTTTTTTCAGGAACCTCCATACTGTTCTCCATAGTGGCTGTATCAATTTACATTCCCACCAACAGTGCAAGAGTGTTCCCTTTTCTCCACACCCTCTCCAGCATTTATTGTTTCTAGATTTTTTGATGATGGCCATTCTGACCGGTGTGAGATGATACCTCATTGTAGTTTTGATTTGCATTTCTCTAATGATTAAGGATGTTGAGCATTCTTTCATGTGTCTGTTGGCCATCTGTATATCTTCTTTGGAGAAATGTCTGTTTAGGTCTTCTGCCCATTTTTGGATTGGGTTGTTTGTTTTTTTGTTATTGAGCTGCATGAGCTGCTTGTAAATCTTGGAGATTAATCCTTTGTCAGTTGCTTCATTTGCAAATATTTTCTCCCATTCTGAAGGTTGTCTTTTGGTCTTGTTTATGGTTTCCTTTGCTGTGCAAAAGCTTTTAAGTTTCATTAGGTCCCATTTGCTTATTTGTGTTTTTATTTCCATTTCTCTAGGAGCTGGGTCAAAAAGGATCTTGCTGCGATTTATGTCATAGGGTGTTCTGCCTATGTTTTCCTCTAAGAGTTTGATAGTGTCTGGCTTAACATTTAGGTCTTTAATCCATTTTGAGTTTATTTTTGTGTAGGGTGTCAGGGAGTGTTCTAGTTTCATACTTTTACATGTACCTGTCCAATTTTCCCAGCACCACTTATTGAAGAGGCTGTCTTTTCTCCACTGTATATGCTTGCCTCCTTTATCAAAGATAAGGTGACCATATGTGTGTGGGTTTAACTCTGGGCTTTCTATCCTGTTCCATTGATCTATATTTCTGTTTTTGTGCCAGTACCAAACTGTCTTGATTACTGTAGCTTTGTAATATAGTCTGAAGTCAGGGAGCCTGATTCCTCCAGCTCCATTTTTCGTTCTCAAGATTGCTTTGGCTATTCGGGGTCTTTTGTGTTTCCATACAAATTGTGAAATTTTTTGTTCTAGTTCTGTGAAAAATGCCTGTGGTAGTTTGATAGGGATTGCATTGAATCTGTAGATTGCTTTGGGTAGTAGAGTCATTTTCACAATGTTGATTCTTCTAATCCAAGAACATGGTATATCTCTCCATCTATTTGTATCATCTTTAATTTCTTTCATCAGTGTCCTATAATTTTCTGCATACAGGTCTTTTGTCTCCTTAGGTAGGTTTATTCCTAGATATTTTATTCTTTTTGTTGCAATGGTAAACGGGAGTGTTTCCTTAATTTCTCTTTCAGATTTTTCGTCATTAGTGTATAGGAATGCAAGAGATTTCTGTGCATTAATTTTGTATCCTGCTACTTTACCAAATTCATTGATTAGCTCTAGTAGTTTTCTAGTGGCAGTTTTAGGATTCTCTATGTATAGTATCATGTCATCTGCAAACAGTGACAGCTTTACTTCTTCTTTTCCGATTTGGATTCCTTTTATTTCTTTTTCTTCTCTGATTGCTGTGGCTAAAACTTCCAAAACTATGTTGAATAATAGTGGTGACAGTGGGCAACCTTGTCTTGTTCCTGATCTTAGTGGAAATGGTTTCAGTTTTTCACCATTGAGGACAATGTTGGCTGTGGGTTTGTCATATATGGCCTTTATTATGTTGAGGAAAGTTCCCTCTATGCCTACTTTCTGCAGGGCTTTTATCATAAATGGGTGTTGAATTTTGTCGAAAGCTTTCTCTGCATCTATTGAGATGATCATATGGTTTTTCTCCTTCAGTTTGTTAATATGATGTATCACGTTGATTGATTTGCGTATATTGAAGAATCCTTGCATTCCTGGAATAAACCCCACTTGATCATGGTGTATGATCCTTTTAATGTGCTGTTGGATTCTGTTTGCTAGTATTTTGTTGAGGATTTTTGCATCTATGTTCATCAGTGATATTGGCCTGTAGTTTTCTTTCTTTGTGACATCTTTGTCTGGTTTTGGTATCAGGGTGATGGTGGCCTCGTAGAATGAGTTTGGGAGTGTTCCTCCCTCTGCAGTATTTTGGAAGAGTTTGAGAAGGATAGGTGTTAGCTCTTCTCTAAATGTTTGATAGAATTCGCCAGTGAAGCCATCTGGTCCTGGACTTTTGTTTGTTGGAAGATTTTTAATCACAGTTTCAATTTCAGTGCTTGTGAATGGTCTGTTCATATTTTCTATTTCTTCCTGGTTCAGTCTCGGTAGGTTGTGCATTTCTAAGATTCTGTCCATTTCTTCCAAGTTGTCCATTTTATTGGCATAAAGTTGCTTGTAGTAATCTCTCATGATCGTTTGTATTTCTGCAGTGTCAGTGGTTACTTCTCCTTTTTCATTTCTAATTCTATTGATTTGAGTCTTCTCCCTGTTTCTCTTGATGAGTCTGGCTAATGGTTTGTCAATTTTGTTTATCTTCTCGAAGAACCAGCTTTTAGTTTCATTGATTTTTGCTATTGTTTCCTTCATTTCTTTTTCATTTATTTCTGATCTGATCTTTATGATTTCTTTCCTTCTGCTAGCTTTGGGGTTTTTTTGCTCTTCTTTCTCTAATTGCTTTAGGTGTACGGTTAGGTTGTTTATTCGAGATGTTTCCTGTTTCTTGAGGTAGGCTTGTATTGCTATAAACTTCCCTCTTAGAACTGCTTTTGCTGCATCCCATAGGTTTTGGGTTGTCGTGTCTCCATTGTCATTTGTTTCTAGGTATTTTTTGATTTGCCCTTTGATTTCTTCAATGATCACTTCGTTATTAAGTAGTGTATTGTGTAGCCTCCATGTGTTTGTATTTTTTACAGATCTTTTCCTGTAATTGATATCTAGTCTCATAGCGTTGTGGTCGGAAAAGATAGTTGATACGATTTCAATTTTCTTAAATTTACCAAGGCTTGATATGTGACCCAATATATGATCTATCCTGGAGAATGTTCCATGAGCACTTGAGAAAAATGTGTATTCTGTTGTTTTTGGGTGGAATGTCCTATAAATATCAATTAAGTCCATCTTGTTTAATGTATCATTTAAAGCTTGTGTTTCCTTATTTATTTTCATTTTGGATGATCTGTCCATTGGTGAAAGTGGGGTGTTAAAGTCCCCTACTATGATTGTGTTGCTGTCGATTTCCCCTTTTATGGCTGTTAGTATTTGCCTTATGTATTGAGGTGCTCCTATGTTGGGTGCATAAATATTTACAATTGTTATACCTTCCTCTTGGATCGATCCCTTGATCATTATATAGTGTCCTTCTTTGTCTCTTGTAATAGTCTTTATTTTAAAGTCTATTTTGTCTGATATGAGAATTGCTACTCCAGCTTTCTTTTGATTTCCATTTGCATGGAATATCTTTTTCCATCCCCTCACTTTCAGTCTGTATGTGTCTCTAGGTCTGAAGTGGGTCTCTTGTAGACAGCATATATATGGGTCTTGTTTTTGTATCCATTCAGCCAGCCTGTGTCTTTTGGTGGGAGCATTTAATCCATTTACATTTAAGGTAATTATCGATATGTATGTTCCTATTCCCATTTTCTTAAATGTTTTGGGTTTGTTGTTGTAGGTGTTTTCCTTCTCTTGTGTTTCTTGCCTAGAGAAGTTCCTTTAGCATTTGTTGTAAAGCTGGTTTGGTGGTGCTGAACTCTCTCAGCTTTTGCTCGTCTGTAAGGTTTTTAGTTTCTCCATCAAATCTGAATGAGATCCTTGCTGGGTAGAGTAACCTTGGTTGTAGGTTTTTCTCCTTCATGACTTTAAGTATATGCTGCCACTCCCTTCTGGCTTGCAGAGTTTCTGCTGAAAGATCAGCTGTTAACCTTATGGGGATTCCCTTGTGTGTTATTTGTTGTTTTTCCCTTGCTGCTTTTAATGTTTTCTTTATATTTAATTTTTGATAGTTTGATTAATATGTGTCTTGGCGTGTTTCTCCTTGGATTTATCCTGTATGGGACTCTCTGTGCTTCCAGGACTTGATTAACTATTTCCTTTCCCATATTAGGGAAGTTTTCAACTATAATCTCTTCAAATATTTTCTCAGTCCCTTTCTTTTTCTCTTCTTCTTCTGGGACCCCTATAATTCGAATGTTGGTGCATTTAATGTTGTCCCAGAGGTCTCTGAGACTGTCCTCAGTTCTTCTCATTCTTTTTTCTTTATTCTGCTCTGCAGTAGTTATTTCCACTATTTTATCTTCCAGGTCACTTATCCGTTCTTCTGCCTCAGTTATTCTGCCATTGATCCCGTCTAGAGTATTTTTAATTTCATTTATTGTGTTTTTCATCGTTGCTTGGTTCCTCTTTAGTTCTTCTACGTCCTTGTTAAATGTTTCTTGCATTTTGTCTATTCTATTTCTAAGATTTTGGATCATCTTTACTATCATTATTCTGAATTCTTTTTCAGGTAGACTGCCTATTTCCTCTTCATTTGTTAGGTCTGGTGTGTTTTGACCCTGCTCCTTCACCTGCTATGTGTTTTTTTGTCTTCTCATTTTGCTTATCTTACTGTGTTTGGGGTCTCCTTTTCACAGGCTGCAGGTTTGTAGTTCCCGTTGTTTTTGGTATCTGTCCCCAGTGGCTAAGGTTGGTTCAGTGGGTTGTGTAGGCTTCCTGGTGGGGGGGACTAGTGCCTGTGTTTTGTTGGATGAGGTTGGATCTTGTCTTTCTGGTGGGCATGTCCATGTCTGGTGGTGTGTTTTGCGGTGTCTGTGGCCTTATTATGATTTTAGGCAGCCTCTCTGCTAATGGATGGGGCTATGTTCCTGTCTTGCTAGTTGTTTGGCATAGGGTGTCCAGCACTGTAGCTTGCTGGTCGTTGAGTGAAGCTGGGTCTTGATGTTGAGATGGAGATCTCTGAGAGATTTTCACCGTTTGGTATTACGTGGAGCTGGGAGGTCTCTTGTGGACCAGTGTCCTGAAGTTGGCTCTCCCACCTCAGAGGCACAGCCCTGATGCCTGGCTTGAGCACCAAGAGCCTTTCATCCACACAGCTCAGAGTATAAGGGAGAAAAAAATAGAAAGAAAGAAAGAAAGAAAGAGGATAAAATAAAATAAAATAAAGCTATTATAATAAAAAATAAGAAAAAAAATTATTAAGAGTAAATGTATTCAGAAAAAAATTTTTTTTAATTTTTAAAGATAGATTTATTAATTTTTTATAATAAAAAATAAGAAAAAAATTATTAAGAAAAATATTTATTAAGAAAAAAATTTTTTTAATTTTTTTTAAATAAAAAATATGAAAAAACTTATTAAAAATTTTTTTTAATTTCTAAAAATAGAAAATAAGGAAAAAATTATTAAGAAAACATTTATTAGGAAAAAAAATTTTTTTTAAGTAAAAAAAAAAAAAAGAAAAAAAAAGACGGACGGACCTAACCCTAGGACTAATGGTGAAAGCAAAGCTATACAGACAAAATCTCACCGAGAAGCATACACATATCCACTCACAAAGAAAGGAAAAGGGGAAAAATTAATATATCCTGCTCCCAAAGTCTACCTCTTGAATTTGGGATGATTGGTTGTCTATTCAGGTATTCAACAGATGCAGGCACATCAAGTTGTTTGTGGAGCTTTAATCTGCTGCTTCTGAGGCTGCTGGGAAAGATTTCCCTTTCTCTTCTTTGTTCGTACAGCTCCCGGGGTTCAGCTTTGGATTTGGACCCGCCTCTGCATGTAGGTCGCCTGAGGGCATCCGTTCCCCACCCAGACAGAACGGGGTTAAAGGAGCAGCTGCTTCGGGGGCTCTGGCTCACTCAGGCCGGGGGGAGGGAGGGGTATGGAGGAGGCGGGGCAAGCCTGCGGTGGCAGAGGCTGGTGTGACGTTGCAGCAGCCTGCGGCGCGCCGTTGTGTCCTCCCGGGGAAGTTGTCCCGAGACCACGGGAGCCCGGCAGCAGCGAGCTGCACCGGCTCCCGGGAGGGGCGGTGTGGAGAGTGACCTGCACTCGCACACAGGCTTCTTGGTGGTGGCAGCAGCAGCCCTAGCATCTCCTGCCCGTCTCTGGGGTCCGCGCTGATAGCCGCGGCTCGCGCCCGCCTCTGGGGTCCGCGCTGATAGCCGCAGCTCGCACCAGTCTCTGGAGTTCGTTTAGGCGGTGCTCTGAATCCCCTCTCCTTGCGTGCCGCGAAACAAAGAGGCAAGAAAAAGTCTCTTGCCTCTTCGGCGGCTGCAGACTTTTTCTCTGGCTCCCTCCCGGCTAGCCGTGGCGCACTCGCCCCCCTCAGGCTGTCACGCCGCCAGCCCCAGTCCTCTCCCTGCGATCCGACTGAAGCCCGAGCCTCGGCTCCCAGCCCCCGCCCGCCCCGGCGGGTGAGCAGACAAGCCTCTCGGGCTGGTGAGCGCTGCTCGGTGCCGAGCCTCTGTGCGGGAATCTCTCCGTTTTTCCCTCTGCTCCCCTGTTGCTGTGGGATCCGCGCTGATAGCCACGGCTCGCGGCCGTCTCTGGAGTTCATTAACGCGGCGCTCTGAATCCCCTCTCCTTGCGCACCGCGAAACAAAGAGGCAAGAAAAAGTCTTTTGCCTCTTCAACAGCTGCAGACTTTTTCTGAGACTCCCTCCCGGCTAGCACCGAGGCCCGAGCCTCAGCTCCCAGCCCCCGCCCGCCCCGGCGGGTGAGCAGACGAGCCTCTTGGGCTGGTGAGTGCTACTCGGCACCGATCCTCCGTGCGGGAATCTCTCCGCTTTGCCCTCCGCACCCCTGTGGCTGCGCTCTCCTCCGTGGCGCCGAAGCTTCCCCCCTCTGCCACCCGCAGTCTCTGCCCACGAAGGGGCTTCCTAGTGTGTGGAAACCTTTCCTCCTTCACGGCTCCCTCTCACTGGCGCAGGTCCCGTCCCTATTCTTTTGTCTCTGTTATTTCTTTTTTCTTTTGCCCTACCCAAGTACGTGGGGATTTTCTTGCCTTTTGGGAGGTCTGACGTCTTCTGCCAGCGTTCAGTGGGTGTTCTGTAGGAGCAGTTCCACGTGTAGATGTGTTTCTACTGTATCTGTGGGAAGGAAGGTGATCTCCGTGTCTTACTGTTCCGCCATCTTGCCCCTCGTTCAACTTATACCTTTAATATATGTAACCTGAATAAGCTGAGCCATCTTGGTGCTGGCAGCAGCATGGAGTTGTGTTTAAAACACACCCACACATACACGCATACAGTCACATACGCACACACACACACATACATGCAGACACACACTGATAGAAGACTCCAACTCCAGAACTCTTGAAGATTGAGAGAAGTCAAATGATGGAGTGGTCTTTCTTAATACACGTAAAAATGTCCTAAAAATACTCTTTAGCCATTTTACGTTCATATCACAAAATAGCTATTTCCACTAATGGAAATTAGCTATTCCCATTTTCTTTTCTAGGTCTTTACCCCAAACACCAACCTGCTCTGTAGAACTCCTCTTCAGCCATCAGGACTTTTTCTCTTTCAGGAATGGCTCAGTAAGTCTGTCTGTCAAAATTTCTTGTACTAAATCTGGGTTCCAGAGAACTTGGAACTGTTTGTAAGGAAGAGGGGCCAACAGCACTTCTGAATATCATTCTCTTCTTGTCCAGGAGGATATGTTTATTGCAGAGAAGGAATCGAAAGTGTTCATTGACTACTCCTGGCTGCAGTGGGTCACCAGGTAGTCCTCTGTTCCACAGTCAAGACAGACATATCTGTTTCTACCCTTCCAAAGTTCTGGGCAGTGCTGTTCTGTTACACATGTTAAACCACAATTTGAAGCATCCTAAAGAGCCAGAAAATTAGTGCCTAGCTGATGGATTAATCCTGTTTGTAAATCTTGCTACATAGTAGAAGCAGATTAGGAGAAAAAGGTCCTAATAGGACGAAAGTCTGGGCTGGCTTCAAGACGGTCCTCTAAGTGGGGCCAAAGGAATCACTTACTTCTATTCACCTGAATTGTGACAGTTGAGAATCTGATATGAAGAGATTGAATCACATCTGTTACTTTGGATTTCCAGGGACACCTTGGCAAGTTTATTATAAAATCAAAATTTGATTGTGCTTCCTGAGGATTGCCATGGTGGCCATTCTCTTTCTCCTATTTCTAATTGGCTTTATTAACCATGATAATTCAAGTCTATGGTAAATCTGCACTGTCCATTCCTTTGACACTGATCTAACTCAGCTGCTTTTGGTTATCCAAATTGTGCTGCACCACAGTTGTGCTTGCTGCTTCATTATCTGACCTCCTTACTAGAAAGAAGTACAATTTGTCTCGGAGAAGATTATCATTGATATAGCATATAAGCAAAAGAGTGTTAATTTTTAACATCTCTAGCTGGATTTTTGAATCCACACTAAAACCATAGTCCCCCAAAGTTAGACTTTGTAGAGTTTTCTAAATTCTTTAAACTTCCATTAATATATTAAGATATAGGTCTGGTGAGCTTGAATGTCAAGGGTTCTATAAATCAGGAGCAAAGACAATTTTCTGCTATGCAGGAAAGGAGGATAGGCTTCCCTTTATAAACTTGGTGGAATGAAGGGAGGGAAGATGAGTGATAAGCTGAGATAAGCTGAGAAGTTAGATTTGGAGGGTGGTGGAGTGTGGCTAATGAGTATCTGGGAGAAGCTTCAGAGGAGACTTGGAGCTATGTCCAACGCACAGTTGGGGAGCTAGTGAAGCCTTGGTGGGGAGATGTGTAGTTAGTTGAGCCTAAGTCAGGGCTCCTATCTCCCATAGCCTATATGTGGAGGCTGGGATCTTTAATCTCTGTTTCCTGGTGGATGATGGAGGAAGAAGTAGAATGTGAAGTGTTGAAAGAATTTGTGGGCCTAGTGAAGTCAGGAATGAATGTAAGGGTATGATAATTTTATGAACAGAGGTAGATGGCTGGGTCCATAAACTTTGGTCTGGAACAGACAGATTAGCTGCACTTCAGGAAAGCAGGGCTTGGCCAGCAACCCTGCAGCAGAGAGCAGTGGTGGACCAGAGGATGGATTAGACTTGTTTCAACATCTTGAGGACCCCTCCTGTGCCACCATGAAGTCAAGTAAGCCCTACCACAAAGCCAGATGCCATGCTGGTAGAAGCAGGGAAAAAAGAGAATTTCTGAAAGACAAAGTATTTACCTAAGAGATGAATTATTCCAAATAATTTAAAATCTACAAGAGCATAAAATAGTATATACTGACATGATGTTCCCCACAACCCATACTCTGCCAACTTCTCCGCTATTCAATGGGAGCTTATAAAAGAGTGATATCAGTTCTGGAAAATAACAGAGCTATATTTCCTTTTCATGTTTAAGTAGTATTTTCTTCCATCCTACACATGAATTCTAACAATTCTCCACCTTGGAGTACACTCTTTCTGGGCAGCTAGACAGTTGATAAAAAACAGGTGTCTCTGTGTCTGTGGGTCCACACATAATTCCTAATTTTAGATCTTTCAACTTTTACTCAGACTCAGGAATTTTTCAGTGATAAAGGTTTGTCATCTTTGTAGTGTTTTGGTGGCATGGGTCAATTGTTCATCCACATTTATTCACTCAACAAATATTTACTGAATGCCAACAAGGTATCAAGAAATACCCCTGCTCTCAGGGATCTTATACATTACAGGTGAGAGACAGGCAATAAATAAGAAAGAAAAGTAAATGTATTCCAGAGTCCAAGATTAGAATGTATGTTAGACCTGTGTTTCTGAGTCTGGCATGGTTATTCCTGGAAGCAAGCAGTCTTTCCCCAAGGTTCTAGGTGTGCCCTGGCAGCAACTTGGCCTCCAGGGGACCCATTCTTTGCCAGAGGAATAGAGTGAGGGCTCTGAACCACTCCAATTTTCTCTGTCACTCTCCTCTTTTTCAGAAAGGATTCTAAATAAGAAATTGGATGTCTGTGCAGATGGACTCCCCAGCCTGGAACGTCACATGGGGATTTCTTTGACTTCCTCAATTTAGTGAACTCACATAATACATTGTAATCACATAAATCAGCAATTCTGTAGCCCAGCTTGCCAGCATGGCAAAGGCCCAGGCTGAGGATTTGCTCAAGCAGCAAGTGATCTTTTCTGCTTGGAAGGCAAGAAGGGCAAAGACAGGCATGTTATTAGTTATTTTAATATTTTGTCCCTGTCACATATTAATATATTTACTTTTATCATTTCAAAATGGATCTTTTTAATCTCAGTCTAGTCAGTCACTTTCTCCTGTCTTCATATATTTATATATCTGTTTGTGTTTATATGCATATATATGAGATATATGCACATATTCAGTTAATTTCCTCAATAAATTTGGAATCAGTTAAAGTATATAAATTTGGAATGAGGTCAAGTATATACATCAGTAAGAAAATAGAATTAAAAACCTAATAATTTCAACTAGATAAGAGATGTTCTAATTCTGATAAAGGTAAATCCATCCAACACAAAGATTTCTCCCTTTGCATATAACTGTATTATTTTTCTTTAGAGCCTCTTTTTTTCCCACAGAGTAATGTCGACACTTCCTCCTGTATCTCCCTGAATGTTCTAATGCTATAAATTGTTAGAATTCTTTAAAGGGGAACATGTATAATTTTGCTTATAAATAGGACCCTGTACTTTAAAGTATTAGAAAACCCCACCTTAGTATATAAAATATACAGAAATCTTTCATCAGAGTTGGATTTATTGTAATTTCACATGGCTTTATTTTTAATCAGCTTAGTGAGGCATCACATCACTTCTGAAGGCTAATGACCTAAATTAGCCATTAGGAGAGTTGATTTTTCATGATAAAATATTTCAAGAATATAGAATAGTATGTGAAATAATATGAAGAATATACATGTATCTACTGCCCACCTTTGTGAAGTCTTAACCACTCACCACATTCCTATCAGATTAAAAAACAACCCTATAAATGTACGTTAATATTCATGTTCCTCCTCAAATCAATTCCCCTTTTCTGAATCCTTTCCAAAAGTTATTCACTATCTCAAAGTTGTTTTTATTATTCCCCTTCATGTTTTTTTACTTTTATTACATACGTATGTAAATATAAATAGCACAAATATTGTTTAACAAATTAAAAATTTATATAAATGTTATACTATAGAAATCTTTTACAAGCTACTCTTTCTTTACTTGTTATATTTTTGATATATATCCATATTAATAAATGTAGTGTTTTTCTATTTATGAAAACTACTATGCATTATTCCAATGAATGGATAGCTATACCACAATTTACTAATTTATTGCTTTGTTGATGGACATTTAAAATATGCCCCTTTTTTTCATTTAAAACCAGTGATACATAAAATAAGCTACAAGAATATATTGTACAACAGGGGGAATATGGCCAATATTTTATAATAACTATGAATGGAGTATAACTTTAAAAAATTGTCAATCACTATATTGTACATCTGTAACTTATATAATATTATACAACTCTACTTCAATAAACAAGAAAATATTAATAAAATAAATAAGTAAAACCAGTGATACAAAGAACATTCTTGTACATGTCTCTACTATGTACATATTCTCAAGTGTTCTCAAGTGCAGGCCATTGCTCCATCAGGATGACCTTCTTGACCCAATTCGCCCCTGGATTCCTGCATCTACTCTATTTCCTAATCCCTTCTTGCTATGGGTGATAACAGCTCTGCCACTACTAGCCCTGGGTTACTTTTTATTCCTTAGGGGTTCCCTTATTTCCATAACTCTATGAGCATCCCCTTTGCCAAAAGGATAGTGACAGATCCAAGGTATTTTTTCTGGGAAGGTTTGCTTTTGTTTGTGTCATGCATCCAACCTAGACCACTTCAGGGTTAATTTCTTAAATCAGGGACTCTCACGTCATGTGGTAGTGTACATTCAAATTCTAATGTATCGTTTTCTCCAGATATATGCCCAGGAGTGGGACTGCAGGATCATATGGTAACTCTAGTCTTAGTTTCTTAAGGAACCTCCATACTGTTTTCCATAGTGGCTGTACCAATTTACATTCCCACCAACAGTGTAGCAGGGCTCCCTTTTCTCCATACCCTCTCTAATATTTATTATTTGTAGACTTTTTTGATGATGGCCATTCTGATTGGAGTGAGGTGATATCTCATTTTAGTTTTGATTTGCATTTCTCTAATAATTAGCAGTGTTGAGCATTTTTTCCCATGCCTTTTGGCCATCTCTATGTCTTCTTTGGAGAAATGTCTATATCTGGAGAAAACTATAATTTGAAAAGATACATGCACCTCAGTGTTTACAGCAGCACTATTTACAATAGCCAAGACGTGGAAGCAACCTAAATGTCCATCGACAGATGAATGCATAAAGAAGATGTGGTATGTGTGTGTGTGTGTGTATGTGTGTGTATATATATATATATATATATATATATATATACATATATATATGTATATATATATATATGTGTATATATATATATATATATATATATATATACATATATACATATATATATGATGTCTTAACCACTGGACTGCCAGGGAATTCCCTTAGCTTTCTTTTCTATGCATCAGATTCCCCCCAACCTAGTTGGAATGAGACTATATATACAATTTTATATCTTGATCTTTTTACTTAATTGTACATCGTAAGTATTTATTCATAGTATGGCAAATACAGTTTCTACTTTACTTGAGGCAGTTTAAGGAATAATTTCAAGATAAAACATTTAAAGATACAGAGGAAGAGTCCATCTAATTGAAGCAGATTCTGTCTGGCACCATCATATTATAACACTTGGACTGTGAATTTAACATTTCTCTCAGTTGAGGTGAAATGGGTAACTTGCAGGTATTATTATTATTTTTTATGACGAAAGAAAACATTCTTAATAATACAGAAAACAAAGGGCATGTGTTAACGTACATAGACAGCATTTTTCATGCAATTAGACTTAATGTAGAAGTTTATTAAACCTGGTAATATAGCTGGGGTGACCATATACTTTATCTGCTGAACCAAAGAGCTTTTGTGAGCATATGGATGTATGGGTGTTCTATTAATAATTACTGGAACAGTAGGACAGCAGAAGACAATTGGAACTGTCCTAAGAAAAGCAAAATGTGTGCTCACTCCTAGTTATATGGCTGACATGAATTTTCCCTTTCAGAGCTCAATCCTTGATCTCTTTTACACAGTAATGCATTCCTTCCACATGTGGCACCATTTTACATACATAATACATGGAAATGTGGCAACATTAACCTGATATTGTTGCAAAAATGAAGATTTGTCAGAAGAACTGACTTTTGCAGTGAGTAGTAAAGAATTCAAGCACAATTACTCTTCCATTTAAATATATTCAGGATGATTTGAAGCAGAGTTGACTCTATGGTGTTTTTTTAATTTTCTATTCTTTGAAAATATAATTCATCTTAGCTACATTTTGATAGATACTGTTAGATGCTCTCAACATTTTTCTCTTCTTATGTAGTAATGGACTCTTAATCTTTAGGTGAGTATAGGGCTACCAGAAATAAAGACTTCATTTCTCGGAAAAAAAAAAAAAAAAACCCTTTTAAAATCGAGTAAAAAAAAAACCACCTAGGAATAAATCTGACCAAGGAGGTAAAAGACTTATATGCTGAGAACTATAAAACACTGATAAAGGAAGTTGAAGATGATTTAAAGAAAGGGAAAGATATCCCATGCTCTTGGATTGGAAGAATCCATATTGCTGAAATGGCCATACTAACCAAAGCAATCTACAGGTTTAATGTAATCTCTATCAAATTACCCATGACATTTTTCACAGAACTAGAACAAATAATCCTAAAATTTGTATGGAACTATACAAAAGACCTAGAATTGCCAAAGTAATTCTGAAGAAAAAGAACAAAGCAGGAGGCATAACCCTCCCAGACTTCAGACAATACTACAAAGCTACAGTTATCAAAACAGTGTGGTATTGGCACAAAAACAGATATATGGATCAATGGAACAGAATAGAGAGCCCCAGAAATAAACCCACACATCTACAGTTAATTAATCTTCCACAAAGGAGGGAAGAATATACAATGGAGAAAAGACAGTCTCTTCAGCAACTGGTATTGGGAAAGCTGGACAGCCACATGTAAATCAATGAATTTAGAATACTCCCTCATGCCATACACAAAAATAAACTCAAAATGGCTCAAAGACTTAAATAGAAGATGACACCATAAAACTCCTAGAAGAGAACATAGCCAAAGCATTCTCTGACATAAATCGTAGTGATGCTTTCTTAGGTCAGTCTCCTAAGACAAAAGAAATAAAAGCAAAAATAAACAAATGAGACCTAATCAAATCTGTAAGCTTTTGCACAGCAAAGAAAACCATAAACAAATGAAAAGACAACCTACAGAATGGTAGAAAATATTTCCAAATGATGGGATCAACAATGGCTTAATTTCCAAAATATAAAAACAGCTCAAACAGCTTAATATATACATAAAAAACCCAATTGGAAAATGGGCAGAAGACCTAAATAGACATTTCTCCAAAGAAGATATACAGATTGCCAACAAACACATGAAAGGGGGCTTAACATCACTAATCATTAGAGAAATGCAAATCAAAACTACAGTGAGGTATCACCTCACACCAATCAGAATGGCCATCGTCAAAAAAATCTACAAATAATAAATGCTGGAGAGGGTGTGGAGAAAAGGGAACACTCTTGCACTGTTGGTGGGAATGTAAATTGATACAGCCACTATGGAGAACAGTATGGAGGTTCCTTAAAAAACTAAAAATAGAGCTACCATATGACCCAGCAATCCCATTATTGGGCATATACCCTGAGAAAACCATAATTCAAAGAGTCATGTACCACAATGTTCATTGCAGCACTATTTACAATAGCCAGGACATGGAAGCAACCTAAGTGTCCATCGACAGATGAATGGATAAAGAAGATATGGCACATATATACAATGGAATATTACTCAGCCATAAAAAGAAATGAAATTGAGTTATCTTTAGTGAGATGCATGGACCTAGAGTCTGTCATACAGAGTGAAGTAAGTCAGAAAGAGAAAAACAAATACCATATGCTAACACATATATTTGGAATCTAAAAAAAAAAAAAAAGTTTGTTAAGAACCTAGGGGCAGGACAGGATTAAAGACACAGACGTAGAGAATGGACTTGAGGACATGGGGGCGGGGGGAAAGGGTAAGCTGGGATGAAGTGAGACAGTGGCATTGACATATATACACTACCAAATGTAAAATAGATAGCTAGTGGGAAGCAGCCGCATAGCACAGGGAGATCAGCTCGGTGCTTTGTGACCACCTAGAGGGGTGGGATAGAGAGGGTGGGAGGGAGATGCAAGAGGGAGGGGATATGGGGATATATGTATACGTATAGCTGATTCACTTTGTTATAAAGCAGAAACTAACACACCATTGTAAAGCAATTATACTCCAATAAAGATGTTAAAAAAAAAAACAAAAACAATACCTGGACCCTGCCCAGAGTAATTCTAAGTGAATTGGTCTCAGGTGAGGCCTCAAAGTGACTGTTTTTAAAAAGTTGCTCAGAGATTCTAATCTGCAGCTGGGATGAAGAACCACTACACTCTATCCATGAGCACTTAGTGTGTGTGGGGAAGCTGATATTAGTATATTCTAAACATAACAATATACAACGCATCTATACATCAAGCAGAGCTGTGTGTGTGTGTGTGTGTGAGTGTGCGCGAGCATGCATGCGTGCGCGCCTGGGGGGAGGTGGTATTGCGTGTTGTTCTTTCATTAATGCCCAACCTTGGATACAACTCTTTGTTCTCTAAGAGCATCTTCACATTCATCAGGAAGAAACTGGCAATGTATCTTACAGATAATCATTGCTTTTCACATCCCTGTAACATACCATCAGCAGAAAAACAATGCCATTGAAAGAATGAGCCAACACTTGAAACAGTGTTTCCAGAGCTATTGACATAATGGCTGGGCACACTACCTTGCCTTGGTGAAGTTGTCTTAATCAGACTCCCACTGCTTCCTCAGTGTGACGCATTCTACAACAGCTGTGTTTGAAGCTATCCCTGCCTAATGTTTGTGACCCAGCAAAGCTTCTCTGCAGAAAGCTCCTGAGGGCATATCTCCACCATGCTAAAGTAAAGGTAGAGTGCTTTTTATAACAGGAAAAGAATCCATGCTACTATTCTACATAAGAATTCTTCAGGAGTTCCCTGTTGCCCTCAGATGCTATAAGACCGTTTACTGCCTGTCTTTCTTACCTGGCCAGATTTAATATCCCACCACCGCCCCTCCTCAACCCTAATCCTCCCTTTACACATACAGGGTACAAATGGGGAAAATAATTGCTCACTTCCTAGGGCTGTATCAAATTAGAATTCCTTAAAAGTACTTTGTACAGTGACTAGAATGTAATAAAAGCTCAATTAAAGATTAAACATAAGCACACACACAAAGAGAAATAAACAACAACTACAAATCTATTCCTGTCATCATAAAGCATTTGTCTGCTTCTCCCTTCACATTCGGGGAGCACCATTTGCATATCTCTATTATAATGCTTATCACACTGTGTTGCAGGTGATGGTTTGCCAGCATAGGTACGTAATTAAGGTTTCATGAAATCAAATGTCACTGATTTAGGATTTACAAGGAATGATAGTTTGGTGTTTTTTTTTTGGTCAGCCATCAATTCTCTCTCAAATATTCAGACCCTTAAATATTAATTCAATAAATGAATGAATGGTTCCCTTTATAACCAAGAACTGGTAAGAGCTATGTATGCAGTTCACAAAGTGATGTGAACTGACCCATAGATGGCTCAAAATTTTGAACCTCAGCATTTTAAGAGTCTTCCTCCACAAAATTAATCTCTAACTCTCTCTAAAACTAGTAGAGGAAAATTTAAACTAAAGGCTGGGAAATCACTATAATAAGTCTTCCTTAGCACTGTAGTTGAGATTCAGTTGCTGAAGTCTATTTCGTTGAAAAGGAATGAATTATCAAGGCACACCTGTTTAGATTTTTCTCTTTTAACAGGGCTGATAGTGTAAGTAGGTCAGCTCTGAATGTGGTTACCAGAGTTTGATATTATAGGTTTTTATGGTATAACTGTTAGTTTTCCTTTTATGAAAATAGACATGTTAGAGGATGGTTAGTCATTCACACTGAATTTTCAGTCTAGCTTAGTAAATCAGAATAAATTATTGTCTTTAGCAGAGTTGGCTGTGAGCAAATTTGTAAGGGTGCATCTAGCTCATTCCTCTGGGACTCTGGTGCTTGCATGGTGTTCTAGAACAAGTTCCCAAATCCCATGGCTTGGGTCCTTGGGGCTCAATATGGTGAAAGGCACTGGAACTAAAGAGCTCCTGGTATAACATTCATTCAGTAATTATTGAATTCTTACCATGTGCTGGGCAATTTGACTGGTTAAGCAAAAATAATTAATTTGGCGATTTCCAGCACTATGGTAAAGGGAGAGATGAGCGCTGGGGATCAATGCGGCTTCATTTGGCACTTCTTACATTTCAGTACGTGATCACAGCTTGTGTCATCCACTGGGAGTACCACAGGGCCCTGCCGCTCCTCAGCTCTTTTACACTATTTACTTGTCTAACATCCCTCCTTCCTTCCTTCTCTCCTTCCTTCCTTCCTTCGTAGTTGTTCAACCACCTTCAGTCTTAGGCTCTTTACATTGTCAACTGTATGAGGGTAAGAATCTCATTTATATTGCTCTCCATTTTATCAACGCTTGGCAGAAATTGCATATTAGTGTTATTCAGAATAGGGATATGTTCTGGTTCTAGATGTGCAGCTTGAAGCAGGTTCTTTTTCCTCTAGCTGAGTGCTTCTTTATATCAAGACAAAGACTTGGTAGCATAAAAAGAACGTATAAGAAAGGGGATTAGCATGGGGCAAAAGGGGAATTAGTTGACGGTTACAGTTGACATTCCAGGCAGTGTTTGGTGATGGACAGGGGAAGGTAAGGATGTTCTGAGAACCTATAGATCCTCAGAAATCCTGCTATAAACTTGTTTGGTTAGAGGAAAAATAACCAGGTGAGTAAGTGGTTGTTTCATAGGCCTGGCCAGGTGTAATCCTGACTCTTGTGAGTGACCAGGCATTTAGATGCCAGGCAATGTGGGTAACCACAGCTGAAGATTTGAGCTGTATAATGACAGTGAAGGTCTTTCAGAGGCCAGGCTGCTCAGTAAAAGAAAACCATCAATTAAAAAAAAAAACTAAATACATACTTGGATTTCAAATCCAGCATTGACATCTGAAGGTACCCTGCTATATATAATCAAGTTGTAGCAGCCTACTTTATAACTATACAGATATAAGACGTATCTAGTAAGGGGAGAATTCCAAGGACCTTTTATATAAAGGTAAAATTCAATAAGTGACTATTGAAGTTCCAAAAGGCAGCTGGAATGCTAGGGAGGGAGATTAGTAGCCTTCCTATCAGGATTGGATATATGGAAGCCCCACTAATTGCTCCCACTATCGAGTGGGACCAGGGCTCCAGAACTCTGGTCCAGCTCAGACTGGCGCCCAGTCTGCTGATAGAAGGTGTCTATTATGCCTGCTGAGACAGCCAGGGGAAAAGTATGACAAGAAAAGGTGATCTACTTCCCATTCTCAGACCAGATTGCAGAGTCCACGCTCAAATACTTTCTCAAGAGATTGACTATAACAGGGACAGGGGACAAAGTAAATAACTGCTGATTGGCAGCAATCAGATCAACAAAACACTGTTAGTATAGGCTGCTTTAAGGACACAGGAATGACTTCATTATTCAGAATTCTTTCCTGTACTGGTTTTTTTGGTTGTTTGTTGTTGTTGTTTTTTATTATTAAAATTTTACCTACATTTCCAATATTCCAAATAATTTATATTGGGTTATATAAGATACAGAAATAAAATTATACTTTGATTACAAAATAGTCCACAGACTGTAAAGAAACTACCACCCACAATTTTATGCAGTGCTTATTCATTCCCCATACATTAGTCATCCACATTAAAAGGGTTAGCTTTTGCAAAGAGAAGTTCACTTTGTTTTTCCTTTCTTTCTTTCTCTTTTTATTTTTCAAATCCTACTTTCTTGGAATGCTCAAGGCTTTTTCCAGCAATTAAAGATAAAGCATAAAAATGATCCTGGCCTAACAATTTTGACAAAGGAAAAATGTGCTAAGAGATTCAACTATGTTATCTAAAGGATATTAGTAGCAAATATTCTTCTGAAGTGCACATAAAAACACATTAGCACCTTTCTTTCAGTCACATGGTATTGACAATAACTTTTAACTTGTGTTTACTCCAAAGTTTAAAAGGGAATCAGAAAAATATTTAATCTACTCAGTTCTTTTTGTCTTGTGCCAAAGTATATCTCGCAATTTCAGGGAGTCAAACTAGATGAATAAAAAGAAAAGATCAAAGACAATGTTTAGAACTTTGGTAAGAAACACATAGAGGAATTTTAAATAATATCCAAAATAAACAAGTGGGCACACTTGCCTTATATTAGGGCACAACAGCATAGGCAGTAACTACCAAACACTGCCAGAGCTGTGTATAAGCAAATATTCAAGTATAAATGGATCAGAAACATTCCCATGGGTATGTAGCATATGTTTCAGCACTTGCAACACTTGCTTCTTCTGCTCCAACAGAGCTATCAGTCATGAACTTTAGTGTGTTGAACTATTTGGGGTCTATCCTCTAGGGTAGAAATTTAAGTGACACTACACCATGGGTTGGGGATAGTGGAAGCTGTCAATCATTGTTAAGACATGTCCAGCCCTAAGACACTGTATTCTTATGGTGCTCAGCAACAAGTGCTTCTATCTTCCTTTGGGATAGGCAACTAACTGGATTAAAATAGGAACACATTGACTGAGCTATGTCTATTATAGATAATTATTTGTCAGTATCAAATATTTTTCTAGGAAAAGTAAGCAGTTGCTTATTTATCTGCACTCTCAAATAATACTGCTAAGTGCTTTGTATTTCTGATATAGGGTTCATTTTATCCTGCTCTGTATTCTATTTAGCTGTTTACATGTATGTTTCTTCAACTAGATGCTAAACTAACAGGAGCTGAGCATCTGCTTACTTAATGCTTGTATTCTTCACAGTTGGGGCGTCATTCTTTCAGCTTTCCCAGGCCCCAGAAATGGCTGGGACTCAGGTAGGGTTGCAGAGGCTGAGCTTCTGGGTACCAGGAGTGGCAGAAGCCTGTTGCGTGGAATAGTGGAAGGAGATGTAGCCCGAGGAAAAGTGAGAATCATCTGCAAGAAAATGACCCATGAACTTGTTCTATATGTCATCAGATTTAAAGATATTGTGTGTGACACTCTAGTCAGGAGGTTGAAGCAAGGGGTCTGGGGCTGAGGTTAAGGTTATGAAACAAGATATGAAATGGGAGAACATTAGTGCTTAAGACTGGGAGCAAAGCAAAGGTGCCAGGGCTCAAAATTATTGGATGTTGAGACAAAGGAGCTGATTGATTTAAAGGTACCGGATTAGGCCAGCCAAGGATAGTTTATTACTTATTGTAGGTACACAATGAACTTCTTTTGGATGAATCAACGTAGTTGTATATTCCACAAAGAGTGATAATAAGGTGGCCTAACCCCAACCCTAGGCTCTTGACTGAGTGAAAAAATGATAATTTGATGAGTGAGTTTCTCATCAGAAGGAAGGTTTTTTGGGTAATATTTGGTCTAGAAGCTTTTCCTATTGTACCCCCAAATAAAAATTCCCCCTGTTGCAAAGGGACTGTATTTGGCAAGAACAGCTTTAGCAGGAGTATTTTATGGAACATATATTGTAGGGGAGCTATATCTTCTGAAATTACCCATATCTGTACAGTCATATGGCAGATTGTATTTTCCAAAGATGGTCTCCACAAATTATCCCATCTCACATGCAATTTCCACATTGTGAGACTGACAAGTCTCCCATCAATTGGTAGGGCCCATTCCCCTCCCTTTGAACTGGGAAGACCTTTGTTATTGCCTTAACTAATAGAGTGCAGTTGAGTGACACTATGTGACTTCAGAGGCGAGGTCATAAAAGTGCCTTGCATGTTCACATTGTCCCCTTGGGACATTCATTCTCAGATGTCAACCACCATGCTATTAGGAAGGCAAGCAGCCACATGAAGGACCACATATAGGTGTTCTGGCCAATTGCAGCAGCTGAAGTCCCATCCATCCCACAGTCATCATAACCACCAGGTATGTGAGTGAATGAGCATTCAGATGGTTCCATCCCCAGCTAAGACATCCTCGGCTGCTTGCTCTCACTCCCCCAGCTGATGGTGCATGAGATGTTGCCACTGACTTCTGCTCACATTTCTAGTTGTGATCAAAATAAATGATGTTTTAAGCTACTAAATTTGGAGTGGTTTGTTATTCAGCAATAGATAACTGGAACAAATCACAAATAGAAACAAGCATAGTTCGTGTTATAGAAATATCACTTTGATGAAAACACTTAGTCGAAGACTATTCTCATGAACCTGGTTTCATTTTTTTCTATGCTCTTACCAAGGGAGAAATTCATCATATGAATGTAATACTTTTTCATCTTTGATGAATGTTAGTTTCAAAATAAGAAAAGAATATTAGCAACAATTTATGCTTATAATGTAAAATGTACTTCTAAAAATGACTCCTGAATATTAAAAAGTATTTTTTTTTTTTTGCCTCTGAATGTCACTGAACATGTTGCATTGATGATAAAACAAACACAATCTTAGGCAGAATTTTTTCCAATACTTTACAAGGACAATGATAAAATGTTCTCCCTAGACACTAGTTTTTTCCAGAAATACAATTCACTAATGTAGAAATGTCAGAACAAAGTGACTTATAATTCAATGCAGCACTAATTTGAGTATTTTAAAAACTTAATTACTCATTCAAAGGAAATCTCCAGTTTCCTGTGAATGTCTTCCATTTCAAGAAAAGTGAACATTTCCATTATAACATCTTGGGTTAAAAAAAAAAGAAAACATCTAACATTTATGTTTTAATTGAGTTAAGTGCTTAAGACTTCAGTGATACTGTATGTGATTTGCCAGGGAAAACAAAAATATCTTCAGATGAAAAAAGTGCTAATAAGACCTGTTTAAAATATTCTTGAAATAACTAGGTATTGTGCATTTGAGAAAGTATTCTTCAAAAATCTAAAAGATTATCCATTTCAATTTGACTCAAATGACAACTAAAAATGACTGCAAGCTCCTAGAAAGGGGCATGATAAAATCGAAATGACACTTGAGAAAGATGATTAATAGTGGTCCACGTGTGAAACATACACACTGTGATTCTCAAGAGAGTGAGGTTGGAGGGGGTACAGGACACGGAAAAACTTGTTCCCTGGAGGATTAGAAACATTTCTCCCACAACTTCCCATCTTTCAAGGGTGAACCAATGGAATAATGGGGAATGCTGGGAACTCTGCAAAGACTTGGGCCAGGTTGTGGGAAGAGAAACTAAAGGACAGGACAAAGAAACATGGAATAGGAAACAAGACTTGGCAGAATGGAGTTTCTATTTGGTTGTGGTAACTCTAATGAAGATTGAAGTTAAGAGTTCGAAGGGAGTAGTGGTATAAGAAAACGGGATATAAGAATGGGAGAGAAAGAAAAATTGTCTTGAGCTACTTATTTAAAAAAATAATAGCCTTTTGTATCTGAGCAATGAATTGTTTAGAGTTTTTAAAAGGAAAAAAAAGAATTGATTCTGTGAAGCAGCTGATATTTTTGTATTTCAGTAAAACCTGGTTCATCTTCATGTACTGGGAAGCTCAATATAATTTCTATACAGATTTTTTTACTTTGAATTATGCTATTTAATGTGACAAAATGAGTCATTTTCCATTGAAATATGAAAATGTTAGTTTGGAGCATAGAGAATAATATTTTAAGGGCTGCTAATTTATTCTTGGTAATGTTCTTTTTACATTAGTAAGTACACCAGTGTTTTTTTTTTTTTAATAGACATGCTATATTAACTTCAAAAAAAATCCTATGAACTACTTTTGATAGACATGTTTTTCTTAAGAATGTAGCTATTGGATATATTATGTTTTGCTCTAAGACCTCATCTGCTACAAGTGCTGCCTCTGATCTCCTCAGTTCTTCCAGGTTTCTCTCCCTCCACCCACATATGGCCTGCCTCACCCTCTTATCCTTCTGTTTGTCACTGTCATCAGTCCCTACACACCCATACTCCCTGGCAGTTGACCAATAACCCCACTATGATTACTTGGGGAAATACTGTGACAGTGTTGCAAAGACCTGTTTCCTTCCATGTTTTCCTCTGGTGTGAAGAGCATGGTTTCCTCTGTTAACTCTGTTGACTTCAGTTTTGGGTAATGTTTCCAATTCAATTCAAAATGAAGTTCATAAACACCCTTCACAACCTGGATGAAGAGGTATATATAGAAAGGTTTACATAGGTAGCCTGATCTCTGTTTTACAGCCTTGAGTATTTTAAAGCCCAGCATTCAGAGAGGGTGCTATATGATTGGGGGAGGGTGTTATATGATTGGGCTCTGTTTAACTTTACTACCAATCAATGTTTCAGCCTTAAGAACGTCTATCCCCCAAAGAAGTGCTTAGTCGCTAAATGTCAAAACATTCTCCTTTTTGAAAGAACAGTTTCTTTTGTGTGCAAAAGGTCTTCCTCTGACTCACTCAGTGTGTACTCCTTAGCATTAAAAAATAAACAGAAGCGACATATCCTTAAAATAGCTATCTGAACTTGAGTCACCTGTGCATCCCTGAAACTCTCTAAATGAACGAACTGTCAAACATCACACAGAGGTGGAAATTAAAACTACTGAACTTAAGGTATTCGAGACAATATAGGGCTTCTTCAGGGCAGCATGTCTGCCAGAGTTCACACAGCTGCTGTGTCGCTGCATTTCTCCCAGTGTATTAAAACATTCCCTTTGAATACACAGGCTCCATGCTACATTACTTGACCTCCGCCCGGGTGATTTGAAGCCTCCAAACCATCATCCAATTAGAGCTGACACTCTTCTAGTTAGCTACTGTATTTGGAAGAAGAGCCAGTACAAAGGGGAATTTAAGAAAAAGATGTGTTGCTTCGACTGGAGAAATGAACAAAGTTAATCATGGTTTTGTGGAATTGTGAGCATTTATTAACTGAGTATTTTAGTTCAATGCAATGTTTATCTGTGAATTGGTTAAAAGCCGTAATGTTGGTTTCCAAACTGCCTGTTTAACTTACTGTAACAGAGATGTTGCTGCTTCTCTGACTCCCAACCCCTTCCTTCAAATGACAGCCTTTTATAAACCTTGGTAGCAATTAAAATTTGCTCTTCTGGCCTCCTTGCAAATTTCTCTTTCACTGACTCTATGGTTTTAGCTAGTAGTGACCAGAGGTGCCAAAGCCCCTCTTTCCTGCTGGAGTCCAAAATAAATGCAATGGACCAACCATCTCCCACTTTACCCTGAGCATCCTGCCCCTTCAACAGACTAACACTCAAGGTGAAGACTTCATATGCAAAGTTAGGGTATTCTTAGAAGGAAACAACAATAGGGTTGAAGTTCTACTTCACTTGGATGCTACTTTTACACTAGCTCTTCAAGTGACTCTGCATAAGTCTTTCTCTTGAGAACCCTCCCATCTTTCCACAAGAGTAGATATGATTCTCTCAAGTTTAAGTGAGACCCTGGACTTCAACTGGACGAAAGTTGATGGTCACCTCTGTGCTGTCCCACAGGCTCTAGGTATATAACCAGCTGTTTTATGAGAAAAGGTGGAAGTGAATTCTCCAATCCCTGGCCACTCTTCCTTTGGCCCTTCTATTGTCCTTGCTTGACGATCTAGTTAAATAAGCACATCTCTTCAAGAGAAATCTAAATGTTTGTTTGTTTGTTTTTTTTTGGACAGTGTAGCCTGTCCAATAGTGAGGAGAGATTTCTTCTTCTCTATTTGCAGGGTCTTCCTTGCCCTTGTTTTTTAGGGACAATGGGGTCACTTGATTGGGCTAAGAAACTTTGGGCCCCTTCCAGCTCCAAGATGCAGTGACATTCCATGAGCACACACTTCTTAAAAAAATTGAAGTATAGTTGATTTACAATATTGTGTTAGTTTTGGGTGTACAGCAAAGTCATACGGTTATATATACATATTTTTTCAGATTATTTTCCATTATAGGTTATTAGAGCACACACTTTTTAGATGAGTATTCTTTTTGTTACCCAGGGAACATCTCCTGAGTTGATTAAATTCTTTTGGTGGAGAATCTGATGAGCTGGAAAAGGAAGGGTTTGCTTATTTAATCTGCTGTATTTATCTCTCACTGCACATGAACTCTCAGCCTCTGCTCAGCACTGATCAGTAAGTGTGATCTCCCGAACATAATCAGTTTTCACCTTTACAATTTGCACTCATTTTACCACTAACACTGTCTTCCATAAACAGATCACTTCACAGATAGGTTCCCTCTTCCTTAGAAGGTCTTGCCTTCCTCCTCATGCTTGTAATGACCTTTATCCCATATATCCTTGCTCAGCACAAATTGTCTCTGTTACTCTTTCGGCATCTGCTTTGTATTAGTCTCCTTGGGCAGCCATAAAAAAACAAAACAAAACAAAAACACGGACTGCATTGCATGGCTTAAATAACAGAAATTTATTTTCTCACAGTACTGAAGAATCAAAGTCCCAGATCAAGGTTCAGCAGGGTTTGATCCTGGTGACAACCTTCTTCCTGGCCTGCAGATGCCAGCCATCTCATGGCATCCTCAGAAGGTCTTTCCTCTGTGCACACATGGAGTGAGAGAGGGTGAGCTCTCTGATGTCTCATAAGAATACTAATGCTATCAGATCAGGGCCCCACCCTTATTATTTCATCTAAGCTTAATTACTTCCTTAAAGGCCCTATCTCCAAATATAGCCTGGGTGTTAGGGATTTAACATTTGAATTTGGAGGAGGCACAAATATTCAGTTCATAAGACATTCATTTTGCTATGTGTGTATAGTTAATATATATGTATGTATATACATATGTGTATATATGCATATATACATATATTCTATCAAGGAACTGTAAGCTCTTGTAGCTGTGTCTTGTACATTTTTATACTTTATCTTTTGTTGGTACTGGATTCATGTTTTCTGATATGAGCCATTCACATGCTAATTTCCACATTCATTTTTTAGCATACATTATTTAATTTAAAAAATCCCCACTTTCAAGGCTGCTTTAAAATTCTAGATGATTTTTGGAAGATTAAAAAAAAAAACTGGTGTTGGAAAATCTCTACCTTATCTAAACTTGAAGGCTTGAAAATGTCAAGAATCTTCTCTTTTCGCAAAGATCTATTTTTGTTCACGTCCATTATATATATATATTTAAAGAATTTCTTAGATCAGGTAATTTATGTTAACTTTTAATTTTTTCTTCCTAATTCTGAATTTCAGTGCCTCTGTTGGAAAAATATTTCCCTGCATAACATTTTGTTTTTGTTATATGCTAGATCACATGCTTAACTCTGATTTTCTGCACTGTCTTGTAATCTTTGAATATACTAATACCATAGGTATATTTGAAATTGGAAAACTGAAAAATAGAGAATGAAATACATATAACAGTGTTTATATTGGCACTAATGGGCACATAGCACGTTAAACCATTAAATTCATGCTACAGGGCATTGTAAAAAGAAGACTTTCCTAAACTATTTTTCAAATGCTTCCCATTTCTTTTCCAATGAACATAAATTTTATTTCCTAATTTTCATTAACATCTAGCTCTCCAGAAATCTTGACTTCACACAAGTTTTTCTCAATTTAATTAAGTACATTTTATTTAAAGACTTTTACTTTGAAAAGACTAATCATCATTAAAATTACACTGGATGTTTCATATAAAGACACTGTCTGCAAATACTGATTAGAATGCTGTAAGCAAAAGAAGAAAAAATTAAAACATTGTGGATAAGTGCCATTTAAACTCAATTTCAGAATTTGTAAATCTCAGAAAGGGAAATACTTGAGGTAATATATTAGATTAAACCAAAGTGATGGAATTATTTAGCTAAATGGATTCTTAGCTTGAGCAAAACTCTAATGACTCCATTTTATTTATTTATTTTTTAAATTTGTATTGCATCTTTGTAGCAAAACAATTTATGGAGATTCCAGAATTTTATTTAAGAGACCGTATTGGTTATTGTTATAAGTTTTGGTCTCTTAAAGAATGCATGAAGGAATGCCTGAAGCTGCTGGCAGGATTAACATTAGTACAATTCAGTGAACTCAGTGAGTTCATATTGATTAAACAAGACAGATGACATTGTTTAATCATTGTTTCTATCTGTCAAGAATCACTAGCATTTAATATATACTCCACTACATTAAGGAAGTTGATAGTCAACAGTTACATGTGATATAAATGTCAGGAAATGAAGATCTAATTTTTCCATTAATGGGCCATGTCTGTAATATATTTAGTACTGAAATTTTGTACCCATTATTGCTCTTGATTTCTTTAAAACAGACAGTTAATATCACACACTATTTAGTATTTAAGGACTGAGAGTTAAAAAGACAGATATATCTGTCACTATGACTATAAGATATTAAGTGTGGAATTCTAATTACTGGACTTGATGGGGAAAGAAATCTGATGAAATAAAAAAGTAATTATTACAAAATTGTTGATAGTGTAGGTAAATGACTTGTCCCTAAAATTAAAAAGTCAAACCTAGTTAATTATATCTTAGCTAATAAAATTGCAGTGATAAGGTTTATAGATTGGTGAAAAATTAATGAACGATTTAATGAATTTTCTGGTAAATCGTATAAGTCAGAAGTAACAATAAGGAGTCTGGAAATGTTTAGAAGAGATTAGATTTACTAAGATGTAAAGTAAGGCTAGAAATAGTGAAACTCCATTTCTATACAAGAGGAATTTAAAATTAAATCTGTGCTTTTAAGTTGTATCTCATTGTCTAAAATAGCCTAGTACAATGTAGTATTTAATAAATAATTATTGCATAAATTAACATTAAAATTAGGTACTGTATGAAAATAAAGGTGGTGTGTATGTGTGTGTGTGTGTGTGTGTGTGTGTGTGTGTGAATTCTAAGGGCTATAGGCAACATTTCAAAGTGGTTAATTAAAAAAATTATAGTAAGAACATTTAACTTGAGATCTACCCTTTTAATAAAGTTTTATGTGTACAATACAGTATTATTAACTATAGGCATGACGTTGTACAGCAGATCTCTAGAACCTTTCTTGTATAACTGAAACTTTATACCCAATGAATAGAAACTCCCAATTTCCTCTTCCCCCCAGCCCCTGGAAACCACTATTCTACTCTCTGCTTCTATGAGTTTGACTATTTAGATACCTTATGTAAGTGGAAGCATGCAGTATTTTTCCTTTGTGACTGTCTTATTTCATTTAGCATAATGTCTTCCAGGTTGATCCATATTGTCACATATTGCAAGATTTCTTTCTTTTCAAAGGCTGAATGATATTCCACTGTATGTATATATTACATCAAAAAGATCCATTTATCCTTTTATGGACGTTTAGGTTGCTTCTACATCTTGGCTATTGTGGAGCAATGAACATGGGAGTGCAAATCTCTTTGAGATCCTGATTTCGATTTTTTTTTGGTTAAATACTCAGAAGTAAAATTGCTGGATTATATGGTAATTCCATTTTTAATTTTTTGAGGAACCTCTATATTGTTTTCCATAGCAGCTGCACCATTTTACATTCCCACCAAGAGTGTACAAGGGTTTTAATTTTTCTACATCCTTTCTAACATTTGTTATCTTTGGTCTTCTGATAATTGCCATGCTAACAGATGTGAGGTGATATCTCATTTTAGTTTGATTTACATTTCCCTGATGTTCCTGTCTTGCTAGTTGTTTGACATACGGTGTCCAGCACTGTAGCTTGCTGGTCGTTGAGTGAAGCTAGGTCTTGGTGTTGAGATGGAGATCTCTGGGAGATTTTCGCCATTTGATATTACATGGAGCTGGGAGGTCTCTTGTGGACCAGTGTCCTGAAGTTGGCTCTCCCACCTCAGAGGCACAGCACTGACTCCTGGCTGAAGCACCAAGAGCCTTTCATCCACACGGCTTGTAAAAAGCCGTTTCCGCAGCTGCCCCCGCCGTCTCTGCAGGATGTCTACATTTCCCTGATTATTAGTGATGTTGAGCACCTTTTCATGTGCCTATTGGCCATTTGTATGTCTTCTTTGTGAAAATGTCTATTCAAGTTCAGGTTTTTTACCCGTTTTTAAAAATCAGATTATTTGTTCTTCCTTCCTTGCTTCCCTCTCTCCCTCCCTCCCCCCCTCCCTCTCTCCCTCCTTTCTTCTTCCTTTCTTCCTTCCATTCTGTCTTCCTTTCTTTCCTTTCAGTTGAGTTGTAAGAGTTCCTTATATATTTTTGATATTAGTCCCTTATCAGATATAGGGTTTGTAAATATTTTCTCCCATTCCATAGATTGTCTTTTCACCCTATTAACTGTGTCCTTTGCTGTGCAGAAGCTTTTCAGTTTTATTGCATTCCCATTTGTTTACTTTTGATTTTGTTGCTTATGCTTTTAGTGTTATATCCAAGAAATCATTGCCAAAACCAATGTCATTAAGCTTTTCTCCTATGTTTTCTTCTAGGAGTATTACAGTTTCAGGTTTTACATTTAAGTCTTTAATCCATTTTCAAGTTAATTTTTATGTATGGTGTAAGATAAGAATCCAATATCATTCTTTTGCATGAGGATATTCAGTTTTTCCCAACATTATTTGTTGAAGATATATCCTTTCCCCATTGTATATTCTAGGGATCCTTGCCAAAGATCAGTTGATTGTATTTGCATGAATTTATTTCTGAGTTTTCTTTTTTTTAAAAACTTTAAATTTTATATTGACGTATAGCCAATTAACAATGTTGTGATAGTTTCAGGTGCACAGCAAAGTGACTCAGCCATACATATACATGTATCCATCCTCCCCCAAACTCCTTATTTCTGAGTTTTCTATTCTGTCCCATTGGTCTATATGTCTGTCTTTATGCCAGAACCATACTGTTTGATTACTGTAGCTTTGTAATATATTTTAAAATCAGGATGTTTGAGGCCTCCAGCGTTGTTCTTTCTCAAGATTGATTTGGCTACTTAAGGTTCTTTGTGAATTCTTTGTGAATTTGGCTACTTAAGGTTCTTCCATGTGAATTTTAGGATTGCTTTTATTATTTCTGTAAGAAATGCCATGGGACTTTGATAGGGATTGCAATGAATTTGTAGATCATTTTGGGTAATATAGACATTTTAACAATATTAAGTCTTCCAGTCCAGGAACATGGTTTGTCTTTCTACTTGTATGTGTCTTCTTTAATTTCTTTCATCAGTGTTTTATGGTTTTTAGTGTACAAGTTTTTAGCTTTATTGATTAAGTTTGTGCTTAAGTATTTTTTCCTTTTTGGTGCAATTCTAAATGGGATTATTTTCTTAATTTCCTTTTCAGATAGCTTGTTGTTAGTGCATAGAAATGCAACTAATTTTTGAATGTTGATTTTGTATCCTGCAAGCTTCACTGAATTTGTTGAATAGTTCTTTTTTTTTTTTTTTTGAGTGAACTCTTTAGGGTTTTCTTTATATAAGATCATGCCATCTGCAAACACAGATAATTTTACTTCTTCCTTTCTGATTTGGATGACTTTTATTTCTATTTCTTGCCTAATTGCTCTGGCTAGAACTTCCAGTATTATGTTGAATAGGAGTGGTGAGAGTGGGCACCCTTGTCTTGTTCTTGAACTCAGAAGACAAGCTTTTGGTTTTTCATCATTAAGTATGAAGTTTGCTGTGGGCTTTTGATTTATGACCTTTAAAATGTTGAGGTTATTTCCTTCTATTCCTAGTTTGTTGAGAGTTTTTTATCATGAAAGGGTGGTGTATTTTGTCAAATGTATTTTCTGCATCTATTGGGATAACCATATGATTTTTTTTTAAATCTTTATTGGAGTATAATTGCTTTACAATGGTGTGTTAGTTTCTGCTTTATAACAAAGTGAATCGGTTATACATATACATATATTGTCATATCTCTTCCCTCTTGCATCTCCCTCCCTCTCACCCTCCCTATCCCACCCCTCTAGGTGGTTACAAAGCGCTGAGCTGATCTCTCTGTGCTATGTGGCTGCCTCCCACTAGCTATCTATTTTACATTTGGTAGTGTATATATGTCCATGCCACTCTCTCACTTTGTCCCATCTTACACTTCCCCCTCCCCATATCCTCAAGTCCATTCTCTAGTAAGTCTGTGTCTTTATTCCCGTCTTGCCCCTAGGTTCTTCAGAACCTTTTTTTTTTTTAATATTCCATATACATGTCTTAGCATATGGTATTTGTTTTTCTCTTTCTGACTTACTTCACTCTGTATGACAGACTCTAGGTCCACCCACCTCACTACAAATAACCAAATTTCGTTTCTTTTTATGGCTGAGTAATATTCCACTGTATATATGTGCCACATCTTCTTTATCCATTCATCTGTTGATGGACACTTAGGTTGCTTCCATGTCCTGGGTATTGTAAATAGTGCTGCAATGAACATTGTGGTACATGACTCTTTTTGAATTATGGTTTTCTCAGGGTAAATGCCTGAGAAAGCCCAGGTAAATGGGCTTTCTCAGGTAAATGCCTGGGCTTGTCATATATGGCCTTTATTATGTTGAGGTAAGTTCCCTCTATGCCTACTTTCTGGAGGCTTTTTATCATAAATGGGTGTTGAATTTTGTCAAAAGCTTTTTCTGCATCTATTGAGATGATCATATGGTTTTTATCCTTCAATCTGTAAATATGGTTTATCACATTGATTGGTGTATATTGAAGAATCCTCACATTCCTGGGATAAACCCCACTTGATCATGGTGTATGATCCTTTTAATGTGCTGTTGGATTAACCATATGACTTTTATCCTTCATTCTGTTAATGTGTCATATCACATTAATTGATTTTCATATGCTGAATCACTCTTGCATCCCATAGATAAATCCCACTTGGTCACGGTATGTGATCCTTTTAATGTATTGTTGAATTAAGTTTGCTAGTATTTTGTTGTTGATTTTTGCATCCATGTTCATCAGGAATATTGGCCTGTAATTTTCTTTTCTTGTAGTGTCCTTATCTGGCTTTGGTACGGCAGTAATGCTGGCATGAATGAGTTTGTAAGTGTTCCCTCCTTTTCACTTTTTTTTTTGAAGAGTTTGAGAAGAACTGGCATTAATTCTTCTTTACATGTTTGGTAGAATTCACCCATGAAGCCATCTGGTTTTGGGCTTTTCCTTTTGGGGAGGTTTTTGATTACTGATTCAATCACTTTACTAGATATAGGCCTGTTCAGACTTTTATTTCTTTATGTTTCAGTCTTAGTAAGTTGTGTGTTTCCAGGAATTTATCCACTTTTTCTAGATTATCCAATTTGGTGGTATATAATTTTTAACAGTAATATCTAATGATTTTGTTAAAATTGCTGCTCTAATCTTTGTTATTTCCCTCCTTCTGCTAATTTTAGGATTAGTTTTTCTTCTTTTCTAGTTCCTTGAGAGGTAAAGTTAAGTTGTTTGTTGAGATATTTCTTCTTTTTAATATAGGTATTTATCACTATAAACTTCCCTCTTAGTACTGCTTTTCCTGAATCTCATAGTTTTTAGTATGTTATGTTTTCATATTTGTTTGTCCGAAGGTAGTTTCATTTTCTCTTTTGATTTCTTCTTTGACAAATTGGTTGTTCAGGGGCATGCTATTTAATTTCCACACATTTGTGAAATTTCCAGCTTTTCTTCTACTATTTATTTCTAGCTTCATTCAATTGTGGTTGGAACAGATACTTGGTAGGATTTCAGTCTTCTTAAGTTTGTTGAGACTTGTTTTCCGGCCTCACATATTGTCTATCCTGAAGAATGTTCCATGTGCACTTGAGAAGAATGTATATTCTCTTGCGGTTGGGTGGAATGTTCTGTATATGTCTGTTAGGACTGTTTGGTCTTCTGAGTGATCAGATTTTGCCTTCTGTACTTTGTCCCTCTCTATTTATTTCTCCCCTTCCCTAATCAGGATTTTTATATCGCCTTTTATCTGTTCAAAACATAAATTCTCCCAACACACATACTTAGGCACCTCTTAAAAGTGCATTTTTCCCTCCTAAAATGTCTCATATTCCCAACTTAAATTTCTGCTCCCTTTTTCTACTCTAGTTAAAATACTCATCTGTATAGTTGAATTCTTGGGCTAGATGATTTTCTGACTATTATATATAATAAGATTTGGTTTAGGTCTCCCAGTCTCTGCATATTTGGGGACTGAAAATGGAACAGGATGCTTACCTAGTTTTACTCAGTTTTGCCACCAAAAGTTTTCCCAATTACTAGGTAGGGTTATCATGGACCAGGGGTTTAGTGCACACCCACATTCACATGCACAGAGCCCCTCACTGCCCTAATTATCACTATCTAATCTGCTTTATTTGATGTTGTCAGAGAAATAAAAGTGTTCATAACATGAATATATTTATCCATCTCCACCAAGTGTACTGTTTTAGTTATTGTTTCTATAGGTGATTATAGAAAGCTGTAAACATTCAAGTTTTGCAAATAAAATTCTAATGAATTTTAAGGTGCAATTGCAAAATTTGCAGGCAACTCTTAAGTCTATGGAAAGTAATGTTTGAGAACTACTGTAATCACTTGCAAAACCACTGGTAAATGAGGATCTGGCAGAGTGTGACAAGTTAATATTTGAAGCAAAAAGTGACAAGCAGGGTGACTGGATAAGTTCTTCAAAAGAGAATGATTTGAATTGCAAAGGATTAAGGAAGGTCCTTTAGGAAAATAATGAACCCTTGAGTAATATTGCAAGAAAACAACCCTCTTGTATGATCATGCTGTTGAGCTTGAGGTAAAAACATCATACAATTTTGTGTGAATAAATTTTTTTAAAGGACACAATAGATTTTTTTTGAGTAAATTCTAAGAATTGGCATATGGTTGTAAATATAACCTCTATTTCACTAAATAGAACATAAACTTATTTAAAAAATTTTTAATTTTGTGTTTCAAACTAAAGTCTCATTCATACAATTTTTTTTTTACTATATATGTAAAATTTTTGCCCTGGTTTTAAGGGAGGTTACTTACATGTCTTTCCCCTAGACACTATGAAAATTGAATAATGAGAAATCTCTATATATGAGCCAGTGTGTGTGTATGTGTTTAGCTATGTAGGTTAAACCCATTTTTTTTTTTCCAGGAAAGAATAATTTCTTGATTTGTCTGTGCAGTAAAGAAGTTTCCATTGCCTGGGCACTTTCTGTATACCTACAATCAAATAATCTTTTTTATAACAGTAGACAGGCATGCCTATTTAATCACTTTCATATCATAAGGAACTTAACATAAATCAACTTTAACTCAATAGCTAAAAAGCAAATAATTTGACTTAAAAATGGGCAAAATACCTGAAAGGACATTTTTTTTCAAAGAAAATATACAGATGGCCGATAGGCACATGAAAAGATGCTCAACATTATAAATCATCAGGTAAATGCAAATCAAAACCCCTATGAGATATCACTTCACACCTGTTAGGATGGCTTTTATTAGAGAGACATCAGATACCAAGTGCTGGTGAGAATGCGGAGAAAAGGGAACTCTTGTTACATCATTGCAAGGAATGTAAATTGATATAGCCACTATGGAAAACAGAACAGAGTCTCCTCAAAAAGTTAAAAATAAAACTACAATATGATCCAGAAATCTCACTTCTGGGTATTTATCTAAAAGAACTGAAATCTGTATCTCAGAGATATCTGCATTTCCATGTTCATTGCTCCATTATTCACAATAGCCAAGGTACAGAAACAATCTAAATGTCCATTGACAGATGAATAAAGAAGATGTGATATATATATCACATTATATATATATATATATACACATTGTATATATAATACATATATATATATATATATATATATACACCCACACAATGGAATATTATTCAGCCATGAGAAAGAAGGAAATCTTACCATTTGCAACAACAGAAATAATCTAGAGGATATTATCCTAAGCGAAATTAGCCAGACGAAGACAAATACTGTATGATCTCACTGATACACAGAATCTAAAAAAGCTGAACTTGCAGAAAAAGAAAGTCAAATGGTGGTTAGCAGGAGCTCGGGTTGGGTGGTGGGAAAGATGGAGAGATGCTAGACAAAGGGTACAAGCCTTCAGTTATAAGATGAATAAGCTCTGGGCTTCCTTGGTAGCACAGTGGTTAAGAATTGGCCTGCCAATGGGTTTGAACCCTGGTCCAGGAAGAGACCACATGCCATGGATCAACTAAGCCCATGCGCCACAACTACTGAGACTGCACTCTAGAGCCTGCGAGCCACAACTACTGAAGCCCATGCACCTAGAGCCTGTGCTCCGCAACAAGAGAAGCCACGCAGTGAGAAGCCTGCGCACGGCAGAGCAGCGTAGCCCCCGCTCGCCACAACTAGAGAAAGTCGGTGCGCAGCAACAAAGACCCAATGCAGCCAAAAAAAAAAAAAAAAAAGGCCTTGACAAATTATTAAAAAAAAAAGATGAATAAGCTCTGGGGATACAAAGTACAGCATGGTGACTCTAGTTAATAATACTGCATTGAGTACTCTAAATTTGCTGAGACTTAAATGTTCTCACCACGTACAAAAAGAAGGTAACTATGGGAGGTGATAGATGTGCAAATTAACCTAATTGTGGTAATCAATTTACAAAGCATATGTATGTAAAACCCATCACATCATACACTTTAAATATGTACAATTTTATTTTTCAATTATCCTTCAATAAAGCTGAAAAAATAAAAAATAAAAAATACCCCCACAATCACTTTAATATGAAAATATATGCATTATATTTTAAAATCGTTTAAAATATTCCCCTTAAGTTTTAATGTGTTTTCCCTTTAAACAGAAAAATTCAGAAGGTAAGGAGGAAATAATATTGTAATATATACCTATACTGTAGGTAATAATATACTCATAGTATTGCCATCTAGTAACAAGCACTTGTAACACTGTAGTATGTTAACATCTTTCCTTCCAGTTGTTTTTCTACGTGTAACAATATTGAATTTGTATCATTGTTATCTTGGAATTGTTCTTAAAGTCTCAAAACCAACCAAGCAAACAACCAAACCTCCAAACTAACAACAAAGAAATAAAAAAATGCACAGGTAGCATGTACATCCACTCTACAAGAGCTTTCAAGGTGGCATCAATAATATTTCCATAAGATTATTAAGGTGGCAGAACTAGCCCCCTACCCTTCATCCCTCTTCCTTTCCCTAGTCTATATGAATACTCTACTCAAGGGATCTTATGAACTTTTAGAGATGTGAGCTGTTGGCCTCTTCAGAGGAATGACACGTACAGCATGGTTCCAATAGAAAACCTTGTAAGCTTGGAGGGGGAGGGGTGACCAGGAAAGGGGAGGTAGGTATCTTATTCCCCAGCTGGACACTTATGCATCAGATGTAGTGACCTGGCCTCTGTGCCTTTTTGAAGTGGGAGTGGGGAAAATAATTCAAGAGTGGTTGGGGGAGGAAGATAGAGAAGTAAAGCTGTTTTTCACTCTCATTTTTTATTGGGATGAAGTGGGTCAAAGGAACATCAAGGAAAGCATCTGAGGTCAGTAGTCTGTTTCATGGCCCACCTGAGAGAACTGGCCTTTGGGAAGGGGACGCCTGATGAAGGGTTTTGGGTGAATGCTAGTGGAGTTAAGAAGCAGCTAAACTGGAGTGAATTCCCCATGTCAGCAGACTGCTCAGTGAGGGCGTTTCTCTCAGGGCCTGCTGAGAACCTGTACCAGAAGCCCTTGGGAGCATTATAGCTGTGAGGGGCTAGAGCAGCTGCATTAATAGTACACCTTTGCTCTATTTCTGTAATCTCTCTTCCTACCCATTTCTGGAAGTGCTAGAAGCAAATCAGCAAAGAAGAGGGGAAGAGTGAAGGAGAGCCCTTGTCTCCATTCCAAGCTCCCTCCTGCTGGGGGAAAGGCCAAGATGAACACAGAACTGAAGGCCAGATAGAGATTTTTTTTTTTTTTTTACTATACACGTCTTCCTATATTTTCCTTGTGTATATTCTTGGGGGTCTGTGTGGTTTTTTTCGTTTTTTTTTTTTTAAATTTTATTTATTTATTTATGGCTGTGTTGGGTCTTCGTTTCTGTGCGAGGGCTTTCTCCAGTTGCGGAGAGTGGGGGCCACTCTTCATCGCGGTGCGCGGGCCTCTCACTATCGCGGCCTCTCTTGTTGCAGAGCACAGGCTCCAGACGCGCAGGCTCAGTAATTGTGGCTCACGGGCCTAGTCGCTCCGCGGCATGTGGGATCTTCCCAGACCAGGGCTCGAGCCCGTGTACCCTGCATTGGCAGGCAGACTCTCAACCACTGCGCCACCAGGGAAGCCCCAAGATTGAGATTTTAAACTCTATTAGACTAGACTGAAATTCTTAACATTTGAGAATGACTGGAAGCTATAGGATCTGTCCGAGATGTCATTAAAGGATGGGAAAAGGAAATTCAACAGACCATGCTTGAAGGCAGTGAATGGAGAAAAATAAAACCACACCATCTTTGTATCCCACTGAGTTCAGGGCTGTTCAATGGGCCAGTCTTATGTGCATATAGACAGCTGAGGTTACACTGTTGATTTCACAATGTTGTTTTGCTTTTCAAAATTTAACTGTGGTGTCAAAATATTTTTCTATAATATTAAAAAGTCTCTTATTTATGTGCATTTATGTTTTGAGGTGGTTATAAAGCCTCAACTCACAGAGGAGAAGGTAGCCTTACTCATCTTGCTGCTGGTACTCAAAGAACAGGACACTTGATCCTCCAATCCTGAAATTAGCTCTTTAGAGAGAAGGTAGTGGAGAAGGGGTGTGTTTGTGTGTGTGTGTCCGTGTCCTCTCTTATCTGCCCTAGTATCTTTCATGGTAGCACACTGAAATAAGATATTTTACATAACATAAAAGGAATTAAACATAATATTAAAAGACAATGTGGTCTATTTTATAGACTGTCTTCAACTAGTTCTTTATTCCTCCAATTTTACTGTTTTAAATAAAGTGGTGCATAAACATCTTTGTGTAGAAACTTTTACTTCATTTAGGATTATTTTCTCAGGATGGATATCTATAAATTGCAACTAGAATAGATAGAATACATTTTAAAAATGCTGATTATATATAAAAATATCCTCTTAGGGATTTGATATGAAAGAAAAGGAAGACAACAAAAATCATGTTACATACCATCATCCAGAGAAGGGCATTACAACTATTTTCTTAAAATATTTTGCCTATGCTTAAATATTTTAAAAGTGAGATCATGATATAAGGTAAGATTTGTATACTACTTCTCCCCAATTAATATTATATCATGAGAATTTTTCCATATTCAAATATTTTTTGAAAATTTGGTTTTAAAGACTAAATAGTATTTTACTGATTTGATTTACAAAACTTTAGTTTTCTTTTTCTTTATCATGAATAGTTAGATTGTTTCAATTGTTTGGGGATTATGATGCTGCATTGAACATCCACGAATAAAACTTTTTCACATACATATATGATTTTTTTCCTTAAACTGGAGTCCTAGAAATGGAATTCTTGCATCAAAAGTTAGGAATATTTTGCTACCTTGCTTTCAAGAAAGTAAGCACCAAATTTTCAGTCCTACAATTTATGAGACGCATATATTTTTATTCTTATTTATACCCCACTTGGCATTGAGAATTACATGAAAAATTTTGCAAGTTTCATGAGGAAAACTGATATCATTTTAATGTTCATATCTTTGATTATTAATGAGGTTGAACTTTTCATTGAGTGTTTATTAGTTGTTTGTGTTTCCTCTTGTGTGTTCTCTGTTCATGTTTTTTGCTAATTTAGCTATTTGATGCATTTGTATTTTAAAAGAGGAACTCATTAACACAAATAAATCACTAATTAGTGAACCTATGTAGGAAATACTTTCCAAGCAGAGGGAGATCTTTCTTGTTTGCCTACTCTTTAAAAAAATATATTTGATAAAAAAATATATTGATTATCTACTTGGTATAAGGAACTGTGCACTGTGGGAAATAAATTGGAGAACAAAAGTTTCTGGCCTTCAAGGAAGAGACTATTGTATGGCTCGAGTTTACATGACTGTGTCTATTGCTTCTAAAAGCTTACCGACTTCTCATTAAGAAATTATACAAACTAACTGTTAGAGAAAATATGAGTAATAACAAAAACGAGAGAATAATTACTCGTAATTCTTTCACCTTAATGTATCACTTTTATACTTCTTAGCTTTTTATTTTCTTTGCATTTTGATATAGATGTAATCAGACTTTACATAATATTTGCATCTTGCTCTTTTCTACTTCACATTAGAGCTTAACCTAGTCTTCTGTTAGTAGATGTCATTATTCTAATGACTGGATCTCTCTATAATTTATTTAATTGTACTCATATTCGGGGGCATTGAGATTTTTCCCTTTTTTCAGTATAATTTCTTTAGGTCTGTTCTATATTTCTTGGCAACTTAATTTTTTTCACTTAATAGTGTATGATGGGCATACTACTGAACTATTTGCATTTAAAATATAAACTTATTAGATGAAGCTAGTTAGAAAGACTTAAGGAGTGACAAAGAATGATTTGGGAAAAATCATGCCACTTTTTACAGGTAATAGTTTTTTGGATCGTTTCCTTGTGTATCCCAGATCACACCACAGTAACTGCTACTTGTGTGCTGTTGCACTGGAGAGAGCTGTAGACTCAGTGATAGGAGACCCGGTTCATACTTCTCCACGTGATCTTGGCTAAATTATGCTTTTACAGTCTCTGTTGTGTCTCCATAATGTATAACTTCTAAAGCCTGCGCTGCAAGATATTGTTATGAGGATTAAATAAAATAGCATAAGTGCCTACTATAATGTGAGCTCCAAATTGGTTCAAGTTAATGCTAGAATCCTCCCTCCCTCATTTAATCCCTCCCTTTCATTTGGCTATTTGGGAGGAAAATTGGAGCTTGAGTTGGTTTCAAGGGTTAGATTTTTTTATTCCTCTTTTTCAAATTCTTGTAGGAATAGGCTCTTAATCATGGCTGAGCCTTAAGTTTTCTTGAACCCCCCCCCCCAAAATGTAGTAATTACTGATTTTCAGTAATTCAGTAAAATTTCAGTTTACTCTAAGGCAATGTGTGAATATAATTTCAGTTCAAAGAAATATTTTCTTTGGTTGACATTTGCCAGAGTATCTCAGGCAGAGCCAGGATTCTGAGTCACAGCTCATGAGGCTGCTGCTTTTTCATGAAGCCAGGCTCCTGCCTCTCCTTTGTATGTACTTCTACTAGACTTTATTCTCCCTAATCATGTCCTTAAAATTTGTCCTTTACATAGTTTGCTTATCAGATGAGTAAGATTTTTGACACAACTTGAACAGAATTACTCAAGATAGTCTATCCTAATTCCACAGTAATATAGCTAAAGTTACATTTTAGGAGGTAAAATGAAATTTTAAAAGTGCACCTGCTCACAATGCCTTTCATTTTCATGAGAGAAATGATACCTATATATGTTCTTTTCCTATCAAACACAAAGACATTACAGAAATAAAATGGGAAATCCCTGTTCTGGAAAAGCTGCTTTCAGTTTTAGAACCCAAAGTTAAAGGGAAACTGAAATTTAATCTGTAGTAAATGTGTCCTTCACTATATAGCATGTGCTTTACTGGACATGAGCCAGATTACAATGTCAATAGTTTGCAGATGAGCAGAATAAAGGAACATTATACATATATACTCAAAAAGAAAAGCCATTTCTCCCAGGTGATTTTGAAAAAGTAGAGATGCCATGAAATTTATTGTTTAAAAAAGAAAAGCATGTTTCAATATAATTATCGTATATTGTGTATAGCTTATATTTTTCTTTCTCTGTGTTAGTATGATAGGGGATAAGGAGGGAAGGTAATGAATTCTATTGAGTTACCGAGATAGAGTGTGTGCAGGATAGGATGAGGGGGAGGGGAAGGGTGAAGGCATAGTGAGAGGGCAAAGCCTGGATTGTGCTCCAGATTTGGATGACATCACTTCAGATCCCATCTCTGTTCTGAACTACCTGCTTGACCCTGGGCAAGCTAATTAAATTCTCTAAGCCTCAGTTTCTTTACTTTTAAAATTGGATAATGATAATACCTACCATATACTGTTGCTATGAAGTGGAATTACTTTGGCAGGGTACCACACAGTAAACATTCTTGTAGTGGAAAGTTATTGTTATTCTTAATAAATTTTAGCATCTCATATTTTACTATAAAATAATCTGTTTGAGACTAGGGGTGGTTAGTAGTTTGATGCTTAATAAATTCAAAGGAATAACTGATGATTTGGTTATTAAAAAGCCGGTCCCAAACTACCCATCCTATCCAAGTTACAGGGAGGGATAAAATACAGTACAGAACTTAGCTATTATATATAAAAACAGTGATAGTAAAAGCAAATTGTGGGAGAAATTTATTTGCATATTTAAAGAATTATGCTGTCAGGAGTTTCAATATTCCTTAGTGCCTGTTTCTTTTGAAGTACAAATTTTCAAAGAAGAATATTGAATACTTTAATTCACTAGTACCTTGGTGCAAATGATTTTTATCAGTCCTAATTCTTTCTTCAACTGGAAAGGATTGCATGAAACCACTTGGGGAAAGACTGAATAAAATAGAGGCACGGAGAAAGTGGGAAAAGAAGGTAGAAAGGAGGGAAGCAAGACCTGTCATGCAAGTTTCCTAGTTCATAATTTTACTGTCAACCATGTACAGAAAAATATTTTGTACAGAAAAAATATTTTGCTTGATTTTTCTATTATTTCTTTGAAAATTCTCAAGAAAATGTCACATAAATTGCTTGGGAAAACTTTTTTCAAGATTAAGCCTTTTGAAAAGAACATGCAATGATACACAAATTATTCTTGAGTCTAGCATCTGCTTGAGTTAACAATCCAAACTCACTCCTTTCATTCTGAGCTAAACTTTTTTTTTTTTTAAATAAACTCTTTATTTTAGAATAAACTTAGATTTAGAAAAATGTTGTAAAGGTAGTACAGGGAGTTCCAAATACTCTTCACTCAGCTTCCCCTAATTTTAACATCTTACATAACCATGGTACATTTGTCAAAACCAAGGAATTCACACCGGTATGATGCTGTTAACTAAACTCTAGACTTTATTTGAATTTCAACTTTCTATTAATGTCCTTTTTCAGTTTCAGGATTCAACTGGGACATCAGATTGCGTTTAGTCTTCTCTGGTCTGTGATAGTTTCTCAGTCTTTCCTTGTGTATTAGTTTCCCATTGCTGCTGTAACAATAACCACAAATTTAGTGGCTTAAAACAATGCAAATTTATTATCTTACAGTTCTGGAGGTCAGAAGTCAGAAAGTAGGGTAAAATTTCACTGGGATAAAATTAGGGTGTCCACAGGGCTGTGTTCCTTTCTGGAGGCTCTAGGGGAGAATCCATTTTCTTGTCCTTTCCAGCTTCCAAAGGCTGCTCACGTTGCTTGGTTTATAACCCCCTTTCATCTTCAAAGCTGGCAATGTCTAGTCAAGCCTTTCTTACAATGCCATCTCTCTGTTTCTGACCCTTCTGTCTCCCTCTCTCCCATTTAAAGATCCATGTGATTATATTGGAATCACCATGGTAATCCAGGATAATCTCCTTATCTTAAAGTCAGCTGATTGGTAACCCAAATTTCACCTACAGACTTAATTGCCCATTAAGATATATTTGGTGGGCCATTATTCTGCCTATTACAGCCCACCTTCTGGCTCCCAAAGACTCATGTCTGTTCCACATCCAAAATATAGTCATCCAAAGGTCTTCAAAGCATCAAGTCCAAAATATCATTGCTTAAAAGCTCCTAGGCTCATCAGCTACATCATCTAAATCAGTTAAGAGTAAGGCTCTGTGCATAATCCATCTGGGGCACAATTTCTATCTGTGAACAGGAAACTCAGGAAACAAATTATTTACTTCCAAAATACAATGGTGGGAGAGAAATAGGATACCATAGCAATAGATGTTTGATTCAAGAGAGGAGAAAATAGAAGAAAAAAAGGAGTTGTAGGGTATTATAACCTTTAAACATTCATATTTTCCTGTTGCCCTAAAATATGCCCACAGTCAGGTCCTGAGCATTCTGCCCAGGTGACCAGGTGCACCAGCATGGTAAGGCTGGACCCTGCCACAAGTTCCCCTTATTGCTCTCCCCTGACAGTGACCTCATGACATTCAAATGCACTAATGAGATCCCCTCATGCCTTCTCTTGCCTACTCCACCCTGGGACCCAATAAAGGCACTTGCCCACAGGCCCTCGTTCTCTCTTGGCTCCCCACCTGCTCGGATGAACTTGCTCTTTGGTGCTCCCTCCTGTGTCACCCCCCTCCTGGAGTACAGCGACTGTGCCTCTGGGACCTGAGAGTATAATAAACTTTGTTTTTTTCCTTCTCCTCTGTCTCCTCTTGTGGTCACACTTGCCTGACCACCTTATAAAAGAATATAAAACACATAGGTCCCAAGCAATTTAAAAATCCCTTGTGGCTTTTCATTCTGCCCTCTGGGTTTAACATTTTACCCTTGGAGTCATCCTTCCTTTTTCATAAAAGGTAGCGCCTGTTTACAGCTGGGTACCTTTATCAGTCTGTTTATTGCCTGAAGAATTTTGGAGATCTGACAGTCTTCTCGCATTTTGTACTTTCTGTCTCTTTTAGTCCAAACTTACAGGGTTTCTGCTGGTGTAAACTTCTCAAGAACCTAACAACATCATGATTTTAGCTCAATGAGACCCATGCCTGACTTCTAACCTACAGGGCTGTCAGATCATAAATTTGTGTTGTTTTAAGCCACTAAGTTTGTGGTAATTCATTACTGCAGCAATAGAAAACTATTACAAATGGATTTAGTGATATGGAGGTCATTGGTGATATTGATAAAGGCTATTTCAAGGAAAGGAGAAATGGAAGGCTGTTTAGAAGGGATTCAAAAGAGAAAGAGAGAAGAACAATTAGAGAGAGTGCATACAGACCATCCTTGAGTTTTCCTACATACTTCACACTTTCTTACCTCTGCTTTAGTTCATTACCTTCCTTGACTGGCTTGTACTTCCTACCCTAATTCCACTCCATTTTTGTGCTTAATTCCTATCACTAAACCCTCCCTTACTCTCTCAGTCTAGATTAGCTCTCTCTCTTTGGGTTCCTATCACCTGGACACTTACTACATTGTAGGATATAAACTCTCTCCCCACTAAACTCCTTTGTATGCTCAGAACTGAGCAGAGCACTTAACTGGAGCTGATGTCAATAAATGCTTATTGAATTAATAATTATTTTGGGGGCTCTTGCACCTTGATAAATTAAGCAGTTATAAAGTATACCTATTTCTCTATGAATTTTATTATTTCTATTCTTTAGGTACAGTTCAGTAGTTAAGCTTCTAGCCAAATACTTGGTTAGGTAAGCAAAAAGATTAACCAACAGAAAAAATACCTATCAAATTTCAATCAAATTCTAGCTCAGCACATAAAATCTATTTGCTTAGGTGAAAGCTCTTTCCCAGGGAAATATTTGTAGATCATTATCCTTAGTTTCAAAAGTAAATTTCCAGGTAAGTCCCAAGTTATGGCTTTCCTTGGAAAAAAAAAAATTTATAAAACTGAATATGAAGCTATTTAAATTTCAGGAAAGAGGATGCTAGGAAATGCTATAAACATTTGAAAGCTTAAACACACTTGCATTGAAAACTTAAACACACACAGACATAGGAACTAGAAACTTAAACCAATTACGATAATCAGGAAGCAGAATTTACCCAAATAAACAGAAAACATGATTTTAGTTTTAAAGTGTTGTTATAGAAGTTTACTTCCTTGAACTTTTAAGCTTTCTCACTTGTTCCTCTCAATTCCCTATACTTCCTCTCGGCAATGCACCCCTTCAGTAGACAAAATATCCTGTGGCTTCAGAAACCACATTGTTCAGTTAATTTTTCCTGCCCTCTCACCATGCAGCAATTCCCACACTTTGTCTTTTTATTATCTGATAGGCACTGAAACTTGCTTTGAGTAAGCAGCACCATCTTACATAATGAGGAGTCTTTCATCTTGCAACTACACCCCTTTGAAACAACCTGGAACAAGGAAGAAAACAAGCAGTGTTTCTGAACAGCCTGGAACACAGTCACAAACACCAGACTCTATAATTCAAAGAATTATCCTTGGAGAGTGCCTTAGGCCCTCCCTAAGGTCTTTTTACTTTGACATAGTCCATTTATCAATATATCCTGAGAACATTAATGACTAATGTCATAAAACAATAAGCAATATTAATGATATGATGATTTTGAGTAATAAGTACAAGTTAACTCGTGTTCTGTAAATTAGAATAAATTATAACAGGAAGTAGGCAGTTCATCTCTGGAAGAGTGCCATCCAAAATGGTTGAAATAGAAGAAGTTTGAGCACTTAAGAAATGGGATTTATTCGTTTACAAAATATATTTTTGTAGAACACACCATTTTCTAATAATGCAGAGCAAATTTTTCATTTGATTCACCAGCAGTACCTTGTCATTTTAAATTTACTTTACTTTTAAAATTAAATGTGTTTGTGCAACAGTTTGGAGATGACTGAAGAAATCCCAGGGCGTCATGAAACCTACTGGGGTCCACATGATGCAATGGCTATAGAAAGAAAGTCTGGCGATTGAGTCAAAATTAGACTAAGTGACTGAATCCAGATAGCTTGGGTTCCACTTATTGCTCTGCCATTGTTGAGCTGTGTGAACTTTTGAACTACCTTACTGTACTCTGCCTTAGTTTCCTCATTTGTGAAAAGACGATAATATATATAGCTGCTTCTTACTGTAGGACAGAAAGTAAAACAAAATGAATTCTACTTGTTATAACTTTTTCTGTAATCAGTCAGGAACACATCCATTAGGGGCATGGAGAGAAATCAGAGATGATTACAAAATCTTAGCACTGGAAGAGAACTTAAAACTTATTCAGTGAAAGGAATCTAGAAACTATCTAATACAACTTTCACCTAATGTGGGAATCGTTTCTCAAATTCCCTGATAGTCATTTAACATCTGCATGGAAAATTCGTGGAAAGGAGCTAACTCTTTTAGGTGTCTTTTTTTGTGTGTGGCATGGCTCTGCTGGCTGCATCCATTCACTCTAGTCTACCCTTAGAGCAACAGAGAATAAAAATATTCACCCTTTATGGAGTGCAGGCAGAGTTCCAGGTAAGGTACTATATACCTTACATGAATCCTTGCTACTCCTTATAATAACCTTACAGAATTGATATTCTTAGAGATTAAAAAATTGAGGCACAGCAGGCCAAAGATCTTTTGTGAGGTCACATAGTTAATATGTTTTAAAATGATGAAGTAGTCTTATGAGTAACAGCCCTCTGAAATATTTGAAAATATGTATTAATTTACTGTAAGCTCTCTTTCCTACAGAAAGCAATTTCTCAACTATTCCTTATATGAAATGAGGAGTGCATTTCCTATTTGTCACCCTTCCATGAATACTTAAAAATTTTTAATATTGCTCTTTTTCAAAAAAATTTTTATTTATTTTTGGCTGCTTTGGGTCTTCATTGTTGCGCGCGAGTTTTCTCTAGTCATGGAGAGCGGGGGCTACTCTTTGTTGGGGTGCGGGGGCTTCTCATTGCAGTGGCTTCTCTTGTTGCAGAGCATGGGCTCTAGGGTGCACAGGCTTCAGTAGTTATGGCTTGCGGGCTCAGTAGTTGTGGCTTGTGGGCTCTAGAGTGCAGGCTCAGTAGTCGCGGCACACAAGCTTAGTTGCTCCAAGGCATGTGGGATCTTCCCGGACCAGGAATCGAACCCATGTCCCCTGCACTGGCAGGTGGATTCTTAACCACTGTGCCACCAGGGAAGTCTCTAATATTGCTCTAAAATGTGACACCCAGTCATGAATATTCTTCTCCACATAGATATTACCTATCCTGATTTGACTGTTACTCTATTATACAACCTGAGACTTTTTTTTTTTTTTTGCAGCTATATCACATTGTTGACTAATGTGCAACTAAAGCTTCTAAGTTTCTTTCCCCTTAATAAAAATGCTATCAAGCCTGATCTCTCCCATCTTGTACACATGATGCAGGGTGTTTGTTTGTTCATTAGTTTGTTTTTTATTCATAGCATATCTGTTAATTTTATTTTATGGGTTTCATCTCAGTGTTCTGCCTTGTCAAGATCATTTCGAATCTTAATTGTGTCGTCCAACACATTAGCTCTGCCTTTCAACTTAGTGTTATTTGCAAATTTTATAACATCCTTTCCATGCCTTCATCCAGGCTGTTGATAAAAATATTGAATAGGAAAGGGGTAAAGATATAATTCTGTAGCATGCTACCAGAGACATTTTAGTTAATGATGTTCCATCTAAATGAATAATAGTCTAGCAATAAAACATGCAGCTTTTAAAATAGTATTTATAGTTTCAAAACCTTAAATTTATTATGTAATGCATCATTGTGATCTACTCCAGTCATCATCGCTATCCAACCAGGTAGACAGAGAAATTAGATTCAAGAACAACAGGCAAAAGGGGTAAGTGCCTGCTGTGTGCTGGGATTTTAGGAGCTTTGGAAAGGCACCCCCAGGTTTCTCCTCATTCAATTCATGACCATAATGAGTTCAAAGGAACTCGATTCTTGTGACTTAAGTACAATAGGTGTTTGTGAGCTATTAAAAATGACAATCTTCTGTGTCTTTTCATCATAGCACTTATCACCATACTATTATGTTCTACTTGCTATCTTCTTTATTTTCTATCCCACCATAGGGCAGGAATTATTTTTCCTGTTTTCTCACTGTTATTTTCTAGAACCAAACCACATGGTCGATGCTTATAGTAGAGTCTCAAAAACCTCTAAATAAGTGAATAAAAATCTTTAAGGTTTATAGGTCTAAGTTTTGCATAAATGTGTTTTAGAGCTTACAGAGCAAGTTTTGATCAATTCAACTTTATCAAGTCAGTGAATGTCTGTGGACCAAATAAATGTGAGCTCTCTGATACTGACCTCTGCCCTCACCCCTTGTGTCCTCTGTCACCCTTCCTTTTACTGACCCAGCATGTAGGGAGCATGTTCTCCCACTTTCCTAACGCTTTCTCCCAGTGGCCCAGGTCTAAGGCTGGCTCTCTACTCTAGTCCCAATTTAAGTTTGTCTTCCAGTGGTCAGTCTAGTCTTATAGCTTTTCTGAAATGAAAAACATCTTGCCTGAGGCAGATGCTGAGAGCCTGCCTGCAGTTTCCGTTATTGTTCATTTGCATTCTTTGCTGCTTAGATTCTCCCATTATCCACTTAGGTGCCTTAATAGGGATGCACATCTCCTTCACTTGGTATCTCAATATGCTGCTTGCCCATAGCTTCACTGCAGATGCCGTAAGCTCCCAGGCCAAAATGTAGATGCCTTAAGCTCTGGGCTCAGTTGGGTCTGACCAAGCCCTTGTCCCTCTCATTAACTGCCCTATCTCATATTCATCTGCAATGATCTCAACGTATTGCAGACAGGGACAGAGTGGGACGAAACATGAGGTCATTGATAGCTGGAAGATAAGACATTTAAAAGCCAACTATGCCTACCACTTGGTTTTGCACAGAAGGCCCCTACTTATATTATTACTAAAATAGTTTGTATATGTACTCTTTTGAATATGATCAGGAAGTAAAATACATGTAAAGCACCGAAAGATTTTTTTTCTTTTTTTAGGCTGGAGAAAGAGAAGTAACCTAATTATTGTTTTCAACTACATGACGGATTGTGTCCATCTGTTTTTGTCCTCCACCAGGAATAGAACTGGAGGAAACAGACTTAATCTGTAGCCTGAGTTTTGTAGTTTAAACAGAAAGGAAAATTTCCTGACAGTGAGTTGTGGATTATGGAATTTGTTTCTTCTGAGATTTAGTTTTCCATCTGGTTAGAATAGTTTGATGCAGTTGTCTGTCTCCAAAGGTAGCAGAAGTGGGTGTACGTGGTGGTTAAATGACCTCTCAAACATTCTTATTCCTAAGAATTTATGATTAAGTTAAAAAAAACTGCAATGGCTTTATGGTTTCCTAACATTTTTAATGTAGGATAATATTATAATTTATTGGGGGAGTACATTTAAAAATAACTTCAAAATCAATGTTCAGCCACTTCTAGAGTGTCAGAGGGCAGATCTTTGAATTTTGAAAAGATTGAACATGGTTTACCAAAATGTATTTCTGGGTTTGCCCTAGATGAAGTTGGTATTTATTCAGTTATGTTTTATTTCTAAAATTGAGTTTGAATTTGGCAATATTTCATGTGTAAGTATTTAGGTTAGACAATATCAATGACAGTGACCTTAATGCCCAGCATCTTTGCCCATGAGTAGAAAGAAAAGCTTTATGATAGATAATGGTAATAGAAATAAAAACAACCCAGTGACTGAATTATACAATAAGGTTATTTAAAACATATGATATAGTTAGAGAATAACTGAACTAGAAATAAATGACAACAGAGGAAGGAAGATGAGATTCAAAGTGACCTCAGGGTTACTCTAGACATCTATATAAACATCAAAGTATTGAAAATCTGCTAAACTCACATATGGCACCTGCATAAAAGCAATGGTCTCAAAAATAAGTGCAAACTGTTAAAAATGTGAACTTTTGAATCTTGATAGAAAATGTGAAATGTTAAAGACTTACAATTAAAGAAGAGACTTTAGATAGTAGGTGAAGTACTGATAACCACACTAACTTGCATTAAGATATCTGTGTGCCTTTCAACTTAGAAGATGGCTGCTATATTTACTTTCTTGATTGTATTTGAAATTCAATTTACACAAATGGAAAAAGACCAATTTAATTTATACCAACAACCATGTTTTAATGATTTAATTAACACATTTTAATTAAAAATTTTTGAAAGAATTCTAAAATTATGCTAAAGAGACTGATATTTTTATAATTTAGAAAATGTGAATTAATCTTCAGGTTAGATTGTTCTTTCTTAGATATACAAAGGAATGCAAAGCCTCTTTAGACATATCTAGAACAGGTGACATTGTTAGGGATTTTACTGAGGTGATGTTTTCCCTTCTTCTTAGCTTTGTTTTAAAAAGGAAAGTGATTCAGGAATGTGTCAGTCAGGGCATGTAGAATATCTTCCTGAAGAATGGAAATTAAAGTTTGAGAAATCTTTCAGGTATTACACACATATTAAAAAAAAAATCTCTAAGAGTTTCACAATTCCAGGCAGCACTGGGGAGTTGCAGGTACAAGTCACAAATCATATGTGACTGAAGCTCGTGTCCTGTGCCTATTCCCACCATAACTCTCACCATTTTTTCAGTACAGGTAGCAAATTGAGAGGATGTGGCATATACTTTGGAATAGGACATTCTGGATTTGTATGCGATTAGAAAGTTTTAAGGATACAATTGTAAGGAGTCCTACTCCATGTGTTTGAAAATTGAATGGTTTGGGTGAGGAACTCAAACTGAGAAATCATTCTCTATCATTGAAAAATAATCTTATGAGGTCATATGTAAATACGCTAACAAAGGTAGATTTTAGCTAGAAAAAGATGAGGTAAGAAAGAGTTTTGAGAATGAATCTATTACAAGACCCATTATTATATAAACTCTTAAAACTAGAAAAAGCTGTGAAGATTTTAATACCTTCTGGCATACTGCTAGTTGTCCCCCTTACAAAATCTATTTTTTTCTTCTTCATGGGCACATGGTCACACACAACCTTACCCAGCCTCCTTTGCTGCAAATGCCATATGACAAATTTCCTTGCCAGCGAATGTGAGGGGAAATGACGTGTGCAACTTTGCCCTCACTTACTTGCTCTGAGTTTATCCCCTTTTCATGTCCTGTGAGCTGGAATGTGGACATGCTCAAGACCCTGCTTGACCCCAAGATGAGGACTATGCCCGAGGGCATGGTAGAGCCACAAGGTAAAAAGAAATGGACCCTTGATAACTGAATGGAATGCAACCACCCTACCAAACTGGCCATTCACCTTGGAGGGTGTGTGAGAGAGAAAAATACCTACTTTTTAGACCCACTGTGTTTACGAGTCTCTTGAATACAGAAACTTATTTGTCATCTAACTTATAATACTTTATAGACAAATATTTCCAACCAAGAAAAAATACGAGGGTGAGATGCTAAATCATTTTGATGATGAGGATGATAATGAGGATTAATAAGAAAGGCTTTAAGTTATACTCATGTTTATGTTTTTATCTCTTTACTCCTTTTTCCATCCTAGTCACTGTCTGCAGGAGACCAGTCTGTATGGATTATAGAAACAGACTTTCTTGCCCTTTGGTTTCTGGTTGGGTTTAATCAATAGGGAGTCTTGGCAAAGGATCAGAGGTATGTGAATGAGGTCAAGGTATTTACATCCCTGGCTCCTTCCATGTAAGGGTGCCTTTGGCTGTTTTCATTAGTCAAACTGAAGGCAACTTGCTTCTTTCAAGGCAGCCTCCCCTACACAAGTCTCTCCTCTTTTACAGTAACTGCTCCCTCTCCTGTCCCTTTGAAGTTAATAAACCTAGGTTACAGAACCATCCTTTGTGGCTCCTCTTACTCTGTCAACACCTTTATGAATAGTCTCTTTGTAATTAAACTCTCCCTGAATTATCTTGAGTGCTCCATCTGTTTCCTGTTGGGAACCTAACTAAAACACTATTTGTGTATCGTTCTTTTAAGTATAATGTTGTCTGAATGCTAGGAAATTATTTGTGATCAGCTTGAAATTGTTTTATTTTTATGAAGACATTATTATAATTGAATGGAAATTGGAGGGAAAGCATGCAATTTACATTCTAGGTAGCTAAACCTACATAACTACAATCATTTTATAGTGAAAACCTGACTTAGAGTCTTGTTTCCTTTCTGTAGAAGAAGACTACTTCAATTACAGAGTGCTTGGGAAAAACCAACCAACCAAACAAACAAAAACAAAGACTTCTAGGGAATAGCACTGAAACTGGTCTATTCTAGGAAGTGATAGCTCATGTCCCTTCATGGCTCATAGAGGCTGGCAGTAGAAATAGTATCCTCAGGAAACTGGTTGTATATCTTGGTCCTTAAATGCTGTGGAAAAACAAACAGTTGTGCAGCGGGTTTTATCAGCCATTAACATTGGATTAGTCAAGATTCTTTCATTTTGAAAAGAGACTAAACCCAATTAGACAATTAGATTGTTGATTAGGTTTAACAAAAAGTTATTTTTTTGCTTAAGTAACTGGGAAGTCCAAGGATCAATGTCTAAGACATCATGGGGACTAGACATTCCTTCTTTCTGATTTCTTCTCTCTGGTTTGTTCTGGGTACTGACTTCATTCTGAGGCAGGGTTCTTCTGTACGTGAGGAAGGTGGCTGCTGACAGTCTTCTTAACAAAATATGCATATTTATGGCCTGTGATCCCATGGAAATAGAGCCCCTTTCCCTTTCAGAGTTCACAACATCAGATCTCACGGAGGGACTGTGATTGGCTCCACCTGGTTCAAGTTTCCAGTTCACGACTGTGTGGATGGGAGATGTCATACTAGCTTGGCTCATGTTACTAGTCTTGTGGTCAAGAAGGACCAAGTAAAATGATTGACAGCCCTCTAGAATTATGAAATTGAGGAAGAATAGGCATCTTAAAGTCAAACATCTCTTTTATAATCACTCAAGAAATGAGGTTGAATGTTTTTCAAATGTTTGGTAGAAAAGTTAATGTTCTTGGGCATCTAATTCCAGTAACAGCAGGCTTGGTAATTTTGACCAACCTTGCCCCTCAAGAAAATTAAAATGCTGAATAAAATAGATAAAATTTTTTCCTTAAAAGCATCAAATAGCTAATACGTGAAGGAGAAGTTTCTGAACCAAAATCCCAGAAAAAGTGAGGATTCAGAGAAGCAAGAGCAGCACTTGAAACAGCTTTTGCTCAAAGGATGTTTGTTATTCTCTTGGAAGTGTTACTGACCAGGGTTCTTGGCCTTCCCTAATCAACAGAAATTGATAGGAAACCAGAGAAGAAATTCAGGCAAGCCTTTATTGGGGCTCCTGCTGCAGCAGGAGGGAGTGAAAACAAGTAACAGGTTCCCTTGCTTACTCCCCGAGTGGGGGGAGCTGGTTCCTTATATGGGGTGAGAGTAGGGGTGGGTCCAGGGATCAGGCTGGAGGGGTGTTTTGTCCACCCCTTTGGTAGGGGTATGTGTAGGGGGCATGTGCAGTATCCTGCTTTTGCTCCTGATACCCTGTTTTTGCTCTTGGCTCTTCAGAAGTGGCAGTTGGGTTTTTGTCTTTTTGTATCTTGTTGTCCATAATTTGCCCCAACTGTGCATGCATGCTATTTTTAGTCCCTTGTAGTTTCTTTGTATTTTGTTGCTCGAGGAGACATTTGTCCAGATGCAAGCACTGCAGCAAAGGGTTCGAGGTGTTAGGTCCCAGCCTGTCTCAGAAGCATCTTTGAAACTGGATTTGATTAAAGGTTAGCTTGTTTTAGCTTCATGAGTTGAGGACCATTCCTAAGTAAAGTTTCTGATTGTCTCTCCATAAACACACACACACAAATACCCACCCACACACACCCTTTACTGGGACCTAAAGGATGAAACCCTAAGGATAAAGTTCAACACATTTCAAATGACAAGAATCATACAGTTTGTGTTTTTGGACAATGATGCTTTTATGATAGAAATTTATAACAAACAGACAACCAGAGAAGCCACAAGTGTTTTGTAAGTTAACAATATGTGTTTATATATAAATCATAGATTAAAGAGGATTTCAAAAGAAATTAGAAAGTATTTTGAATCAAACAATTTGTGCATGCTAATTATCAAATATGTAGGATTCTGGTAAAAATGTGTTAGAGAGAAATTTATAGCCATGAATATATATCATAAAAAGAATACAGTCTGAAAACCTATAAGCCAAGCAAACAGCTCAAGAAATTAGGGGAAAAAACCCAGCAAAGATAACTAAAGAAAGTAGAAGAAAATAATAAAGATAGGAGCAGAAATTAATAAAATAAGAACCAAACATAAGCTGATTTTTTAAAAAGGCTAATAAAACTGATATAATAATCTTTTGGCTGTGAATGACAAAAGAACAGACATACAGTCAGGTTTTTTTTTCTCAAAAAATAAGATCTTAAGATTAATTTTTATGCCTATTTTAGTATTGTCTTCTTAAGAATCACAACTCTTTTAGGTGTTTTGGAGAATTACCGCCTTTCTAATTGAGTCTGAGAATCACATGTGTATGTGTAGGTGGTTGTTCAATGATGAAAACAATAGTTATACCTTGAAAATATATATATATTTTTTCTTACACACACATATATATGCTTACATGTGCCTTTACTTTATATGTACCTTTATATATGTATATAGATCTACGTATGTGTGTATAGGTATGTATGTATATGTGTGTGTGTATGCCTTTTCCCTTAAAAAGAATGAAATACTGTACCTAACATACATCTCTGATTTCTAACTCATTCTTAACCATATTGAGTCAGTCTTTTAGAGTTTATATAACTCCCTATTTTTTTTTCCTCCTTAAAATTTTTTTAAAAATTGTGGTAAAATATACAGAACATGAAATGTATTATCTTAACCTTTTTTAAGTATACGGTTTAGTAGTAATGAGAACTACATTCACATTGTTGTGCAACCAATCTCCAAAACTTTTTTCAACTTGCAAAACTGAAACTCTATACCCATTTAAAAACTCCCATTCCCCACTTCCCCCAGCCCTTGGCAACCACCATTCTACTTTCTGGCTCCATAAATTTGATTTCTCTGGTGCCCCATATAAGTGGAGTCAAACAATATTTATCTTTTTCTGACTTGCTTATTTTGCTTAGTATAATGTTCTCAAGGCTCATCCATGTTGTAATATGCGTTAGAATTTCCTTCCTTTTTAAGGCTGAATAATATTCCATTGTGTGTATATACCACCTTTTGTTTATACGTCCATCCACTGATGGACAATTGGGTTACCTCCACCTTTTGGCTATTGTGAATAATGCTGTTATAAACAAGAATGTACAAACATCTCTTTGTGATCTCTTGTAATTCTTTGGGATAAATACCCAGAAGTGGGATTGCTGGATCATATGATAATTCTATTTTTAATTTTGAGGGGCTGTCATGCTGTTTTCCATAGAGGCTGAACCATTTTACATTCCCACCAACAGAGTACAAGGGTTGCAATTTCTCTATATCCTTGTCAACATTTGTTATTTTCTGTCTTTTTGATAGTAGCTGTCTTAATGGATGTGAGGTTATAGTTAGGTTTTATGTCTACAGATTGAGATTGGGGCATGTGCCATTTATTGGTTGGTTTCAGAGTTTGTAAAAATATTTTCAGTTAGACTACTTTCCAAGGTAGTCTCATAAGCTTCCTTCCATGCTTCTCTTTCTAATGCATTTTTCTTATTGTCTAAACAGCTGTAATGTTATAAAATTGTTGAAAAGTCCCCACTTGTAATGTTTTCTTTCTCTCTTCTCTCCAGCCATGAATCTACCAGGAAACTCGACTCAAACTTACTATAACAAAATTAAAATCATTATATCTATCTATCTGTCTATCTATCTATCACCCCCTCCCCACAAGCACACATAAACATACTACATAGATTAATAGTGGGCACAAGGATGGTTCCCTCAAAGCAAAAATAAGTTGGTATTATCATAGGGAGGGGCAGATGTTTAATGGGATACAAAATCAACTGAAGTCTACCGTACAACATCTCCTGTTTAGAGAGATTTTCTTTATTCTCCACTGTCTTAAGCACTTACCCTTTTTAAATATTTGAAGATGAAAATGAATGACATTTTCCATAGGTAAAAAGATTTAAAAATTGATATTGCTTTACAGGCTTTCTAGAAATCTACTCCTGAGAACAGGGATGTAGAATGGCTTGTGGAAGAATTGTCTACTCATTCTCCTTTGTTATCTGACAATGGAAAGGATACAAGATGACCTTTATACCAAATTCCACTTAATAGAGAATGATGCCATAGTAAAAGTATGATATAGAGTATAAAGGCTTGAAAGTTTTTCAGTGGACCAATCTAACTCTGAAGGGTGTTAAAAATGGATATCTTTTTTATTTCTTTCAACAAAATACTGAAAGTAATTTTCCACTTTCACATGCCTAGTTAAGGAGAGAGTAAAGCAAATTAAAGTCTCAAAGCTTCAGTTATCCTTCTCTATAGGAACTACTGAAGAAGGGCACAAGTGGAATTTTTAAGGGACATCTCTTTTCCCAGTGTTGAATTCTGTGGAATGAAGCAATTAAGTGATGTGGTTAATTCTATTTCCTTAAAAAATTGTCCCATTGGTTTGCTCCCATTTCCTAATATAAAAAATACCCCAGAAATAAGGAGCTACAGAGCCTGTTCTTTACTTAAGGGAAGTGCTGTTTGTCAACAAAAAACTTGACTTTTTCTTTGGGGAGTTTTCAAACATCAGAAACTTTGGTTATAGGGTACCCCTTCACACCAAAAATTTTTGATGGTTTAAAATTCTTGAGAACGGGTTTAGGAATTTTGACCTTACTAGTTATTTCAAAGTGGATACAGAAGAGAGATAAGCTATTATAAAATTGTATTTTCTACTCAAAGTATCTGAAAAGCGGTATTTAAAACTTTTCTGCAATTTGAAATAAGCGAGGTGGCTAATGTTTCAGATACATGAGGGACTGTCACATGTGTGGGCATATTTCCAGCACATTTCTAGAGGACAAGCTGTAGAGCATTAAAGAGTCCGGTGGATATCATGGAAGTGAAACAGAAGATGTAAAGATGGAATGGTGCACAAACTTCTATTTTTACCCTACATGAAAACTGCACATCTGTAAGCCAATTTTCTAGAGATTAATAGAATATAGCTCCTAACCTTGAGCTGTCCAAGGAGGGACAGGATAAGATTATTACTGAATGGTTGGAAAAAAACAAATTCATAAACACCAGACTAAATGTAATTGGAAACAAGGTGAAAAGTTCAATACTTTTTTCTTAAGGGGTTTTCTCAGGAAAGATCTGGGAAATTCTGAAAAAAAGTCTTTCCCAAAATTTTGTAAGGTTGAAGAGAGAAATGCAGACAGTGGTGAAAGCAGTTGGGCTTGGGGAGAGGGGAGAAAAAACAGGCCTGACAGCCCCGTGCACCCAAGATTTAGATAACAGGGAATTATTTTTTATGAGGTTTCCTTTGAAGGAACAAGTACACGAAGGACCAATGAACATTCTTTCACAATTTGCTTTTGACTCTCTTAGAAAAGAAATGGAAAGGCAGATTAGGAGTTTTGATATAGCTTTTTTTTTAAAAAAAATAAATGTCATAACTTTCCACAACTTTACATGTTTTTGGCTTAATTGGTCTCTCATTTTATTTCCACGATTCAAAGAAAATAAAAATGACCAGCACAAAAACAGATTGATATTTTTCCATTTAGAAGTTATTCATTCGGGGCTTCCCTGGTGGCACAGTGGTTAAGAATCCACCTGCCAATGCAGAGGACACGTGTTCGAGCCCTGGTCTGGGAAGATCCCACATGCCGCGGAGCAACTAAACCCGTGCACCACAACAACTGAGCCTGCGCTGTAAAGCCTGCGAGCCACAACTTCTGAGCCTGCGAGCCACAACTACTGAAGCCTGCGTGCCTAGAGCCTGTGCTCTGCAACAAGAGAAGCCACCTCAATGAGAAGCCTGCCCACTGCAACAAAGAGTAGCCCCAACTCGCTGCAACTAGAGAAAGCCCACGCACAGCAACAAAGACCCAACACAGCCAAAAATAAATAAATAAAATAAATAAATTTATTTTTTAAAAAAAGAAGTTATTCATTCACAGAAAAAGAGAGAGAGAAAAGCCTCTTTAAAAAGTCTCCAATGAAGTATTCAGATGATGTTGTTCAAGAAAATGTCATATCTTACTGTTACCCACATATCATAATGATTTCCTCACAGGATGATCCTAGTATTTAACACTAACAATTACATCGCTTTCACTCAACCCGTAAATTTATTTTGTGGACTGCCTGAGGTAGTAAGAACTGTGTGGAAGGTCATTTTTGAGCTCTATCTAGAGCTGTCCGTTGAATTATTTTTACTTCATTTCCTAAAATTTCAGAATGTGGATGAAGTGGTCAAGTCATTCAAATTCACTGAGGAGTAAGTTGGCATTGATACGTTATTTATATAAGTCAAATGAAGTCTTGCAGCTCCTTACTGAAAAACTGTTCATCAGGGGTAGAACTTAAGAAGCTCTAGTAAATCCACTTTACCACAGTAATCTCTTCTGAAAATCAGCCTTATGCTAAAAGACTACATAGTTGTGTGGAATTTAAGAAGCCCCAGTTCCTTCACTGAACACAGAATCTCTCTTCTGAAACTGAGGAGAGCGCTTCATACTGGAAAGGAGCTCAGTTTTGATTCTAGGAACTTGTATTTGAATAAACAAGTTAAAATTATTTATAATCAGTCTGCTCAGTCTAATGTTACACAAAGTGGCTTTAGCTTTTTTTTTTTTCATTTCTGATGTAGTTGTACATTTTGGCATACATTATATAAAATGCAAAACAATAAAACCATGTATCTTCTGATTTCTCTGCTCTTTTTTTTTTTTTTTTTTAGTAGTTACAGCTTCCTAAGGTTAAATGACAATTAGGGATTAAAGGTGATAGAATTAATGTAGGCAAGTTTTATTTTCCACCTGGGTTTAGCAGAGATCAAAGAAGATGAATGTCCAGCCATTAGAAAGCAATTAAAAAGCATTGCATCACACGGGAGTTTTTGCTCTTGTTTCTCCATGTGTAACTCCAAGAACTCTTCACCCTTTTCCTCCCTCTTGTTCCTATCTTATCTCAACCTCTTCTCAAAAGCTCAGTGTAAAGAGTTTTTTATTTAGTTCTTTATTTTGACTTGGAAACTCTTTTTGGTGGACAGTTCTGTTGCCTCCTAAGGGAGAGGTGAGAGGAAGAACTGAGGAATGGTCAGGAGCAACTCATTTTTTGGTCTTCACTAGGTGATTGACAGTGGTCTACTGTTTGTCTGGTTACCTTGTCTACTTGAACTAATCAGAGTTCCACTGGTGGTTATTTTGTATCTGGAGTCTTAACCTCCCTGTTCCTTTAACCAGCTTTTAATACTAAAACAAACAACAAATTTTAAGTGTAAAAACTTAGAGAGGCTCTAATGATTTTTTTCCTAACTAATATCCTGGTATATACTATCTATCCAGCCCCCTAATATATAGTTGTTTTTGTTTTCAAGAGTTAATTGAGAATCATCAAAATTGATTGGCATCTAATCTATTAATGGTTAAGATCAATCTTAGGGAATATAGGTATAATTGATCTTTGGTGCCTCTCCATCCAGTTTTGATTCTGAGTCGTCCTTTTATTTCTCTTAGCACTCCTTCTGGGTGCTCAGTACAGTCTTCAGCCTTTTCAAAGGCCATACCCCAGTTCCCACCCTTTCTCAGACACTGGTATTTTTCTTTTTTTAACATCTTTATTGGAGTATAATTGCTTTACAATGGTGTGTTAGTTTCTGCTTTATAACAAAGTGAATCAGCTATACGTATACATATATCCCCATATCTCCTCCCTCTTGCGCCTCCCTCCCTCCCACCCTCCCTATCCCACCCCTCTAGGTGGTCACAAAGCACCGAGCTGATCTCCCTGTGCTATGCGGCTGCTTCCCACTAGCTCTCTATTTTACGTTTGGTAGTGTATATAAGTCCATGCCACTCTCTCACTTCGTCCCAGCTTACGCTTCCCCCTCCTCGTGTCCTCAAGTCCATTCTCTATGTCTGCGCCTTTATTCCTGTCCTACCCCTAGGTTCCTTAAAACCAATTTTTTTTTTTTTAGATTCCATATATATGTGTTAGCATATGATATTTGTTTTTCTCTTTCTGACTTACTTCACTCTGTATGACAGACTCTAGGTCCATCCACCTCACTACAAATAACTCAATTTCATTTCTTTTTATGGCTGAATAATATTCCATTGTATATATGTGCCACATCTTCTTTATCCATTCATCTGTCTATGGACAGTTAGGTTGCTTCCATGTCCTGGCTATTGCAAACAGAGCTGCAATGAACATCGTGGCACATGACTCTTTTTGAATTATGGTTTTCTCGGGGTATATGCCCAGTAGTACTGATTGCTGGGTCGTATGGTAGTTCTATTTTTAGTTTTGTGTGGAACCTCCATACTGTTCTCCATAGTGGCTGTATCAATTTACATTCCCACCAACAGTGCAAGAGTGTTCCCTCTTCTCCACACCCTCTCCAGCATTTATTGTTTGTAGATTTTTTGATGATGGCCATTCTGACTGGTGTGAGGTGATACCTCATTGTGACACTGGTATTTTTCTTCAACAGTATTTCTTCCTTCCTTCCTTCCTTTCTTTCTCTCTTCCTTCCTTCCTTCTTTCTTTCTTTCTTCCTTTTTTTTTTTTTTCCTGTGCCAAGCCGCATGTGGGATCTTAGTACCCTGCCAGGGATCAAACCCGTGCCCCCTACAGTGAGAGGGTAGACTCTTAACCACTGGACCACCAGGGAAGTCCCTCAACAGTATTTCTGAAAGTTCTTTATATCTTTCCAGACTTTCTCCTTTGTCATCAAAGTTTTGTTCATAAAATACCTTTATCCTAGTATGTTAGAGTCCTATCAAGTTACTGGTAAATCTAATCAACAAATTTAAACCAAAATGCTAAAGGCTGATATAATAAAATAGTTTATCTTTATATTTTGATATAAAGGAGTTAGCATTTTGTGAATTTCAGGCCTCTGTCAGAGCTAAAGAGAAAAATATTTTTAGATGAGATTTCTTCTATTAGAGCTAATTAGCTCATCTCCATCTTCAAGAGAACAACAGAGAGGGGAAAATGCCCTGGGAACAGCCCAAAGTGTACCTGACAGACTTTACCCTCAGTGACTTCTACATATTTCACAGGTAATTCTCTCTCACCACTGCCTTCCCTCTCCCATCTCCTTGGAGGCTTCAAAACCTTCTGCATATCATGATTAGGACATTATGGGTGGCATTCCATGGGGAGTATTCCTCTTCTATTTTGAATGTTTTTATGCTATGTCAATGACTATGGCCAAGTCCTTGGAAGGGCTGGAATGTAGTATTTCATATATGGAATTTTCTTTTGTAAATATACCAGATCAGGATGACATAGATTAACTGGTAGTCTTAATAAACAGTTCTCAGTTCTTCACTTACAATTTTAGATGAAAGTCTTCTTCTTAAAACTGTGAATAGGCCAGGAACTTAATCTGTTTAACTTGTCCATATAGCAAGTTTGGAATGTCCCCATTATGACTAAGTTTCAGAAGGTGTTTAAAATATACTACTTGAGGGAGAGACTAAGAAATCATTATTTTTGTACCTGATTTTGTATTTTATACTTTAAAGAACTGTGATCTTTGTGTTGTGAGCACTGGTAACTTAAAAATTGCTTCATTATTATTTTTGACCTTATTACAAAATCTAGGTTTACACTAGAGCAACAATTGAATAATCTTCACCTTTGGGAACACAGACATAAATAAAACAATTTTTGTTAACGTAAAATTCATGTTGTATTAATTTGCCACATGGTTTTTGATAATAAACAAAGGCTGACTAGCTCCTGATCTCAAAGTAGTAGTTACAATGCTCCTCAAAAAAAGTGAACTGAACACTGTTATTTGCATGTTTTATAACTTAAAATTTTTATTTTTCCATAGCGCAGTGAATGAAATTCAGCCGTCACTTACCCAAGTCTATTGCCTGGGGGCTTAGAACATTCTTGATATTTAGCAAGCAAGATAACTAAACTAAAACTCTGGCTTATGAATAATGAAACAGACAAATCTACTCCCTCTGGTGAAATGGAAATATATACTGTACACCTTTCCAAATATTTATTTGTCCATTTTACTCACTCACCCATAGGATTAAGTTTCCCCTCTCCTCCTCTCTTTTTAAATGGAAATGACTAGGCAGTGGTCCCAGTTGAAAAACATATTTTCAGAAGCACTAAGGTTTTTATTCCATTTGTAAGCATTATTGACTGTTTGCAATTATATATGTTTTTTAATTAAAAAGTGAAAAATATATGGTAATGATGGTGGCCAGGCATCTATAATGGGGGAATATTCCCAAATTAAAGCTCCCTTTCCGGGGCTTCCCTGGTGGCGCAGTGGTTGAGAATCTGCCTGCCAATGCAGGGGACACGGGTTCGAGCCCTGGTCTGGGAGGATCCCACATGCCGCGGAGCAACTAGGCCCGTGAGCCACAACTACTGAGCCTGCGCGTCTGGAGCCTGTGCTCCGCAACAAGAGAGGCCGCGACAGTGAGAGGCCTGCGCACCGCGATAAAGAGTGGCCCCCACTCGCCGCGACTAGAGAAAGCCCTCGCACAGAAACGAAGACCCAACACAGCCAAAAATAAAATAAATAAATAAATTTTAGATTAAAAAAAAAAAAAAAAGCTTCCTTTCCTATTCAGAAAGTGACCTAGAAACTAGGATATCTGGACTCATCAGCCTCAGGGAGGGTCACAAGATACAAGTTGTCTCTGAAGTTTGAAGTTTGTCTTTATGTTCTATGAACAAGTCCCAGCCTGGAGGCTATGTCTGATTTATGGGCTTGGCTTGGTTCCACCTGTCACAGAGGTATCCTGGGGAAGCTAAGGCAGCAGCTAAGCCATGAGTCCCCCAAAGGCTCACTGTAACCAGCTGATTTGGAATCCCTTTTCTTGCTTGTGTTTCCTGTTGCATTCATTCTTATTGAGAGTCATGATTCTGGCAGCCACTTTATCTGAAAAGGCAGCCTTTCAGATCTTTTTATTATTTCTTTTCAGTTTGTACCTCTCCTGGCTGTGGTAGTTACACTTCATAGCATTTAAGTTCAGCTCATTTTGAAATACTGTGATTATGATTGTATGACTATATTATGAATAAACTTCCTTTTGTATAGTCTTCTTAATATTTGAATATCTGAAGTAAACGGATGAATTCAGAAACTGAATTTCTCTTTCAGGTTTATTTTTTCTACTTGACAAATTGGTAGCTACTCTAGAATGGCTTTAAGCTAGAGCACTTAATTCTTTTTCTGCCTTGGTCAAGGTGGGGTCCAAGGCCTTTAATAGGGTTAGCTGAAAGAGTGATGCTGCATAGTCCATCACTGGAGAGGGGAGAAAAGAGGTTTTTTTAAAGCTATTCCTGATCTTAATAGCATAGCATCATTATTTTATTTAGAAGAATTCCCAGAGCTTAGCCATATTCAAATATAATAGTATTGTTGGCTATATGCTAAGTGTGTTACGTATATTATTTCATTTAGTATTACCTAAGTAGTAGTTTATAATTGTTACCATTTTTACAGATGGGGCTTTTGAAACACAGAAAGGTTTACTAACCTGCCTAAAGGTCACATAGCTTATAAGACGTAGAGCCAATAATTGACCTCAGAACTCTGACCCTATATCACATTCTCTTAACCACTGTGGCAATTACTGATAGCACCCAAAGACAAAAGAAAATGAATTAAACCGTTGTACCATTCTTTCCTCCATGATTTGTCCTAGCTTCATTATACAATAACTAGTTTAGAAACAGCAGGAAATATGCACCTCAGTGATTCTAAAATGCACCCCCCTGACACACACATATTTTAACACATCTCTTAAATTGGAGTGTATATAATAATCACTGAGATTTTACAATTACTAACCACCAGGTGGTTGTCATTACCTTAACCAATTTATTTTGCTTATATTATCCTTTTTTACTTTTGCTTATATTTTCCTATTTATGCAACAGAGTGATATATTAAAGAAAATCAATATCAAAATAAGACTAAAAGAGATCTTTCTCTAAATGTAAAATAAAATTTTTAAATGATGGGAAAGCAACTTGTCAATTGTCAGTGCAGTGTTTTCTTTCTTACTGGGACATAAACTAAAGTGTTTAACAACATCTTAGAGTCAATAAAGTACAGTATGTGTTATGTCTATACAAGGGCCATGCAGCCTATTAGTATTAAGAAAAAAAAGCGCCAGTACTACATTTTTTATTGTGCCTGTTAAGTTGTAAATTTCTTGCCAGTTGTATCATTTCTATAACTCTATATCATTCAGTGTAGTGCCAGGCAAGTGATAGATACTGAATAAATCTATGTTGAGTTGAGTGAGACTGGTTTTCTCGTGTCCCCTCTAAGGGAAATTCGAAACAAGAATTCCCGAAATATTTTAAGCAGTGTCAGCATCATTGTAATTATTGTAGAACCTCCTATGATGATGACCTTCTTGAAATATCATGCTAATTTTAATGTATTCATTATAAAGAGTGGTGGCCTCCTAGAAAGGGCACAGTTTAGGAAGTCGGGAGGTTTTAATTTTAATCCTGCCACAACCTTCCAATGACATCTTAGGTAAATCATTTAACCACATCCTGAGCCATATATAAGAATAATAATTAACAGTTATCACAGCTATGGTACACAAAGTCACTGTGATTCTAAGTGAAATTATAAATGCAAAATCATTCTAAAAGCTTTAGAAAATGCTCACAATATATAAAATGCATCTTTGTAAAATAAGATTGTCTTAATTTAGTGTGCTTGAAATTTTCAAGAGAGTTCCAATCAGAACCAGGAGCCCCAGCTTGCTATGAACATCAACAGCACAGAGACTGTCCTACTCATTTTCTTCTAGACACTGTTCTTGGCATGGTAGGCATTCAGGATTTAATGAAGGACTAAGGGAACACAGAGCCAGAGCAAATACCTACAGTAGATTTAAGGGAATATCCAGAGATTTTATTCTCATACAACTGCATAATCCTTTGAAAAGGAATGTGGAACAAAGTTCGAGGTCGACATTGTTAAGGATTACATGCTACTTCAAAAAGTCTTGCCCCTGTATCCTCAATCTAATATACTTGAAATCTCTGGACAGAAATGATAATATCTTTGTATAACAAGAAAATTTTCTTCTGGAAATTATGCAGATTTCCATACCAATAGTCAGTATATAGCCAATAAGTTTTGGAAACTGGATTCTTATTAACATTTTTTTTTTTTTTTTTTACAAATACGAATAACTGCAGATAGAATTTTCATGTTTAAAAATTTTATCATAGCAGATTTGCTCATCAACCCAGAAAGATATGCTTTTCTCCTGAAATATGACTTGGACACTTGAAGCACATGTTTTAAATCATGCATACAAGCCCATTTCTCTTAAGGGTGTGAGCACAATTAACAAAGGTAAAGTATATCTTTTTTTAAAAAAAAGGAAAACAGACTTGACTTAGGCATATGACACACTGCCACTTGGTGGCACTCTTTGCTTGTTTAAGGAAGCTTTGATAATAAGAAAAAATGTGTTTATAATAAAGGAAAGTGACATCCAGGGAGAATTTCAAGTCTAATTTTAGACACAGCATTCAGGTGTTTTGGTATTCTGATAGCCTGGATCAGCCGGTTTCTGGAGCTTGCCAGTGTACTGGTAGGTCTAAGGAATGCCACTCAGGTTATGAAATGCATCAGGTTTGCATATAATGATGTTTTTCCTCTGTAAAATTTAGCATATTAGATTTACCTCTTTGATTTTCTTTTGTCTCCTTTCTGGAAGACATGGTTTTAAAAACCTGACCAATATATAGATAGTGAATACACATAATGAATGACTTTCCAAAGGAAGATCCTTCTTTTAAGAAGAAATACTAACTTGGATCAGTTAAAATTCAGCAAGGTAATGGATGACAACCTTTTGGTTACTGGATAGCTAAGCCTTATTTATAAATAAGATTTAGAAAAAGGTAGTCAAGCAACAGCTGTCATAAGCCAGTTTATTCATTAAAGAACATTTTTTAGGTATGCAAATTGGGGTAAATATACACACATAATACTGAATGGTATGGGATTGTCATTAAGTCAGTCAGATTGCAAACTGGCCAACTGTCACACTTTCACATAATCAGCCACCATTCCAAACGTTTAATTTGACATCAATCATTTTAATAGAACATTAAGAAGAAATTATATTAGAATATTGTCACTGGGATACACGGGAATAGAAATTTCTGACTCAGTCTGTCTTACTTTTGCTATGTATAAAAATACTCAATGCTAACCATTTTTCAACATTTGGGGTAGGGGGTGGAAATCATTAAAGACCCACGTCTATCTTCATTACAGGCACAGTGCCTGGGCATCAGTCCCAGCCTCCAGCATAAAGAACCTCCCAGAGCGTAGCGCATTAGTGAGTACAGTTCAGCTTTTTCAGCTGGGGCATCAATCACATTCAGAATAGTTTTATCAGGTCCCCACTCAAGCCCCTCAATTATGAAAATCTGTCCAATGCGGAACTAGCATGCCATTGCATTCGAAATCCATTTAGACAAGCTCATCGACACTAAGATACTCTGTCCCTACTTTAATAGATGAAGTTCATTGAGAAGCAGCCACACATTTTAGGACATAGTTTCTCAAAGTGTAGCCTGAGAATGAATGTCCTTCCAAATTCCAGATAATTGCTAAAATGCACATTTCCAGGCCCTCCTGAAGGAATGGGGGTTAGCAGGGATATCACGATTTTAAACAAGCTTTCTGGGTGATTCTTACGCTTACTACAGTTTGAAAACCACCATTTGGTGAGGGATGACTATTGTGACTATTTAAACATCCCAAACATAATTTCTTTTTTCAGTGTTTGCCACTGTTCATCTTAACAGTGGGAAGGTTTTTACTTTTGATCACTCTAGGGTTCTTTGGAAGCAGGGATTGGGATTTAGAAATTTAGAGTATATCAACTATCACAGAAGCAGATAAGCTTAGAACTTAAACTACAGAGGAGTATTCTGCTTGAATTTTTGTTTTTTCAGAAATATACCATTTCCACAAATATTACTTGTCTCCTATATAAATATTCAAGGATAATTCTTAGGGATGGTATTTTTCCACAGGAACTAACATTTGTTGATCTACTCTGCAATAGATTCTTTATATTTTAATATCCTAATTAATCTAAAATTGTCTTCTTCAATCTCTTATTCATCTATTACAAAATAATGTCAAAAGATCATCATTTAAGCCTGTGAAGGTAGTGATAGGGCTGTTTTGCTCACTGTTAATCAGGTTTCCTCAGAGACATTTGACTTACTATTGTTGAAATGCACTTTGGAGACTTCAGAGAATCTCTGCAACCATCTTTAACTGTGTCTTTTTCCGTTTTGAAAATCTTCTATCATATGGGGTATTTTTAGATACTTCCACAGGCCGTGCTCTTATATTCCATTCTTTGAGCTCAGTATAATAAACTATGTCCTTGAGCCAAAAGTCCAGTCATGTACTTCACCTTTAGGTTTTTCCACCATAATATTTCTTCAACTAGTGTAGAAAGTTTACATAACTGAATAGGTATGCTTTGTATGCTAAATATGCTAAAATAGTCAAAAGGGACACATAATTGTGAATAACAGAATCCAATTTTAAGTCTTATTTTTTAATTCTATATTTTTAGGAGGATATTCTATTGCAATGTGAAACTTAACAAGAATAATTATCACTTGACCTTCTTAAGCACCATGAGGGTCCATGATAATGCTTCTGGTTCCCCAGAAAGGCAGCCAGGAAATCACGTAAATCAGACTTAAAAGCTCCTTTTTGATTCCTACAAGAAATTAATTCCATGAGGACCATTATGTGATGTAAGTGGATGAGAGAGCTTTTCTAGGTTCATCAACATTCTATTCTGTACCCACAACTTATTGATATGAAAACCATGCTTCTAATAATTGAGACTGTTTGCTTCTATCATTTTTCTTTAAGGCTTGCCTACTGATGGTAGTAGGGAAATAGCTTCCGTTATTTCAACTTTTGCTGGCTGATGGGTGTCGAAAGTGGTTTGAGAGTAATGTGAACAAGATCTCTCAAACATATAGCCACTTTTGAGGTTATAGTAAATAGTAAATATCATCTATTAATTGTTGAATTTTAGAACTGAAATGGGCTATAGAGATAGTGCTGCTCAAACCCCTTATTTTACAGGAAAGGAAATATGTTTAAAGAAACATTTTATTTTCACTGTAAAATCAAATTTACAGCTTTGCATAATAAAATGCTAATATGAACTGCACAGGAGCGAGTAAAACTTGATCATTCAGGCTTACACTTCATGGTTGAAAAGTCGCAAGCTGCTTTTCATTTTGTTTTATTGTCTTTTGACTTCTTTCTATCATCATTTATACTTAATCCACATTTTTCTAAATGAGATATAAATAAAAACCCTAGCTTTCTCCAGTTGTTTCTATATTAGGAATATTTTTTTCTGGACAACATGCATTTAGTCTGACGATCATAAAGGGAATTGCTTAATAATACTCATCATCATTCACAATAATATTTCTCACAGGTTTTCTTTCAGTATATTCTGCTCTTCCCTGTCTTGGACTGAGAGACTTGACTTTGAAGAGTTGATTGCTTATGAATTTTAACTGTTGATGGTACTCTGGCTGTGCTCTTGATGCCTCTGACAGTCTCTGAAAGAAGTGGGTGTGGAGAGGTGAAGGCAGAGGAATGAACTCATTAATAGAGAGCCTATGTTGATTCCTTGGTGGCACTGCATTGGGCTGAGCTCTACAAAGGGCTGAGCTGGGTGGACTGCAATGGATAAGGATAGACACGATGTGTGATGGTGAAATCACAGGTTAGAATTCCTTCTGTTTTAGCCTTCTATGTGTGGCATACAGCATACATGCTGATTCTCATTTATCTACGTTGCCTTCTCACATCTAGTCACTCACACACCCTTGCCATTTTCTTCTTCACTGGCTCTTTTGCATTTGTTTCTCCTCAATAAACGATTTTACTTTGAGACAATATTAGAGATCATCCTGTTTAACTACATATCCACTACAAGAATCACTTCCACAGCATTGTTGATAGATGATCTTTCAACTTGCACTTGACTATTTCTAGTACAAAATAAATCACTACTTTTCCAGGAATTTTATTTTATTATTGGACAACTCTAATTGTTAGAAATTCTTTCACTCATATTTTAGTGAAAATCATTTCCTCTGCAGTGTTTAACCTTTGGTCTTAATTGTTTTCATACATTATTCAAAATAGGTATAATCCTAGTTTTACATGGTAAATTCATCATCAAGCGTTTAGAGTCAGCTGTTATTCCACCCTCCCCCCTCCCGCCCCACACACCAATACACACATAAATATACACATTCCCCTTCTTCAGGCCAAACATCCTCAAATAATTCATGTGACATTGTGGTTTACAGACCATTTGTCAACCAGGTTACTTCTTGTGCCTTTATCACATTATATTAGCCTCTTTCTAAATATAATGCATGCAAATTGAACACAGTAATTTTCCTTGATCTGGAGATTATATTTCAACAAAATTCCAAGTCTGAGATTGCACTAGTTTGTTTGCTTGTTTTAGTAGCAGTGGCACATTCATTTTGGTCTTGGAGTCAACCACTCACCCTTCTTTTCCTTCATATGAACTCTTGAATCCACGTTTCCTCATCGTGTACCTTTGCAATTCATTTAGTGAATGTTACATTCATAATTGTTTAATTGCACTGTTTTCAGTCTTCTACTCTTTGAAAAAAAAATTAACTTAATTCTTTCAATCAGCATAGTAATTTGTCCCAGCTTTGTGCAATGTGAAAATTCGAAAAGCATTGCTTCATCCAGATGTAACAGGGACACTTAAAGGACAGCACCTGTGGCTCCACCTCAGAGAACTCACCCTGTAGGCTGATCAACCACGAATCCACATAGCTGTATTGCCATCAAACTCACATCTAATGTTACAAAGACTTGTCAAATCTCTTGTCTATGACAAGATTCTCTACTTCTTATACTGTTCTCATCATTTAGAGCTGTTTTCTATCTCTGGTCCCTCATTTTATTCACAATTTGCTATAACATTCATATATAGTCTTTCTGGGCTTAGGCACTTTCTCATCTCTGTTTTCTATATATTGGAATTGTTTTCCTAAATACTATTCTTTAGCATTGAACCAGAGCAGCAACATGACATTCATGGGACCTAGGGGTTTTTGCTTTTGTGGGCTCCTCGCTCCACAGAAATATTTAAAATTATATTTTACAATTGTGTTGGCATAAATTTAGTTTTTTGACCTAGAAGTTATATCTTCTTTGCATCTGAAAAGAAATTAAAACATTGTGGGCCTTGGCATGGTGCCAACTGCACCTAATACATAAACCAGCCTTGCATTAAAGTCTAACATCAAGTTTGTGCTTTCAAATCTACCATGATAGTTCCTCCACTACTGTTCCTACTTTAGTCCATTTATCTAATGTTTCCCCTGATTGTACTTAAATCTGGCCTCTGTATTTCAGATGGCCTACATCTTGACTTCTCTGATCATTAATCAGTTCTACTTCTTTTACATGCCATACCGGTAATATTATATAACAGCTGTGTATTGAGTAGCTGTTCAACATATACTTATTGGACAATTTGTTTCTTTTTGTTAAATAGAGTAAAAATTTCACTTTGATATTTAGTTTAGAATAAATTATTAATTATTTATTTATTTATTATCATCATTGGCAGTTAATACTGATTTCACTATGATGCTATTCTCAACTGGTAAGTGCCTAAGTCTTCCTCATTAATTTAAAAATAGTTAATGTTTTTTTTTTCTGATTCATGCATGTAGTACAAATTCAATGGAAAAATTTGAAAAATATTGAAAGTTATATAGCAGAAAATGTGTCACCCAGAATTCTATCACAGATAGAAAAAAATGTAATTATTTTGCTCTATTTCTTTCTAGATATTTTATACATAAACTTATTTATACTTTTAGTAAAGTTAAATTCATACTGTTATACTCCTTTGCACCCTAATTTTTTCTCTTAGCAATGTACTGAAAACATTAGCCCAAGTCATTAATTATTCTGTCAAGCTATGATTGAATTACTGAACTTTCTTTTCTGAATAGTTTATTTAACCTATCATCTATTTTGACAACATTTAGTTTGTTTCCAATTTTCAGGAGTTTATAATTGGTCTACTGAGTTTATTTTTTGTTATTCTTTAATTGCTGTTGAAAAATTCAGAATCTTGATAGGTGGTGGTAAATGGGAAGTTTGATAAATACAGTAAGTATCATCAAAATTTCTGGGTGTTTTATATTCCTAAATGTAGACTTTAAAAATTATATTGTTTTACCTTGAGTTAAAGAAATATGATGTGAAGGCAAATGAAAATTAGGAGCAATCGTTTCAAAAAGTAAAATTTTCATAAGTTTAAATCTTTAAAAAATATTACAGTAGTAATATTTTGTCAGTGAAAGTCTAATCTGCTTATAATGAACAAAGTGGCTTACCAAAATGATCCCAGTTTTTCTTTTGGTTTCAACATTGGAGAAGCTATTTATTGCTTCGGGTGCTTTATCTAATAAATATTGCTGAAGAAACTAAAAAAAAAACCCCTGCAAAATTACAAGATATATCATGGTCTGGAAGCGCAGTGTGAGGAATCTCTTCTATTAGGTTTTGTCTATCATTTTAAGAAGAAAGATGGATTGATAAAAGCTATTAAAAAACTGGAATTAATGCATATTTTATGAACTCTACAACATTAAGGGAAAGATTAAACTTAAAGGTGGCCATTTCAGGCTGTACACAGCAGTTTATAATTTTATTTTCATCTCTTTGAATAATGTGGGTGTAATGCCAGCAGACCAATTATGTTCTAGAGATGAAATAACCATCTTCAGTAGCTTGGCAATCAAGGATCTATTGTCTAAAAATCTTCCTAGTGTTTATCATGTAAAATTGCCCAGGCATCTGCTTTCTTACCAGGCTGAATTCAGATGGTTCACAATGTCCATAGGCCCACATATCATCTCTGACCTTCCACCATAGTGCTCAAAAGACATTTTTTTAAAAATTTATTTTTGGCTGTGTTGGGTCTTCGTTGCTGCGCACGGGCTTTCTCTAGTTGCGGCGAGTGAGGGCTACTCTTCATTGCAGTGTGTGGGCTTCTCTTCGCGGTGGCTTCTCTTGTTGTGGAGCACGGACTCTAGGCGCGCAGGCTTCAGTAGTTGTGGCACATGGGCTCAGTGGTTGTGGCACACGGGGGGCTTAGTTGCTCCACAGCATGTGGGATCTTCCCGGACCAGGGATCGAACCCGTGTCCCCTGCATTGGCAGGAGGATTCTTAAGCACTACACCACCAGGGAAGTCCCTCAAAAGACATTTTATACTGACCTGCCAAATGCTTTCTCATCAAGTTATAGCCCTGACTAAAGGTAAAGGAGCTGTGAATGTAATTATGTGAAAGAATTAGTCCATACACTGATTCACACTATAGGAAAATAAAAACAGCAATGTTTTCCCACATAATGTGAACATAATTTTGTTTCATTTTAATGCATTCAGACACCAATCACATCCCTCAGCATTTACAAAATGCAACTCTTGTTAAGTAACCTCTTCCTCTTATAAATCACTCTTGTGAACTTTTCTTTGAGGATATAACCTCTAAAGAAATTGTTGGAAGGAATGCAGAATTGGAGATATAAGAACAAAGGTAAATAGGGTCATTTGACTACAAAGAATAATGAAGTTGTAGATTTTGGATTTAGCTTCTAGACCCAGTTCAAGAAGTTGTTTCAGCAAAGTGGTGCAATCACATTCCCAAAACATGCACAGTAGTACAATATGGGAATGAAGTGGGCAGACACTTTGGGTGTAGGTTGGGTTTGGTTTTAGGAAACAGCAATTTGAATATAAATCAATGATGCTGTGTCGATATGAAAACATTCCATTCAACACAAAACTAGGACTAGGTGCTAGCCAATTTAAAAAGATATTAATACTAGCAGTTGTTACTCATCAAAAGTCTATATAGCCCAGATAGATCATTTATGTACATATCAAATCCTTACAAAAAACATACCAAGTGCTATTATTACATAAAAAATTAAAATAAGTTAAAAACTAAGGCTGCAGGAGGTGGAGGTGGGGAGGCTAAATGACTGCTGGCAGAGCTGATATCTGAACTGACGTCTGCCTAATTGCAGACCACATTCTTTCCAAACACACTATGTAATAATTGAGCGACCATATTTCTGCTGTGGTTAGTACCGAATAGACTCTGGAGGCTGCAGTCTATATCTGATAACTTCTATGATTTTTTGGATTTGTTTCCCAACTGTAAATTCTTAGCCACCTACAACATACTCTATTCTTCCATGAATGAGTTGGCATGTTTGATTATGACAGGTTCTTGTTAGTGAAAAGTTTTGGCATTGCTCAGTGGGCTGTCAAACCTCTGGCAATGACAAAGTACCCCCAGAGTATACTCCTTGAGTTTGTGGAATGCCCTGTAGCCAAAATTCTGCAGCCCAAATAATTGATAAAATAATTGTTTAGGTGGGTTATTTATATATAATATATCCTAGGCTGCCATCTGGAGAGTTATTAGCCATCATTAAATATGTAATTTTCTACTACCAGGGCACACTGTTTTGGAGTTGCCACTATAAGAAGCAGCTTCGTCAGAAATCAATGCTCACAAATCTACATATGATGCTATGAATGTGTGTGTGTACATGTGTGTGTGAGAGACATCAGATTTGTGGATCATATTTTCAATCACTGTTTGCCTGTCCCTTCTGAATGGCAATTATGCCAGCATTTTAAGCCCCAGGTAGACTCTCTCTGGAAGATTTCAGCCTGCTGTTTTGAAGGGCGTCTCTGAGATCTTCCAAAGTGATTTTTATATACGATCCAGTGCCTACATTTTAATCTATTCTAAGCGTTTTCCCAATTTGCTGATATTTCTCTGAGCTATATTTATATAGTGGACAAAAATATTGAAATTTGACTTTCACTTAAACAGATTGTGACTTTTGACAAGTTGCTTACTTCTTACCCTCATTTTCCTAATCTAAAAAATGGGGAAAATAATAGAATCCACCTCTGTAGATTATTTTGAGGATTCAAGTAAATAACATGAAGAATGCATATGCTTGCTATGTGCTTAGTCATATGAAACACTCAATAAATGTTAGTTATTATTAGTCTATAGAATATGAATTCCCTTGACATTCTCTTGATTCATTATTTAATTGGTATAGATTATGCTAATGAGAGAAAGAGGAGACCTGAGAGTAAAGCTATACTAGAAAGGGAAGAAAAAGAATGGAAGGAGAAAAGGAGAGAGAGGGAGGAAAAGAGGGAGAGGAAAGAGAAGAGGAGAAGAGAGGAGGATCAGGAATAGGAGAAAGAGGAGAAGGAAGCAAAGAAGGAGGAGGAGAGGAGGAAGAGGATGAGGGAGGGAGGAAGGGATAGACAGAGAGAGTGCTCGAGCAAGCGCTTTGGGTGCAGAGAGGGAAGGTGCAGGGTGCAGGCAAGTATGAGATGGGGGAGAGAGGCTATGAGTTTTTATTACCTTCTATTTTCAAAAGTTAGTTTATTATAAACTGTTTTTAAATGCTTTATCCACATTTTATTTTTTTCTCAAGGTGAAGTTTTCTTGTGGTTTGTACACAACTAAAATGGAAAGGGGGAGAGAAAAGAGTGAGAATGTGGGCAGGGTAGCTGTCTCTCCCCAGGCCTGAGCTTATCTTCTCTTCTTCACGCTTGAACTACCAGCTTTGTAGTGGAGGGGAATGGAAAGGGAAGGGAATGGTTCTCTTTCATTTCCAGTCCCTGCTGGTCAAAGATGCACTGAAGACTGTGAAGAGGAGTTTCATGTATACAACTTTTTCCCTGATTCAGTCTTACCTAGCCCTATCCCATCACTTCTCCACTCCAAGGTTGTAGGTTTGTCTGTTTGTTTTTGGTGTATGTGGTATGTGTGTGTGGTGGTGGTGGGCGGGTTTCTGCTATTTGGTTTTTAGAAAAGTTGCAAGACTTATACTGGGCCAGAAAAACAGAGAAATCATTGACTTGTAATTTAGCAAGTAAGAAGAGTTCTGAAAAAGGAAAACATTTGATTGCTTTTTACTAAAGATAGTGACTGTTTCATGGATAGGGCTTAAAGAAAATATTTACTGTGCTGACTTCTTCATAGAAAAATTGGTTGCAACCAAACCATAAAAGCCCTGTAATTATAGGCTACCTACCAGTACCCACAGATCTTCAACATGCAAAATTTTCTCTCTCATGATCTATTGCTTGGAGGATTTGATATTTTTACAACTTGTACTGATCCATCTTAATATAACTGATTACACTGGACTACTTCAGTCCCAGTGGATTACATCCTCATGAAATGATATATAATCAGTTTCATGAAGCATAACTGGCATGTCACTGTAGAATAGGTTACCCCTTACATATTGAAAGCTGGACCACTAAAAATAAATTTCACTCTTGCAAGCTTATATAGTCATTTTCTTTTTGAGAGTCAACAAGCTGCAAAAATTCCTATGTACTTTGTTGAAACCTTATGTAACTTCCGTGTAACTATAGTTAGATTTTTACTATTTTAGTAAATATTTAATCTGTATTTTAAAAATAAAATTGCTTATTAGAAGGTTAATCAGTTAAGAGGATTGTCTGCTTTATCTTTTATTTTTCATTTAAGAATTTAAAGTTATATTTGTAATTTCATCAAATCAAATACAGGATGTCTCAGAGTTCATCTAATCTCCTGATCCAAGGCTGATTCCTGGTAACCTTGTTAACATGAGCTTTCTTTTTGAATCCAGATTTTGTTCTTTGTTTCTAGGATCTTTGAGAAATGACATTTCCAGGCAATTAAGTCTCATCATCTGCAAAATGTTGTCACAGTAGCTCCAGTTGAGGCTGACTAGAACAAACTGTTTTACAATATTACATGTGATACTATGCCAGCAAGCCAGCTTAGAACATGACGCATAACGCTGCTCTCAGCAAAATTTTATTGCCAGTTCCACTAATAATTTGTATACGTGAAGATACAAAATTAGTTACTGTTCAATCTGAACTTTTACAAGCTCTTGCAAAAGTAGCTTATAAATGTACAAAAAAATGGAGAATTTTACCCATTAGCTTATGAGACAAAAAGAACAGCAAGAGACCAACTAATGTCTGCAGCAGGCAAGGCCAGATTATGTTTAAGCTTAAAGAGTCACAAATTTGTCAACAGCTCATAAGATAACTTTATTGTATTCTGTACTTGTATACGTAATTTTCCCCAGGATTTTTAGAATAAGCCCACCCAAGGTAGAATACATACGTAATGCAGTTAACAAATTCCACCTGCATATTGAACATTTGTCAATATTATGATTTTATTAATTTCATCCTCATAAAGTGGTTTCATGTACAGTATGATCTTACTGAATTTTTATTGTTACCTCAGAAGTCTCATTAAAGTCAATGAGAGTTGTGATCTCATGCCAATGTCTTAAATGCACCATTTGTGCTTGGGACTGAGGAGACAGGGAAAAACAGTGGAATAACAGGAGCAAAACATAGTATCGTGAGTCTTATAAATAATATTATTCCAATGACACTAAAAGTGTATATTTCATGTTTGATTTTTCCTCCTGTTGGAAAATAAAAATATTTTTAAATGGATTTGAATCTTGAATTTGGCTCATTATTTTGCTTATTTAAATCTAGTTTGATTTACTTTTGCTTATGTGCCAGTATGTCAATTTTTTCTACATTGCATTATTGAATTTCCCAAAATAGTGGCTGTGCAGATGGTATTTTCACATTTCCTTTCTGTATTGTAATGCCTTAAAAAGCCATAAGCCAAAATACAGATTTGGTAAACTATAGAATATTCCTGTTAAAATTCCATTTCATGGAGTTTACTCTTGTGATCTATTATTTTAACCAGCTGGTGGTTTCAGCTTTCTTGCTACAAACAGGCAACTCCTGTTGTCTGACCAATAACAAAGGAATACCTGAGACTACTTCCGATATCGATCCCTTGAGATCCTTTCAACCAGCTTTCTGAAATGAAGTGTCATCGGAGGTTAAAATGCTGCTTCTATTCCTACCACAAATCAAGCCTTCAGAAGCTGAAGCCTGAACCAGAAACCAGATTCCGTTTTTTTTCTTGATGTCTTTGAGAGAAAGACAGAACAAAGGGCAAGAAAAGACAAGCGAGGGATCTGAGTCAGCAAAAGGCAGACAGGGATCACTATGCAATACCAACATGCTTCAGAAGTGTTAATAAGTGCCTTCATACCAACAATTAAAGTGCAGAGGGGCAAAAGGAATTGGATTAAATCCATGAGTAATGGTAGACATATGACGTTGTCATTTTGATTTCCTAGTGGTTTCTTGATGAAACTAAGCTACTTGAACTACTGTGAAAATCCCTGTGAAAATAATTTCTGTGTGGGTGTGATTAGAGTTAAAAAGTCAATGGTAATAATATTCGTAGTTGAAATTGTTTATAGGCTTATTATTTTCCATGTGTTTCCTAATTAAATGTGCATAATAATTCCAAGTGGTAGTTACTGTTGTGACAGTTTTACAGAGGAGGAAACTGAGGCACAGGAAGGGTAAATAATTTAACCAATGTCAAGCAAGTGCTTCAGGTCAGAGGCTTAGTTTTAATCCCGGCAAGTCTGACTACAAAGCCCAAGAGATCAACTTTGTACTTGCATGTCTCTGTGCCTGAAGGACTGGAAGAAGAGCAGAATGTCTCATCATTTCAAACATCCTAAAGGTTAATTCCAGCCCAGTTTGCCAAGACCAGGGCTTTGCCAAATGGCTGCATCAGAGACAATCCATGCTGGAGTCGCTCTTATAGACCCTATCGTACTGCTCTGTATAATCTCCACATTTCCGTCCTTTTCTATTTCAATTTCTGACATTCTTCTACCTAAAACAATTATTTTCTAACCGTAATTTGTTATTCTGATTGCTTGGTCAAAATAGAGTCTGGGGTATCAAAAGGCAGAAATAGGTAAAACATTTTCTGGCACTATATAACATCTTATATGCTACTTAATGTCCTTCCTTGTACACTGATATTGGATAACTATAGCCAAAGAGAAGTAGAGAATTGTGACAATGCTCCGAAGTTTTTCAAGGGGAAAATGCCAAGGAGGATTAGATTATCCAAGTGACTGTTAAAATTTTATGTTTTACTTATTTCTGGTTGAACTGAACTGGTTTTTGACTTTTATTTTGTATATGCAGTAGTTAGGTCTCTGAAAAAAAAAAAAAGAATTGGTGACTTGGATAACTATTCATACAACCAAGCCAATTGCTCTCCTCCTGCTGCTCTTGAAATGTCCTGAAGGCACTTGCCTCATTTATCACTACTGTTTTCTCATTTCTTTCACACTTTTTTCACTGCATAGAATTACTTCACTGATCGTACTTGAGATTTATTTCTGAATACATGTATATAAAATAAATACTTACCAATTCAATCCTATTGAAAATCATATACATGTACTGTTTTACTTATGAGAGGGCTCGTTGGTAATTATAGCCACATTGGTGTGTGCATATACACACACACATATTTAACAAAACCTACATTTTGGAAAACTATGAAGAAAAAATTGTTGATTTATTAAATACATAGGGTAGAGTGCATTAAAGTTGGGACTATTAAAAGCAGAATGTTAGGGTTTAATTAAGGCTCAAAAGAGTGGAGATACTTTTATCTTTATAATCTTTAAAGGTATAGTTATTACGTAACACTTTTTTTAGAGACACAGACCACTTGAAATGTTAAGATAAAGAACATTTGAAAATTTCAGGAGTACAAAGGAGAAAGTAAACCTACCTATATCCCCTCAATTTTGACACTGAAAGAAAACCACTGATACATTTTTTATGTATGGTAAAAGGTTTTCCAGCCTTTTTCATATATATATATATATACACAGACATATATAGATACACATGAGTGAAAAAATATGCATAAGAAAAGCAATATTACAAAATAACCACAGTTTTTAGAATGTATTAAAATATTTTTTATGTTGAATATTCTTCCATGGTAGCATTCTACCCTCTCATTACTGGGGCTGCTCTGGCAGTCTGCTGCAGCCTATTATCATGGACTGATTTGTGTCCCACTCCCCAGGAAAAGACATGTGGAAGGCCCAACCCCCTGTACCTCAGAATGTGACCTTGTTGGAGATAGGGTCTTTCTGGAGATAATCAAGTTAAAATGATGTCATTAGGGTTAAGCATAATCCAATATGACTGGTGTCCTTATAAAAAGGGGAAATTTGGTGACACACACAGGGAGAATGCCATGTGAAGATGAAGGCAGAGATTGGGGTGATGCTTCGACAAGCGAAAGAACACCAAAGATGGACAGCAAACCACAGGAAGCTAGGGGAGAGGCACGTAAATGATTTTTCTTCACAGCACTCAGATGAAACTGATCTGGCGAGACCTTGATCTCGGATTTCTAGCCTCCAGAATTATGAAGCAAGAAATTTCTGCTGTTTAAACCACTCGGTTTGCAGTACTTTTTCTGGCATCTCAAACGTTCTAATAATACACTATGCACCCCCTTCTCAGAATAATGTTTTTAAACTTACAAAAATTCCTAGGATTAAAAAAGAAACTAATATATTGACAAATAGTTATGAAAATGTTAGAAACATTTTGTGATATAACAACACATTGACTATGTATTGACTATAGACTATGTTTCCCAGTAGGTCTAATAATTTAACAGGCCATAATTTAACAATAGTGAGGGTTGTATGAGTTACCTGTGACAACTACAATGTGATAGGAAAACACCTGGGATTTCTATTGCTGACAGTATAACAAGTACCGTTAATACTACTACTGTGGTTTGTTTTCTCTGTCTATAATTGACACATCAGTTAGGGGTTAGTGAAAATAAGGTTGTTGGTTTTTCCTTTTTCATCCAAGTTCATGGATCCCAGATGAAAAACCTACATACAACATGACATTTTCTGAATGGCTCCATACCGTAAGATCATTGATTGCAGGATTCACGCTAGCATATAGTAGACACTCGATGAAAAATATAGCACATTTGTCAATTTTTAATTTAAAATAATGCGTCAAGGGAATCAAATCATGCATACTACAATACTTCCCACTGTAAAATGCCTCATCCTCAGTCCAGATACCCCTTTAGATTCCTGTATCTATTTATTTGCTGGATATTTTCACTTGGATGTCCTACAGGAGCCTCAAACTCAACATATACAAATCTCATTACAGTCCAGTATTAAACCACGTTTCCTGGAAAAGAGAGCCTGAGGCAAAAGTTACCTATTAGCACTCTCCCTACCGCGGGTGCAATCCCAGGGGAGCCCGAGGATATAAAAGGACATGGATATAAAAAGGACATCTTCTGGGAGGCACTGAAACGACTGCACCTGGAACAGTCTACTGTGGCGGGAGAGGAGAAAAGAATTCAGCTTCTTATCCAATAGACTTTCTCATCTCCTGTCTCTCATTGATCTGTTTGCACAACGGGCTCTTCACTCACCAGCCCTTCTAGGTTGTATTATCCAACTTTTTTTTTTTTTTTTTCTTTTAAGTTTAGGCGGCAGCGCAGGCGCAGGGCCGGGCAGAGCGAGCGAGCGGGCGGGCTGCCTCGGGGCGGACCCAGGCCAGTGGGAGAGCAGCCGACAGTCGACTGTCAGGCCGCCTCCGCCTCTTCCTACTCCAGCTCGCGCAGCACTCCTCGGCAGGGGCTGTGGGGCCTCGCCGACGCTCTCCTCACGATCGCCTCAGGGCCCGCGGCGCGCGGCGCCTTTATGTCCGCCATCTTGGGGCGGCCTTTCCCGCCCTCTTCCGGCAGCGGCGTGGGAAGCCGGATTCCACAACGGCGGCCGCAGGGTTCGTGGCGAGATTCACGGCTTGCAGGCCGCCGCAGGCGCTCTCATCTTCCTGCAGCGTGTAGACCCTCAGGCTTAGGTGAGTGAACCTGTGCACATGCGTGGGCACGCGCTGGGTGCCCACTTGCGGCCCCGAAGTGGGAAGGAATCCCCAGGCTGGGAGGCAGGGGACGCGTGTGGTGAGGCCTGAGGCAGGGTGCCCTCAGGCCATTTGGGAGACAGGTAACATTGCTGAAGTCAACCCAAGTGGCCGAGCACGGGAACACACAAGGCTCTATCTAGCCGTGGTCATAAAGGCGGAGACGCAGCCCAATGAGCCTTCCTCCAGTGAAGACTGAAATCTCCCTTCTGGGCTTACCTAAACGTGGTTGGGCCAGGTGGTCCTCCTGGAGGGTCGTGGTGACATCCGGCAGGAACCAGGGCTGAGGACATCTGGGGAGGTGTTGTAGATGAACTCTCAGAGAGCCAGAGGGTTAGACACAGCCTTTAAAAATATTCCTTAACTGTGTTAGATGATTTGACCGAATCAAGTACTCAACATTACTTTTAAAAAGGTCAAAGCGCAGTGGATGACAAAAGATATGGCTTTAGTTCTCCCTTATCTTTTTTCTCTCATCTCTGGTCCAGGGAAGGACAACCTCATGGACCAGCCATCTTCCTCTTGGGATGGTTGAATTGGTGCTTTCTAGAACCCACTTTGGTTGCATGGGGCATCCTTTTGAAGAGAGTGTCAGAAAAGTTGTGATGGGTCATCCTAAGTAGCTACAGTGCAGTAACTTGAGTAACCCATTTTCAACGGCTCGAATCTCCTTGTTAGAGGGCTGTTGGCATGACTGTCTTTGTTAGGAAACAGGATCAGAAAGAAGCCTGGGACAGATCCAACCACTGTCCATTGCATCACAGGACAGAACTTTTGAGATTACTGGCTTTAACTCAGTGAATAGGATAGTTGGCTTTATATTACTTGGAGATGTAGGCGGGTTGGCATTTGGAGGCCCTATTTGATATGCATGGATCTCAAACTCAGGTTATATAGGCAATATCTGGTTTTGGGGCAGCCTCCCTGTTTTCCTTTCCTACAGGCCCCCTTCCAGTCTCCCATGAAATATGTAAAGGCTGGGGATTAGAGTTTAGAGTTTACTTTGGCTTGATTACCACAGACATATCTTGAATATATTGATATTTATCTTTTTCTCTACTCTGAATTATTTAAAGTGTCTGCCCTTGCTTTCCTCACCTTTGCCAGGTGTTTTCAAACAGACGGGCTGTTGCATTCTCATTCTGAACACTTCTTCTGAGCCATGCTGTGGGACTCAATTGACATTAAGATTAGGACTTCACCTAATGCTGACACGACTATTAGTACATTATAGCACAAGAGTTTTAGTTATTTGCCAGCATGGATGTGTAAGTTCCTTTGCTAATCCCATTGCTATTGCAAGATCTCCCAGGGACATTGTCTTCAAAGAAAGCAGCAGATCTGCATTTTTTTTTTTTTTTTTTTTTTTGGTGGCCGTGGTGGTGGTGGTGGAGTAACCTTCTTACACAAAAGCATCCTAAGCAAGCACTGTGTTTCTTCTCACACAGGGCTCCACTTTTTAACCCTCTTGCAATCTGAATTAATAAATAATAACTTGTTACAACCTTAGCAGCATAAGTTTGCCTGAATAATCCATGCACTGTCATAGGCTACTCTCCTTTTCTTCTTTCTTGTTTGTAGATAGGATAGAAATCAAGGAGTAGGCCCTGAATTCAGTGCTATGTATCATCTTTGGTAGTCCCCAAGGAATTATGGGTGAGTGCTTACCCTACCAAATCTAGGGATCATTCTAGGTGAAATCTAGAGTAATTTCATGTACATGTAATTTCATGTGAAATCTAGCTTGTTTCATGTACGACCCTTACATGTACCAGAGACAGGCATGTTACTTATATTTCACGAAGAGTTGTATTAGTTCAAGGCAAACTAGCAAGTTACTCCCCAGCAAGAGCTCAATTGTAAGTTCATATATCTTGGAATAGTTTTGCTTCAGCTTTTACTTCTTTGCTTGCCCAGTTCCATTTGAGCTGTCTCCTGCCCCATTGTATTTGGCAAAAATCTAACAGTAGGGTAGGAGATTTTGTGAGCATGTCTCCACTAGGGTAGACATTGTACAAATTACCTAGAAAACAACTAAATAATAAAAGGTACTGCTACATCTTTTCTAATATTATTTAAAATTTTTCTGAAATATCTCATTCCCCACAATATATTTGATAGAAAGGATTAAATATAAATAGTTTGAATCATATTCTTGAAATTAAACCTCTCTTCTTGACATCTAGTAGATTCTTGGAATACTCCTAGCAAGACTCCCCAAGCAGCAGCTTTCAAAATCAATAGGGAGTCCTTTTAACACAGAGAAATCTGCCCAGGATGGAAGTGGAATTGGGGCAAAAAGGAAAGATATATTTAGCAAAACCTTCAAAAGCTATTTTTTGAAATAGATTTGCCTATAGTCTGTTAGATGCTGCAGACTTCAAAATATTAAAGAATCCAAGTGTGATATCCTATAGTTCTTATAACTTAACTTGATTTCTAGAACATTTATTTCCCAGTAGACAAACTCAGAACATGTATATGAAGGAGACATCAATGGGGCAATTATTGCTGGTACTGATCTCCCCTGAACAAATGTGGAGATTTGTTTTAAGAAAAAAAGGTGAAGATTTATATGTATTTTATTTTTAACAAATTCTGTCATGTTGGAATTATTTAATCTATCTTGCATACAATTTATGGATTGAGGAGTGAATCTGTTAATATAGAACATATTACCTGACTTTATTGCTGGGCTATATATCTTTTTGTCCACATACTGTAGGCAACCTTAGTCATTTTTATGTGCTTTCTTGAGAAAAATCTTCAACAAACATAAATGAGTGACTCAGTTTTATATTTTTGTTCTCAAGATTGTACATATTCTCTTATCTGGTCTAACGTCTATAGGGTTAATGTCTACACGGTACTAAAACATAAATTTTATAATCTCTTGGACAATTGAGTGCTGTATCTTCTGATATACCAGGATTAAACTCTAGGTATTATCTTACCCAGTCAAAAGCCCTCTTGCTATTCTGTGATGCAAACATGAAGCAAGTATATTGATCTTACCTGGCAAGTCTAGATGTTGGTTCAGGTACGAATGGATGTGAATACAATCATTTTCTAGAAGTGTTTATTCTTTTTTCCTATGAAACAATGTAATTGTTAGAGTATTATGGAGGAGCAGTTTATTTCTTAAAACAGTGCTCTGACTACATTATAATTATCTGTGCAGTCTATCTAGGTTTGCTAACCAGGAATAAAAATTTGTGTTTGAATATCTTTATTTATGGAGTTTTGAGTCATCGATTTACTATATTGTAGTTGGAATAAAACCATTTTTTGGAGGAGAAATCATAAAATGATATCTAGGGTTGATTAAAATAATTCTACATCATCATACTGTTTAATCTACTGCTCTGTTTCCAGAGTAAGAGTGGTGGGATGTATCGCAGGAACAATTTTAATTGCATTAGGGGTTTACAGGGAGCACAAACAGTGTTTGTTGTAGGCTGAAGGGAGTCATATAGCGTCTGTGGCCAAATGGAGTAACGTTGCTTTTGGTTTAATGTTTTGGAACATCATAACTTCATAGAAGTTTATGAAGAGGTCCAGGCAGGACTCACTGTGTGGCATCATGTGGGCACAGAGAGAGGATATGTGCATGCGTGAATGGTGAGATTCTCACATTAAGAAGACACTTCATCCACAACCAAAATGCTGTCACCTTGGGAGTCGGATGATGTGGAGAGTGATTTCCCAGCTCCAGTAACACTGCACAGCAGTCTGCAGCAGGAACCAAGGGGTGTAATAAGCAAATAATACAAATTGCTGCAAACCAAATAAATTCTACCATTGCCCATGATTAGTAAAGGATTCAGCTCATTTTGCAGAAGGCTCTGTAGATTAAATTCCAACTCAGAAATGTACAGCTTGATCAGTAAAGTTTGTAAATGGTTTTATAGATGAGGGATGCCATTCAATAGTGAAGATGCACTTCAATTGCCAAAGCATTTAACAAACTCTGCAGCTGAGATGTGCTGCAGCCCAGAAGCAGGTGCCCGGATCTGTAACAAGTTAAATGGAATCAGCAGAGTATTCATATCCACTAAGAGTACAGTCTAAAAGGACACAAATGATATATAGTGAGTGTCTTATTTATTAAATTCTCCAAGTCAGTTACAAAGGAGGCAACCATCTGACAGGTACAATCTGAGACTAAATGAAGAAATGGAGCTTTCTCAGAAATAATGATGACATTGTGGCATTTAGGTATCTAAAATTTACCCTAGACCACAGTCACCCTTCCCTAGAAGGGTACATCACAAGAAAAAATGGCATATAGGTGGGAAGTACCACATTGTTGTTGGCTGGACTTGGGTCTTCAACCACAGCATAGAGAACTCTATAGTAAGCTGATCTGTGGCCATGGTTTTCCTAAAACAAGTTAGGTTTCATAGCTTCATATCGAAAAAGCTATTGGTGGGTAAAGCCCACTCACTCGAAAATTCCCCAAAAACCAATTTTCAGATTTTAATTCTGAACTGTGTATAGAAGGAAATCAAACAGATGGAGGTGGGCAAGAGGGAAATTGGGAGAGAGAGAGAGAAAGAGAGATTGGTACAGCTTCAGGTCTTTGCCATTTCAGATGGGCTTCACATTTACTGCTTTAGTTTCTATTGAATAGAGAGAGACAGAAGGAAGTGGCTGGAATAACCAGCATATCACTTCACTTGCAAAATATGTCACCCGCAAGTGCTAATACATAGCCTCCGTACCCTTTTGCAGATGTGTCCAATGTGTGTCTGGAGATAGGATCAAACAGATTTTGACTCCCAGCCCTAGCCTCTTCTCTGAGCTACTGATTGGCCTATCACACTATCTACCAGCAGCCATGCTTGGAGCTTTCACCAATTCTCAAACATAACATCTTTTGAAGACTTGATTATTTTTTCCCACTAAGTACATTCTTATCTTTTTTTACGCTCCCCATCTTAACAGTTTTTCTCCTTTTAATAAGGTACTCCCATCATCCTCTCAGTTGCGCAAGGCTGAAATATAAGTGCCATCCTTTTTTTTTTTTTTTTAACATCTTGATTGGAGTATAATTGCTTTACAATGTTGTGTTAGCTTCTCCTGTATAACAAAGTGAATCAGCTATATATATATACATATATCCCCATATCCCCTCCCTCTTGCGTCTCCCTCCCACCCTCCCTCTTGCGTCTCCCTCCCACCCTCCCTATCCCACCCCTCTAGGTGGTTACAAAGCACCGAGCTGATCTCCCTGCGTGATGCAGCTGCTTCCCACTAGCTACCTATTTTATATTTGGTATTGTATACATTTCAGTGCTTCTCTCTCACTTCGTCCCAGCTTACCCTTCCCCCTCCCCATGTCCTCAAGTCCATTCTCTACGTCTGTGTCTTTATTCCTGTCCTGCCCCTAGGTTCTTCAGAACCAATTTTTTTTTTTTTTTTTTTTTTTAGATTCTATATATACGTGTTAGCATACGATATTTGTTTTTCTCTTTCTGACTTACTTCACTCTGTATGACAGACTCTAGGTCCATCCACCTCACTACAAATAACTCAATTTCATTTCTTTTTATGGCTGAATAATATTCCATTGTATATATGTGCCACATCTTCTTTATCCATTCATCTGTCTATGGACACTTAGGTTGCTTCCATGTCCTGGCTATTGTAAATAGTGCTGCAGTGAACATTGTGGTACATGACTCTTTTTGAATTATGGTTTTCTCAGGGTGTATGCCCAGTAGTGGGATTGCTGGGTCATATGGTAGTTCTATTTTTAGTTTTTTGAGGAACCTCCATACTGTTCTCCATATTGGCTGTATCAATTTACATTCCCACCAACAGTGCAAGAGTGTTCCCTCTTCTCCACACCCTCTCCAGCATTTATTGTTTGTAGATTTTTTGATGATGGCCATTCTGACTGGTGTGAGGTGATAACCTCATTGTAGTTTTGATTTTCATTTCTCTAATGATTAGTGATGTTGAGCATCCTGTCAGGTGTCTGTTGGCAATCTGTATATCTTCTTTGGAGAAATGTCTATTTAGGTCTTCTGCCCATTTTTGGATTGGGTTGTTTGTTTTTTTGATATTGAGCCGCATGAGCTGCTTGTATATTTTGGAGATTAGTCCTTTGTCAGTTGCTTCATTTGCAAATATTTTCTCCCATTCTGAGGGTTGTTTTTTCGTCTTGTTTATGGTTTCCTTTGCTGTGCAAAAGCTTTTAAGTTTCATTAGGTCCCATTTGTTTATTTTTGTTTTTATTTCCATTTCTCTTGGAGGTGGATCAAAAAGGATCTTGCTGTGATGCATGTCATACAGTGTTCTGCCTATGTTTTCCTCTAAGAATTTTAGAGTGTCTGGCCTTACATTTAGGTCTTTAATCCATTTTGAGTTTATCTTTGTGTATGGTGTTAGGGAGTTTTGTAATTTCATTCTTTTACATGTAGCTGTCCTGTTTTCCCAGCACCACTTATTGAAGAGGCTGTCTTTTCTCCATTGTATATGCTTGCCTTCTTTATCAAAGATAAGGTGACCATATGTGCCTGGGTTTATCTCTGGGCTTTGTATCCTGTTCCATTGATCTATATTTCTGTTTCTGTGCCAGTACCACACTGTCTTGATTACTGTAGCTTTGTAGTATAGTGTGAAGTCAGGGAGCCTGATTCCTCTAGCTCCATTTTTCTTTCTCAAGATTGCTTTGGCTATTCAGGGTCTTTTGTGTTTCCATACAAATTGTGAAATTTTTTGTTCTAGTTCTGTGAAAAATGCCATTGGTGGTTTGATAAGGATTGCATTGAATCTGTAGATTGCTTTGGGTAGTAGAGTCATTTTCACAATGTTGATTCTTCCAATCCAAGAACATGGTATATCTCTCCATCTGTTTGCATCGTCTTTAATTTCTTTAATCAGTGTCTTATAGTTTTCTGCATACAGGCCTTTTGTCTCCTTAGGTCGGTTTATTCTTAGGTATTTTAGTCTTTTTGTTGCAGTGGTAATGGGAGTGTTTCCTTAATTTCTCTTTCAGATTTTTCGTCATTAGTGTATAGGAATGCAAGAGATTTCTGTGCATTAATTTTGTATCCTGCTACTTAACCAAATTCATTGATTAGCTATAGTAGTTTTCTGGTAGCATCTTTAGGATTCTGTATATATAGTATCATGTTATCTGCAAACAGTGACAGTTTTACCTCTTCTCTTCCAATTTGGATTCCTTTTTCTTCTCTGATTGCTGTGGCTAAAACTTCCAAAACTATGTTGAATAACAACAGAGAGAGTTGGCAACCTTGTCTTGATCCTGACCTTAGAGGAAATGGTTTCAGTTTTTCACCATTGAGAATGATGTTGGCTGTGGTTTGTCATATATGGCCTCTATTATGTTGAGGTAGGTTCCCTCTAAGCCTACTTTCTGGAGGGCTTTTATCATAAATGGGTGTTGAATTTTGTCAAAAGCTTTTTCTGCATCTACTGAGAGGATCATATGACTTTTCTCCTTTAATTTGTTAATATGGTGTTTCACATTGACTGATTTGCATATATTGAAGAATCCTTGCATTCCTGGGATAAACCCCGGTTGATCATGGTGTATGACCCTTTTAATGTGCTACTGCATTCTCTTTGCTAGTATTCTGTTGAGGATTTTTGCATCTATGTTCATCAGTGATATTGGCCTGTAGTTTTCTTTTTGTGTGACATCTTTGTCTGGTTTTGGTATCAGGATGATGGTGGCCTTGTAGAATGAGTTTGGGAGTGTTCCTCCTTCTGCTATATTTTGGAAGAGTTTGAGAAAGATAGGTGTTAGCTCTTCTCAAATGTTTGATAGAATTCGCCTGTGAAGCCATCTGGTCCTGGGCTTTTGTTTGTTGGAAGATTTTAAACCACAGTTTCAATTTCAGTGCTTGTGATTGGTCTGTTTATATTTTCTGTTTCTTCCTCGTTCAGTCTCGGAAGGTTGTGCTTTTCTAAGAGTTTGTCCATTTCTTGCAGGTTGTCCATTTTATTGGCATATAGTTGCTTGTAGTAATCTCTCATGATCCTTTGTATTTCTGCAGTGTCAGTTGTTACTTCTCCTTTTTCTATTTCTATTGATTTGAGTCTTCTCCCTTTTATTTCTTGATGAGTCTGGCTAATGGTTTATCAATTTTGTTTATTTTCTCAAAGAACCAGCTTTTAGTTTTACTGATCTTCGCTATCGTTTCCTTCATTACTTGTTCATTTATTTCTGATCTGATCTTTATGATTTCTTTCCTTCTGCTAACTTTCGTTTTTTTTGTTATTCTTTCTCTAATTGCTTTAGGTATAAGTTTAGGTTGTTTATTTGAGATGTTTCTTGTTTCTTGAGATAGGATTGTATTGCTATAAACCTCCCTCTTAGAACTGCTTTTGCTGCATCCCGTAGGTTTTGGGTCATCGTGTTTTCATTATCATTTGTTTCTAGGTAATTTTTGATTTCCTCTTTGATTTCTTCAGTGATCTCTTGGTTATTTAGTAGCATTTTGTTTAGCCTCCATGTGTTTGTATTTTTTACAGTTTTCTTCCTGTAGTTGATATGTAGTCTCATAGCGTTCTGGTTGGAAAAGATACTTGATACGATTTCAGTTTTCTTGAATTTACCAAGGCTTGATTTGTGACCCAAGATATGATCTCTCCTGGAGAATGTTCCTTGAGCACTTGAGAAGAAAGTGTATTCTTGTTTTTGGATGGAATGTCCTATAAATATCGACTAAGTCCATCTTGTTTAATGTGTCATTTAAAGCTTTTGTTTCCTTATTTATTTTCATTTTGGATGATCTGTCCACTGGTGAAAGTGGGATGTTAAAGTCCCCTGCTAGGATTGTGTTACTGTCGATTTCCTCTTTTATGGCTGTTAGCATTTGCCTTATGTATTGAGGTGCTCCTGTGTTGGGTGCATAAATATTTACAACTGTTATATCTTCCTCTTGGATTGATCCCTTGATCATTATGTTGTGTCCGTCTTTGTCTCTTGTAGTAGTTTTTATGTTAAAGTCTATTTTGTCTGATATGAGAATTGCTAGTCCAGCTTTCTTTTGATTTCCATTTTCACGGAATATCTTTTTCCATCCCCTCACTTTCAGTGTGTATGTGTCGCTAGGTCTGAAGTGGTCTCTTGTAGACAGCATATATACGGGTCTTGTTTCTGTATCCATTCAGCCAGTCTATGTCTTTTGATTGGAGCATTTAATCCATTTTCATTTAAGGTAATTATCAATATGTATATTTCTGTTACCATTTTCTTAATTGTTTTGGGTTTGTTTTTGTAGGTCTTTTCCTTCTCTTGTGTTTCCTGCCTAGAGAAGTTCCTTTAGCATTTGTTGTAAAGCTGGTTTGGTGGTGCTGAATTCTCTAAACTTTTGCTTGTCTGTAAAGGTTTTAATTCTCCTTCGAATCTGAATGAGATCCTAGCTGAGTAATCTTGGTTGTAGGCTTTTCCCTTTCATCATTTTAGATATGTCCAGCCGCTCCCTTTGGCTTGCAGAGTTTCTGCTGAAAGATCAGCTGTTAACCTTATGGGATTCCCTTGTATGTTATTTGTTGCTTTCCCCTTGCTGCTTTTAATATTTTTTCTTTGTATTTAATTTTTGATAGTTTGATTAATGTGTCTTAGCACATTTCTCCTTCTGTTTATCCTGTATGGGACTCTCTGAGCTTCCTGGGCTTGATTGACTATTTCCTTTCCCATGTTAGGGAAGTTTTCAACTATAATGTCTTCAAATATTTTCTCAGTCCCTTTCTTTTTCTCTTCTTCTTCTGGGACCCCTATAATTCAAATGTTGGTGCGTTTAATGTTGTCCCAGAGGTCTCTGAGACTGTCCTCAGTTCTTTTCATTCTTTTTTCTTTATTCTGCTCTGTGGTAGTTATTTCCACTATTTTATCTTCCAGGTCACTCTTCCATTCTTTTGCCTCAGTTATTCTGCTATTGATTCCTTCTAGAGAATTTTTAATTTCATTTATTGTGTTGTTCATCATTGTTTGTTTGCTCTTAAATTCGTCTTGGTCCTTGTTAAACGTTTCTTGTATTTTCTCCATTCTGTTTCCAAGATTTTGGAACATCTTTACTATCATTCCTCTGAATTCTTTTTCAGGTAGACTGCCTATTTCCTCTTCATTTGTTTGTTTTGGTGGGTTTTTACCTTTTTCCTTTGTCTGTTGCATATTTTTCTGTCTTCTCATTTTGCTTAACTTACTGTGTTTGGGGTCTCCTTTTCGCAGGCTGCAGGTTCATTGTTCCCATTGTTTTTGGCGTCTGCCCCCAGTGGGTGAGGTTGTAAATTCAGTGGCTTGTGTATACTTTCTGGTGGAGTGGAGTGGTGCCTGTGTTCTGGTGGGTGGGGCTGGATCTTGTCTTTCTGGTGGGCAGGGCTGTGTCCGGTGGTGTGTTTTGGGGTTTCTGTGAACTCAGTATGATTTTAGCAGCCTCTCTGCTAATGGGTGGGGTTGTGTTCCTGTCTTGCTTGGCATGGGGCATCCAGTACTGGAGCTTGCTGGCCGTTGGATGGAGCTGGGTCTTAGCGTTGAGATGGAGATCTCTGGGAGATCTCTCATTGGTTGGTATTACGTGGGGCCGGGAGGTCTCTGGTGGTCCAGTGCCCTGAACTTGGCTCTCCCACCTCAGAGGCTCATGCCTGACACCAGGCCGGAGCACCAAGACCTTGTCAGCCACACAGCTTCTGCCACCTTTTGTCTTGGGTCCCAGGATCTCTTCATTGCAGCAGCTTTGGGGCAGAGTAGTGTCCAGCCAATAAGGTAGCATCCCATTCTTTACACCAGCTGTGAGGGAGGAAGAAATTTTCTTTTACTCTTCTAGGTTCTTCTGGCTTGTCAAAATGGCTGAAGTCCTTACTTTAAAAAAATATAAATGCCATTCTTGATTTCTCTCTCTCTCTCATACCATACATCCAGTCTACCAATTCAGCCTATCAATTCTTCCTTCCAGATGTATCTCCAATGTAGTAGCCATCTTTCTTAATCTTTGGTAACATCCCTTCATCCAGTCCAACACCTCCTCTCCATGGGACTACTGCAGAAGCCTCCCTTCATCTACTCTTGGTCCTCTCCAGTCTGTTCTCCATACAGCAGCCAGAGTGACACTATTAAAACTATAAATCTGTTTATGGCCTTCTGCTGCTTATAACAGCTCATGGTGTTCTGTTGAACTCAGAATAACACTGTATGACAAATATGTACCTGGCTTGCCCTCTCTTCCTCTTGCTCACTGTGTTCCTTATATTCTGGGCTGCTTTTACTTCTTTATATATGCCAAGTTCTTCCCAGGCTTGGGGATTTTGCCCATATTTTTTCTCTGCATGGAGCACTCTTCCCCCTGCATCTCATAACTGACTCCATTTAATCCTTCTGGTGTCATGCTACATCTTACCTTTTCAGAGAGGCTATCCCTGACCACTCTATCTGAAATAGGTCCTCAACTCCTATTTTCACTTTACTTATTTTCTCAGCAACTTGTTTTTTTGCTCTTTTTCATAGTCCTTATCACAACTGACAATTGTCCACTTGCTACTCTATTAAATCATGTGCCTTATTTTCTGGAAATAATAAACCACATTGGGATATTTAGTGATTTGGGTCCAAACACATGTAATGTTTTCCTCTAATACCCACTCTTGCCTTATTGACTATCTAGATACCACATAGTATGTCTATTTTTTGATTATCAGTTTTGGTTATACCATCCTGCATCAGTCCCTTCCTATTCTACCTACCACTACAGACTCTCAGATGTCCACTGGAAGATAAACTAAGGTGTTAAAGCTTTGTCATATAATATAACATCAGGTGCTAAAGTTTTGTTATTCAACAGACTATTAGGAAAGTACAGTTTGCAAAGAATGTGATTAGAGAATGGGTCTCAATTAGATTTCATTTTATCACACATGGGAGTGACATGTGCTCTCCATTGGGAGTACTGGAACAGATGAGTAAAAATCAAATGACTAAGAAAACTATTAGAAATTAAACTATATTTTGTGCATGTTGAAGAGTAATATTTTTTATGCAAGATTGCATTCCAGGGGAGGAATTTATTATTGTGTTCAGTCATTGCAAAGTGGTTGGATTTCCTATAACTAGTCATTACTGCCTTTATTTATAATGATCACATACTGAAAGACTACATATTCAGTGAATTGCCTTTTGAGTGCTTCTACATAAAGAATTTAAGATTAAATGATGCAAACTAGAGACAATAGATACAACAAGGGATCCAAAAAATGTTAACCTTAATGTGACAGGCCTAGTTTAAAAAGTTCATGTAATTTTCTTTCCTTCCTCTTTCCCTTCCTTCCTCTTTCCTTTTTTCCTTCTTCTCTGTTATGGTTTTGGAGGGGAGTGGTCACTGGGGGAAGCAACTATAGTCTATGAAATAGTTTTCAATTTGTTTTCTTGTTGTTTTCATCAATGCATTGATATTTAAATTAGTTTACTATGGGTGTGGTGTTTTCCAGAATTTGGTATTTATTTATTACCTTATTAAAGTTATAAGAATAAAAATTATTGTAGAAAAGAAATTACCTTATTAAAGTTATAAGAATAAAAATTATTGTAGAAAAGAAATTACCTTATTAAAGTTATAAGAATAAAAACTATTGTAGAAAAGAAATAGTTATAGGTGGGTTGAAAAGTTTTATGACAAAACAATCAGAATTTTAATGCTGAGGCACCAAGCATGAAAAACAATATTAGTGTTTGATTTAAAAAATTGATTTCAGTCATTTGTTCATTCATTTATTTATCCAAAAATTATTATTTAACAGCTGCTGAGCGCCAGGCACTACATCAGGATTGGGAATACAACAATTAATAAAATAAAATTTCTCCCTAATCAAATATACTTCCTTTGGGTAGAAGAAATAAAATAGAGATACAAACATATCAGGGGAATTATGAGTGCTATAAAAACAAGCAACAAAGGTGGGATACAGAAAATAGACCAGAGGAGTGTGTGCATGGGCGTGCATGTGTAAAATGGTATTTTTAGAGAAAATGATGAACTTGAAACAGGGATTTAAAGGAAGTAAGAGAATAAGCTATGTGACTCTGTTGGTTAAAAACATACCAAGAAGAGGGGAAAGAATGAGCAAAGTCTCTGGAGCACAACAAGGAAGCCAGAATTGGGAAAAAAGAGCTGAACAGAGATAATTGGTGTCACGAGGTAGATGAGGTTGAAGTGATAGTAGAGGCCTAGACCATGTAGGATTTAAAAATATTCTGATTACTAGATGAATTTATTTGTTGATAACAAGAATATAAAAATATTTATTTTGTTATTTTTGTTATAAATATGTACATGTATTTAATATGTATACAAAAGCTACATCTATTAAGATATTGGTGGTGAAAGTACATGTTAGATCAAAGTCAGAATGGTTTTTTTTTATAAATTTTATTTTATTTTATTTGTTTATTATTTTTGGCTGCATTGGGTCTTCGTTGCTATACACAGGCTTTCTCTAGTTGTGGTGAGCGGGGGCTACTCTTTGTTGTGGTGCGTGGGCTTCTCATTGCGGTGGCTTCTCTTGTTGTGGAGCACGGGCTGTAGGCGCGCGGGCTTCAGTAGTTGCGGTGCGTGGGCTCAGTAGTTGTGGCTCACGGGCTCTAGAGCGCAGGCTCAGCAGTTGTGGCACACGGGCTTAGTTGCTCTGTGGCATGTGGGATCTTCACGGACCAGGGCTTGAACCTGTGTTCCCTGCATTGGCAGGCAGATTCTTAACCACTGCGCCACCAGTGAAGTCCCAGAATGGTTTTTTTAATAAAGGGCATCTTTATGGACCTGTTTGGTATTTGGCATAATTCTCAAAATTGTTTATTTCATACATTTCAAACCATCATTTTTAAGACTTGTTAAACCCACATACATTTATGTCACCTAGTTAAATGATTCCTTATTCTGCAAGGATTCTTTTTTATTATTAATTGATGCATTATTTCCTCTCCAAAAATAATTTATCTACAAGAAAGAAGTCTACTTTAGATGTGACTTTATGTTAACATATAACTGATTCAACAGTGGGAGAAAAGAAAAAGGGAAACCAAATCAATTTTGATGGCTTTGCCTTTGAAATACTATAATAAATTCAAGATTGAGGATCGAGAGTGGCCATCAGAAATTGTGTGAACTTTAAGGAGAATTATATTTCACTGACACAATCCAGCAGGCTGGGTAATGGAGAAAATTCATGATAACTAATTGCTGCTATATCAGTTTTAATATCCACCCTCATTTTGAGAACTCGATATATCCCAACTCTCAAGGGTATGCCTATAATTATGCTTTTGAGGTGTTCAAGTGCTTTATCACAGAGAGACACTTGAACTCCACTGTGAGAAGGTTAATTATTTACAATATCCTTGAAAACATTCTCTGGTATGAGTGGATTACATGAAGACACCTTGAAGTGACAACAGAAGCCCCAAGAAAGTTAAATGGAAAAATCAATGATTTGTCTATGCTGAGTCTCAGAGGGCTGCTTTATAATATTAATGATATTAGCTACTAACCCTGTTTTCAGAAACTGTTTAAAAATGTTATTTCTGCCTCTAGCAATGCATACCTCTGGAGGATTGTGCTTAAATTTAGCTAAGGTTTTCAATTTCCTGACTTCTATTATGGGATTAATCCATGTAAATCATTTGGTGATGAATAAACATGGCTTGCCTGCTGTGTGTGTGTGTCTGTGGTTTTCAGTGTATGATTTCATGATTATAAGGTCTTTAAATAATTAAAACAAGGGATTGTCATTATTCTGAACTACTAATTAGAATACTTTTGGGTTTAGATTATCCTCTATGTTTAAAAGTCTCATGAGAGAAAAAATTTTTATAACTTTATAAAATGGGAGGAAATTTGAAGTTTCAATAGTCTACTGCCTTGCCCACACATTAAACGTCCAAGAAATATTTATGGGCTCAATGTCCTGAGTTAAAGAAATGCATTGTTAAATCCTATTTACATTTCCCCCTTTTAAAATGTAAGCCTACTTTCTTCATTAAAAATGAGAAATTTCCCTTAAAAATAAAAAATTTAAAATTCTATGTAATGACATTGAAGCATATTATTTCCCTCCTAGGTTTTAATTCCTCTGTCTCTTCAGTGTTTTATCAGTGGCCCAAACAAAAATCTTACCTCGAGGACCCCTTCTGCATGGAGTTGTGGTTCTCCCCAGGGTCACCAACTGAACTTGGCTCAGTGTAGGTAGCAGGTTGCATCATATAACAGACAATATCTTACATACTGTATTTAAAGAATCTTTCTTTTGGAAGCTCCCTTAGCTTAAGCATAAAGGACAATTTATTGGGTGGGTGCTGACTTATCTTACAGTGGCCTAAGAAGATTTGAATAACCAGGGAGGGACTGGGGATCTCTGAAGCAGCATTTGTGGATCGTCCCTTTACTACACTGGTATTAATATGGTCTTGCTCCATTGACACCTAGTTTCTATGACTGTTAGTAAAAAGTACAAATTCCTGGGAGAGAGAATTTGATTGGTTAGCTTGGGGTCTGGTGATCATCCCTGGTCAATTATCTGAAGCTATACACGTGGTCTCATAATAGATGCATTAGAGACCCACCCCTGTGAGAAGAGGGGATGACAGTGAGTCAGGCAGTCAGCCTGAATGCCAAATACACTCTCTTATAGGACGTTCTGCTCTTGTTAAAGAACCTGGAATACTTCAGTCCTGAACTCCTCACCCATAGTGAGGAGTAGTAGTAGCACATACTACATCTCATTATGAGTGCTTTCACACTTTCCATGCTTTGCTATTCTATAGTCATTGATATAGTTAAAGAAGGGTTTCCTGGAACCTGAGCATACTCCACAAGGTGCCTTCTTTTCTCCCAGTGATGTTCCAGTCTTAGATTTTTCGTTGTTACTAATATATAATCACTTTAAATTCTTCTGTTCAGTTAATTAACTAATTAGTTACACAGATATTCATTGAACATACGCTGAATATTGGGCTAGGAGCCGGGGAGATCCATTTTGGAACTACTGATGATGTCCAGTACAAAGTACCTTTCTACTTTGTTGGTTTAATCCTTTAAAAAAAATCTTTACATAAGATACCAAACGTTAATTAAATTCAAACAGTGCATTATATTTTGCTCAGATTTCATGTAAATCATCTTATTTATACTTCTAAGATAAGTAGACCAGATGTTGTTATTTTCATGGAGAAAAGCCAAGTTAAGTGCTTTATTCAGGTTTTCATAGCTACTAAGTGGCAGATCTAGGATTCAAGTGAGTGTCTACAGTGGACCCAGTAATAATTTCATATCATAGATTGTGATTTTATTGTTGTCTCCTTCCATTGTTGAAAGATCCACTAGCAATAGTACTTTCAAGATATAGGAGAGTCTAATGAAGAATGACAATACATTTTTGCTAAGTGTATTCTACAAGTCTAAAAAACTGTCCTGGAACTGTTTAGAAAATCGATAATATGTAATCAGTAATTGGGTTGTGTGACAAAATACTGTGTTAATCTAACAAAAATCCATAGGTGTACCTTAGTTAAATAATTTTAAGAAAAAATATTGAATAAGTGTTAACCTCAGTCTAAGTTTTATGATGAGTAGGTGGTCTCTAGTCTTGATTGGAGATGAAGTAATAGATGTAAAACCATTATCCAATGTCACCAAAAAAAGGTTTTTATAATGCAGATTTGCTGGTGATGAACAATCATTACTTATATCAATTATCAAATTCTTAAATCATTGTATTCCACTAAATACTTAGAATGCAAGCAAGATTGCTGAATCAAATACTGTTTAGTTGAAGGAAGGCTGTCATGGTGAAAAGTGACAAAAATTTTTTTGAACAAAAACATCTGATCAGTATCTTGAGTAAATGTTAGCAAATGACATTTGAATTGCAACATTTATTAAATATCTGCTATTTGACTGACATGATATTACATAAACAGAAAGCCAAAAATGAATAAATAAAATAAATAGGGATAAAATGTCAGAAAAAATTTCCCATAAGAGGTTTGGTTTGGTAACTTGATTAGGTAAATTGAAAAGCGTATTTATATTTTTTACTACTTTCCTACAAAGTTCCACTTATGATTTGGGACATCTCAGCCACTTTTACAATTTGAAAATACTTTTTGAAAACTTAATTTTGGGGTATATTAAAAAAAGAAACCCTTATTTCTGCACTGTGAAAATATAGAAGACTTTCTAAAAATAATATAACATGAGAACATTCCCATCACCATTTCATATACCTCATACTCCTTTCCTGCTTTTCCCATGCACCTCTACCCACTTTTCCATCTTGGTCCTGTACCTCAACACTTTTGACCATAACACTTTGAGACATTCAGAATTTATTCATTCATTTATTCAAACTAGTGTTTTAAAGAATCCATTATGTATCAGACACTGTCGGTGGTGAGGCTGGGGTGGTAGTCAAAGACAGAGAAGATGGAGAGATTTTATTAAGTTATTGGCAGTGAGAATGGAAAGAAGTGGATGGAACTGAGTTATTTGGGAAGTACCCTTTTTTGGTAATTGATGGATATTGGGAGGTATCTCTCTCCCATGGCTTGGTCAGTAAGTTGAATATATTGAATACAGTTGCTCAAGCAATTTTTGTTCCACAAGTCTGAATTGATTTCTAATAAAAGCATTTTTAAAAATTTTATTACTGCTCATGTTCCAAGCAGCCTTATGAAAGTGAACATATTTTGAAGATGCATTCAGCTTTCCTGATGTTTGTTTTTGCATCACTGAGATTTATACAAAATATGTTCAACATAAATCTTTAAAATACACTAACAAGAAAGCAAAATAGACTTGTCAACAACTAAATAGGTTGTCAAAATAAATCTGTATAATGTCAGATAAAAGTTACAAACATTGAATAAAAAAATTAAATTTGTGTTTTAAGGTTCCATTTTTAAACAACCTGAAACAAATGTCTTTTCAAAGCTTTCTCTTGCCAGTAGATGTTATTACTAAGGAGGGATAATTTCACTAGTAGGTGCATTACTGCCACCTAAATTAGGAGAGTCCACATCACAACAGATGTTCCTCAGACAAGCAGATGGGGACTTCATGGACGATTTGCCCTTCTTCCCAGGAGCAAGTGTCATTATAGAGGAGATTTGAAAACCTGCCATTTAGTACGAGGTCAAACACTCACTTAAATCTGCATCTTTGTTCCAGTGGTTATCAAAATGTAGGAATTTTTATCTTGAGCTTACCATGTAAACAAAACACTAACCATGAGACAAGATAGTGGCCTCACAGTACTTTGGATTTAAGTATGTATACTTCTCTCATTTTCTTCCTTTCCACAAAAGGTTGGTTTTTTAATGAAATATTTCAGATATCCAATATGCCTAAAGAATAAGATAATCAATACTTCGGAATGCACCATCCAGCTTGAAAATAAAACTTGAAAAGAACAGAAGAACTCTGTATACCCCTTTCAGATCACATTTCTCTCTATATCCATCAGAGGTAGTCTCTATTTTGAATTTTGTGTATTTTGTTCCCATGCATTTCTTTATACATTTACTACGTATATATTAAACATAAATATTGTTTGGCAGGTTTTAAACATTAAATAGTGTATCAGTTATTCAATGATTGTCTCTCAGCTTCATGCCCATCCTTTTAACACTCTGCTGTATGATGCGGGGACCGGGACTGTGCAGACCACATTTCTGCTTCACCATCTGGTTCCCTGTTGGGCTGTGCCGATAGAGGTACTAGAGGGAGACTGGAAGGTTGGAGAAAATAGAGATTTGCTTCTTCTTGCTTGCTCCCTGTTCCTGTGACCCTTAGATTGACAACTGCTTTTCATGCCATAGCAGCAATTCCATCCATAGGCAGCGTCTGAATCCAGTTTGCAGTTTTGACACTCCCAGAAACAGCCTTGTTGCTGCCGCCTCAAAGGCTAGTCACCAGCCATAGATGCCCCTCACCGTAAGGGTTTGGATCCCAGCTTCATGGGGTCCTTCTTGATTTGCAAACAATAGCATCAATTAATTAGGCCCCCTTCTCCAAGGTCTGAGTTTCAGTTTTGTTCCCACAGCCCTAGGGAACGTAGCTACTTCCTACACTTACTACTCTGTGATTCCAGCCGTCCCCTTTTTGCTTTCTAATAACTTCATTAACTAGCGATAAGGTTGTTGCTGTTAACAATTCATTGTGTTAAATTCTCTATGTCTCCTGATTCTAACTAATTTAAATACGATCATTAATGTAAGTAATATTCTTGAATGTACAATTTTCAGCCAGAATTTTGTTTCTGAGGTCCATCGATGGTATTTGTTTAGGTCTAGTGAAATAGTTTTCACTGCTGTATTTATCATGTAGATAAGTCACAATTTATTCATTCTTCTTGGAATGGGTTGTTTAAAAAAAATGCTGCTCTAAATATTTTTGTAAGGACTTAGTGCAAATGCTGGTCTGAATTTTTTACATATGTGCTAGAGATTCTCAGAGAAGTTACCAAGAAGTGGATTTATTGATCCATAGAATTTGTGCATTTTTAACTTTATAAAATATTGCCAACTTGCTTTCCACTGTAGTTGTATCAACTTACACTCACAAAAAGAATTGCATGAAAATTCTTATTGTTCCTCTAGGTATTGTCAGATTTCTTAATTCCTTAATTCTTAATATGAGTGGTATTTTACTGGGATTTTAATTTACATTTCTCTAAGGTTGAACATTTTTCCCTATGTTTGTCATTTTTTTCCTTTAATTATTTGTTTACATATTTTGTCCATTCCTCTCATGGGTTGTTGGTCTTTTATTGATTTAGTAATATTCTTTATATATGATAGACTCTAATCTTATGCCATTTAAAAATGCTTTTCAAGTATTTTCTCCCATTCTGAGGTGTCTTTTCATTTTTAATTGTATCTTTTGATGAACAGACATTTCTATTTTGAATGTACTCAAATTTACACCTATTTTTCTTTCTATGAGTAATCTTTCAGATGTCTTTAACTTGCTATTTCTCCATATTCATAGCATTTTTATTTCAATTTTTATATTATTTGTTTCACTTTAAAATTTGTCGGCTTCTTTCAGACTATTATTTTCTGAATTTTTAGATTGAATCTTTTATTCTTTCAAAAATACAAAACGTATTTATGTTATGTTCTAGGTTTTATAATTCCAGTATCTGAAGGCATTGGGAATGTAATTTGCTCTTTTATCAGATGGCCTTTTTTTCATAGTGGCTTGTTTCCTCATATATTGTAGTTGTATAATTTTGACTTGAGGGCACATGTTTGGGGTGTTTTTTCAGTATTTACCTTGTTAGTCCTATTTTGATGATATACCAATGAAGTGCTATCAGCTAGGGAGCACTCTGTGGTAATATCTCAGCATTGTTCTCTGAATGCTGATAACATAAATTTGATTCCTAAGCCCTTATGAGGATAGTCCTGTGGTTGAGAATTTTCAGGATACATGCTTCCTTTTTGCTTATCCAGAGCCCCATCCATTTTTTTTTTAGTTGGTTTAGGCTAGACTTTTCTGTGGTAACATACCTTGAAATCTCATTGACTTAGTACAACAAATTTTATTGATCGCTTATGTCAAATCCAATGTGGGTCAGTTTGGGGGCTCTTCTACACCTGATGACTTACAGGTTCCTTCTGTCTTGTGGCACCACCATCTTAGTACAAGGCTTCTAAAGTTATGTGTCAGGGAAGATATTTGGACCATCGTATTGCTAATATAGAAATCATGTATATATCTTCAACTAATGTAATTCATTATTTGTGGTCAGTTAATGGAATTTGAAACTCAAGAAAAATGTTGTTTTTTATTCTCATTTGGCCAAGGAGATATTATTTGTGAAATATAATACATATATAAATGTACATATGTGTAAATATTTGTATATACAAAAATATACATCTAAATATATATGTATATACATTTATATATGTGTATATACAAAATTATATTTTTTGTGTATGTTATATATATATATATATGTATATACATATACATACATTAGTATACAAAAGGCCCCCAATTCCCTGAAATCAAATGCAGAAATATACAAACTGTCTAAGAGCAGCTCCCCCTAGCCATGCAACCAGCCACCCATTACCAGGCCCCACCCACCAGCAGGCCGGGACTAGCCCTGGGCCTCTCTGAGCCCCACAGCCAACCAACTCCAGACCCAAATCCCCGCCCACCTGCAAGCCTACATCAGCCCCAGATCCCCTTGGCCTCACAGCCAGCCATGCCAGGACCCAGCCCCGCCAACCAGTAAGGTGGCAGCCACCACATGAGACAGGGCCTGACAGCCAACAAGGCCAGAAACCAGCCCTGCCTACCAGTGTGCCCACAATAGACAGCCACACCACAACAGAAGGGCCCACACAACCCATAAGAGGGCACCCTTAGAGCATATAGTTCTGGTGACCAGAGGGGAGTGTGCTGGTAGGGCCCATAGGATGTCTTCTGCATAAGGCAGCTTCTCCAAGGTCAGAAACATAACTACCCAATGCATAGAAATAGAGACAGAGAATTAGGCAAAATGAGAAGTCAGAGCAGTATGGTCCAAATGAAGGAACAAGACAAAAATCCCAGAAGAAAGTTCACTAAGTGAAGTGGAGATGAGCAATCTACAAAGTAAAGAGTTCAAGGTAATTAAAAAAATGCTCAGCGATCTCAGGAGAAGAATGGATTAATACAGTGAGAATTTTAACAAAGAGTTAGAAAATATAAAGAAACCATACACAGCTAAAGAATACAATAACTGAAATAAAAATTAAAAACTAGAAGAAATTAATAGTAGATTAGATGATACAAGGAACAGATCAGTGAACAGGAATAAAGAATATTGGAAGCCACCCAAACTGAAGAGAAAAAAGAAAAAAAAATTTTTAAAGAATGAGGGCAGATTAAGAGACCTTTCGGATAACATCAAGTGTCCTAACATTCTCACTGTAGGGGTTCCAGAAGGAGGAGAGAGAGAGAGAGGCAGGAGACTTATTTGAAGAAATGATATCTGAAAGCTTCCCAACTTGGAAAAGGAAATTGATGTTCAGGTCCATGAAGCACAGAGAATCCCAAACAAGATGAACCCAAAGAGATCTGCACCAAGATGTGTTATAATTAAATGGCAAAAATTAAAGATAAAGAGGGAATTTGAAAAGAAGCAAGAGAAAAGCAACTAGTTATGTATAAGGCAACCTCCATAAGACCATCAGCAGAAAAACTGCAGACTAGAAGGGAGTGGCACAATATATTGAAAGTGATGAAAGGAAAAAATCTACAGCCAAGAATATTCTAGCTGGCAAGACTATCATTTAGATTTAAAGGAGAGATAAAGAGTTTTACAGGAAAGCAAAAGCTAAGAGTTCAATACCACTAAACTGACTTCACAAGAAATATTAAAGGGACTATAAAGCTAGTAGGAGGGTTAAAAGACAGAAGGAGAAAAATTATTGATATACACAATAAGTAATTAAGGAATACACAAAACAAAAAGATGTAAAACATTTAATGTGGAGTTGGGGGGAGTAAATATGCAGGGTTCTTAGAATGCATTAGAACATAAGAGGTCATCAACTTAAAATAAGTATGTACGTGTGTGTATATATATATATACACACATATGTATATATAAATACATATGTTGTTACATATTAAAATCATGGTAACCACAGATAAAAAAAACTTATATAAACACAAAAAAAGGGAACGGAATCCAAACATAACACTGAAGCTAGTCATCAATTCACCATACTACCCAAGGCAATCTAAAGGTTCAATGCAATCCCTATTAAACACCATTGGCATTTTCCCCAGAACTAGAACAAATTACTCTAAAATTTTATGGAAACATAAATGGCCCCAAATAGCCAAAGCAGTCTTGAGAAAGAACAACAAAGCTGAAGGTATTATGCTCCCTGATTTCAAAGTATACTACAAAGTTACAGTCATCAAAATAGTATGGTACTGGCACAAAAAAAGATACATATATCAGTGGAACAGAATAGAGAGCCCAGAAGTAAACCCACACTTACCTGGTCAATTAAGACAAAGGAGGCAAGAACGTACAATGGGGAAAAGACAGCCTCTTCAATAAACGGTGTTGGCAAAACGGGACAGCTACATGGAAAAGAATTGAACTGGATTACTTTCTCACACCATATACAAAAATAATCTCCAAATGGATTAAAGACTTAAAATAAATTCTGAAATCATAAAACTTCTAGAAGGAAATATAGGCAGTATGCTCTTTAACATCAATCTTAGCAACTTTTTTTTTTTTTTTCTTTTTGGTTATGTCTCAGGCAAGAGAAACAAAAGCAAAAATAAACCAGTGGAACTACATCAAACTAAAAAGCTTTTGCACAGCAAAGGAAACTATCAACAAAATGAAAAAGCAGGCTATTGAATGGAAGAAGATATTTGCAAATGATATATCCAATAAGGGGTTAATATCCAAAATATACAAAGAACTCATACAACTCAACATCGAAAAACAAACAACCTGATTAAAAACTGGGCAGAAGGCCTGAATAGACGTATTTCTGAAGAAGATACACAGATGAACGACAGGCATAATAAAAGTTGTTCAACATCACTAATCATCAGGGAAATGCATATCAAATCCACAATGAGATACCACCTCACACCTATCAGAATGGCTATCATCAAAAAGACAAATAACAAGTGTTGGCAAGGATGTAGAGAAAAGGGAACTCTTGTGCACTGTTGATGAGAATGTAAATTGGTACACACAGTATGGAAAACAGTATGGAAGTTCCTCAGAAAATTAAAAATAGAACTGCCATACGATCCAGCAGTTGCATTTCTGGGTATTTTTCTGAAGAAAAGAAAAAGACGAATTCAAAAAGATATATGTACCTCAATGGTCATTGCAACATTATTTACAATAGCTAAGATATGGAAGCAACGTAAGAGTCCATCAATAACAGATGAATGGATATAGGAGATGTGATATACACATATAATGGTATATTAATCAGCCTTAAAAAACCAAAATCTTGCCATTGAGACAACATGGATGGACCTAGAGGGTATTATGTTGTGAAATAAGTCTCAGAGAATGACAGGCAAGAGAAAGACTAATACTGTATGAGCTCACTTATATGTGGAGTCTAAAACAAAACAAACAACAAATAAAACAAAAACAGACTCATAGAGAACAAATGGGTGGTTGCCAGAAGGTTGGTGTGGGGGCCCATGGAATAGGTGAAGGGAATTAAGAGGTATATACCTCCATTTATATAATAAGTAAGTCATGGGGTATAATATACAGCATAAGGAATATGGTCCATAATAGTGTAATAACTTTATTTGGTGACAGTTACGAGACTTATTACTGTGACCGTTTCATAATATATGGTCTAATCATTATGTAGTACACCTGATACTAATATAGTATTGTAAGTTAACTATATTTCAGTTAAAAAAAACTCTGAGGGTAGAATTGGTATAGAAGTATAATACTTTATTTCTTTCACTGATTATTGATTTTCAAACAATGTTTTAATTAAAGCATCAGATTGATCATAAAGTTGGTTCTTTGTATTGGCAGCCAATTATGTCAAAATACCGTCATATATATCTTATAATCCTACTTCTCGGATTACTTTTGTCTCATTATCCAGTTTATGGCTGAGCCCTAATGCTTCTACTTCGTAATGACTATCAGCACTGCCACATTCTTTCCTCTTCCTACTGTTATAATGTTAACTGACTATCCTCCTCTCTGGCTTGGGCAATCCATAGCTATCCATAACTATCCTCCTCTTCTCCAGCAATCTATAGCTTTCCATTTCTTTTCACTGGCTCCAAACTACCTTCTCAGTCCATTGCTTTGATCTTCATAGTTCCCATGTTTAATCCTGGCACCCTAAACTATATCAATTCTCTAGTCTAGATTTTGTTTGTCACTCAAAATAAAAAAAAATGTTTTCTGACTAAGATTGAAATAAGAATTAGGTATAGTTAATTTGAGTTTTAAATTATCAGCTAAAGTAACTGTGTTCCTCTCCCTTGCAACTGAAAAAAAGATTCTCAAGGGAAAAAGGATTCTGAATCTCTTCAATTGAAGCTTGACTTGAAGCTTGACTACAGTTGGGTTAAGTTAAAAGATCTGTGAAACTCCTCTGTGCTTTCAATAAGTGAGTAAGTGGTCCTAAAAATAGGCCCAGTGTGACTTAATAGAATAGGAGTCAAGGGACCTGTTTTGGCTTGTTGAAAAATTGTCATTCTTAATTCCATAGATGTTTTAGAAGAATTAGTTTTTCAATAAAGAGTGAGAAAGAGGAAATATGATTTGGAAAGATAGATTTAGCATTTGGTGGATATTAAAAGCAACAGAAAATACTAGTAGGCTAAATTAAAAATGACTTCTGACCTTTCATTGCAATATTCCTCAAAAGATAAGTTGATACGCTATGCCATAATTATTGGCCATCCACTCACTCTGTATCTTCTGGAAGCTTTGTTTCTCTTTCCAGTTACTCCAGTGAAGTCTCTCTGTTTTCAAAAATGAACTAATCATCACATTTAATTTTTTTCTTTCCGTCCATATCTGATTTGACTTCTTTGAAACATGATGCTGTTGAACATGCTAACAATCCTTTGCTTCACTATCCCAGCTCTGCAATCACCTTTCTAAACACACACACACGTAATCAAAAAGGTGAATATATGTTGGACTTTCTTACTCTTCTCCTTCTTTTATTTATTTATTTATTTATTTATTTAATTTATTTATTTTTGGCTGCACTGGGTCTTTGTTGCTGCGCGCGGGCTTTCTCTAGTTGCGGCGAGCGGGGGCTACTCTTCGTTGCGGTGCGCGGGCTTCTCACTGCAGTGGCTTCTGTTGTTGCGGAGCACCGGCTCTAGGCGCGTGGGCTCAGTAGTTGTGGCTAGCGGGCTCTAGAGCGCAGGCTCAGTAGTTGTGGCGCATGGGCTTAGTGGCTCCGCGGCATGTGGGATCTTCCCGGACCAGGACTCGAACCCGTGTGCCCTGCATTGGCAGGCAGATTCTTAGCCACTGCGCCACCAAGGAAGCCCCTCTTCTCATTCTTAAAATGTGAGCATTAATCAAGATTTAGTTCTTAGCCCACTGACCTTCTCTTTATATATTCTTTTTCAAAAGGGTTTCTTTTGCTGCATTCCCTAGATTTTGTACTGTTGTGTTTTCATTGTCATTTGTCTCAAGATATTTTTGTAACTGCCTCTTTGATTTCACCACTGACATGTTGGTTTTTTAGTAGCATGTTGTTTAGTCTCCATGTAATCATTTTTTTAAAAAATTTATTTTATTTTTTTATACAGCAGGTTCTCATTAGTTATCCATTTTATACATATTAGTGTATATATATGTCAATCCCAATCTCCCAATTTGTCACACCACCACCACCCCCCCCCGCCACTTCCCCCCTTGGTGTCCATACGTTTGTTCTCTACATCTGTGTCTCTACTTCTGCCCTTCAAACTGGTTCATCTGTACCATTTTTCTAGGTTCCACGTATATGTGTTAATATACGATATTTGTTTTCTCTTTCTGACTTACTTCACTCTGTATGACAGTCTCTAGATCCATCCACGTCTCTACAAATGACCCAGTTTCGTTCCTTTTTATGGCTGAGTAATATTCCATTGTGTATATGTACCACATCTTCTTTATCCATTTGTCTGTCGATGGGCATTTAGGTTGTTTCAATGACCTGGCTACTGTAAATAGTGCTGCAGTGAACACTGGGGTGCATGTGTCTTTTTGAATTATGGTTTTCTCTGGGTATATGCCCAGTAGTGGGATTGCTGGGTCATATGGTAATTGTATTTTTGGTTTTTTAAGGAACCTCCATACTGTTCTCCATAGTGGCTGTATCAATTTACATGCCCACCAACAGTGCAAGAGGGTTCCCTTTTCTCCACACCCTCTCCAGCATTTGTTGTTTGTAGATTTTCTGATGATGCCCATTCTAACTGGTGTGAGATGATACCTCATTGTAGTTTTGATCTGCATTTCTCTAATAATTACTGAAGTTGAGCAGGTTTTCATGTGCTTCTTGACCATCTGTATGTCTTCTTTGGAGAAATGTCTATTTAGTTCTTCTGCCCATTTTTTGATTGGGTTGTTTGTTTTTTTAATATTGAGCTGCATGTGCTATTTATATATTTTGGAGGTTAATCCTTTGTCCGATGATTCGTTTGCAAATATTTTCTCCCATTCTGAGGGTTGTCTTTTCATCTTGTTTGTAGTTTCCTTTGCCTTGCCAAAGCTTTTAAGTTTCATTAGGTCCCATTTGTTTATTTTTGTTTTTATTTCCATGACTCTAGGAGGTGGATCATAAAAGATCTTGCTGTGATTTATGTCAAAGAGTGTTCATCCTGTGTTTTCCTCTGAGAGTTTTATAGTGTCCAGTCTTCCATTTAGGTTTCTAATGCATTTTGAGTTTATTTTTGTGAATGGTGTTAGGGAGTGTTCTAATTTCATTCTTTTACATGTAGCTGTCCAGTTTTTCCAGCACAACTTATTGAAGAGACTGTCTTTTCTCCATTGTATATCCTTGCCTCCTTTGTGATAGATTAGTTGTCCATAAGTGCATGGGTTTATCTCTGGGCTTTCTATCCTGTCCCATTGATCTATATTTCTGTTTTTGTGCCAGTACCATATTGTCTTGATTACTGTAGCTTTGTAGTATAGTCTGAAGTCAGGGAGTCTGATTCCTCCAGCTCTGTCTTTCTTCCGTCAAGACTGCTTTGGCTGTTTGGGGTCTTTTGTGTCTCCATACAAATTTTAAGACTTTTTGTTCTAGTTCTGTAAAAAAATGCCGTTGATAATTTGATAGGGATTTCATTGAATCTGTAGGTTGCTTAGGGTAGTATAGTCATTTTCACAACATTGATTCTTCCAGTCCAAGAACATGGTATATCTCTCTGTCTGTTTGTATCATCTTTAATTTCTTTCATCAGTGTCTTATACTTTTCTGCATACAGGTCTTTTGTCTCCTGAGGTAGGTTACTCCTAGGTATTTTATTCTTTTTGTTGCAATGGTAAATGGGAGTGTTTCCTTAATTTCTCTTTCAGGTTTTATATCATTAGTGTATAGGAATGCAAGGGATTTCTGTGCATTAATTTTGTAACCTGCAACTTTACCAAATTCATTGATTAGCTCTAGTAGTTTTCTGGTGGCATATTTAGGATTCTCTATGTATAGTATCATGTCATCTGCAAACAGTGACAGTTTTACTTTTTCTTTTCCAATTTGTATTCCTTTTATTTCTTTTTCTTCTCTGACTGCCATGGCTAGGACTTCCAAAATTATGTTGAATGATAGTGGCGAGAGTGGACATCCTTGTCTTGTTCCTGATCTTAGAGGAAAAGCTTTCAGTTTTTCACCATTGAGAATGATGTTTGCTGTGGGTTTGTTTTATATGGCCTTTATTATGTTGAGGTTGGTTCCCTCTGTGCCCACTTTCTGGCGAGTTTTTATCATAAATTGGTGTTGAATTTTGTCAAAAGCTTTTTCTGCATCTGTTGAGACTGATCATATGGTTTTTATTCTTCAATTTGTTAATATGTTGTATCACATTATTTGATTTGCATATATTGAAGAATCCTTGCATCCCTGGGATAAATCCCACTTGATCATGGTGTATGATCCTTTTACTGTGTTGTTGGATTCTGTTTGCTAGTATTTTGTTGAGGATTTTTGCCTCTATATTCATCAGTGATATTGGTCTCTAATTTTCTTTTTTTGTAGTATCTTTGTCTGGTTTTGGTATCAGGGTGATGATGGCCTCGTAGAGTGAGTTTGGGAGTGTTCCTTCCTCTGCAATGTTTTTGAAGAGTTTGAGAAGGATGGGTGTTAACTCTTCTCTAAATGTTGGATAGAATCCACCTGTGAAGCCATCTGGTCCTGGACTTTTGTTTGTTGGAAGATTTTTAATCACAGTTTCAATTTCATTACTTGTGATTGGTCTGTTGATATTTTCTGTTTCTTCCTGGTTCAGTCCTGGAAGGTTATACCTTTCTAAGAATTTGTCCATTTCTTCCAGGTTGTCCATTTTATTGGCACAGAGTTGCTTGTAGTAGTCTCTTAGGATGCTTTGTATTTCTGTGGTGTCTGTTTTAACTTTTCCTTTTGCACTTCTATCTTTACTGATTTGAGTAATCTCCCTCCTTTTCTTGATGAGTCTGGCTAATGGTTTATCAATTTTGTTTATCTTCTCAAAAAACCAGCTTTTAGTTTTATTGATCTTTGCAATTGTTTACTTTGTTTCTATTTCATTTATTTCTGCTCTGATCTTTATGATTTCTTTCCTTCTGCTAACTTTGGGTTTTTGTTTTCTTCTTTCTATAATTGCTTTAGGTCTAAGGTTAGGTTGTTTATCTGAGATGTTTCTTGTTTCTTAAGGTAGGATTGTATTGCTCTAAACTTCCCTCTTAGAACTGCTTTTGCTGCATCCCATAGGTTTTGGATCGTTGTGTTTTCGTTGTCATTTGTCTCTAGGTATTTTTTGGTTTCCTCTTTGATTTCTTCAGTGATCTCTTGGTTATTTAGTAACATATTGTTTAGCCTCCATCTGTTTGTGTTTTTTACGTTTTTTCCCCTATAATTCATTTCTAATCTCATAGCGTTGTGGTCAGAAAAGATGCTTGATATGATTTCAGTTTTCTTAAATTTACTGAGGCTTGATTTGTGACCCAAGATGTGATCTATCCTGGAGAATGTTCTGTGCGCCCTTGAGAAGAAAGTTTAATCTGCTGTTTTTGGATGGAGAATCGTATAAATATTAATTAAATCTATCTGGTCTATTGTGTCATTTAAAGCTTGTGTTTCCTTATTAATTTTTTGTTTGGATGATCTGTCCATTGGTGTAAGTGAGGGGTTAAATCTTCCACTATTATTGTTTTACTGTTGATTTCCTCTTTTATAGCTGTTAGCAGTTGTCTTATGTATTGAGGTGCTCCTATGTTGGGTGCGTATATATTTATAATTGTCTTATGTTTTTCTTGGATTGATCCCTTGATCATTATGTAGTGTCCTTCCTTGTCTCTTGTAACATTCTTTATTTTAAAGTCTATTTTATCTGATATGAGTATTGTTACTCCAGTTTTCTTTTGATTTCCATTTGCAATGGAATGTCTCTTTCAGTCCCCTCACTTTCAGTCTGTATGTGTGCCTAGGTCTGAATGTTGTTGTGTTTAATGTTGTCCCAGAGGTCTCTTAGGCTGTTTTTTCGTTTCCTCCTTTCTTCTTTATTCTGTTCCGCAACAGTGAATTCCACTATTCTGTCTTCCAGATCACTTATCCGTTCTTCTGCCTCAGTTATTCTGCTATTGATTCCTTCTAGTGTATTTTTCATTTCAGTTATTGTACTGTTCATCTCTGTTTGTTTGTTCTTTAATTCTTCTAGGTCTTTGTTAAACATTTTTTGCATGTTCTTGATCTTTGCCTCCATTCTTTTTCCGAGGTTCTGGATCATCTTTACTATCAGTATTCTGAATTCTTTTTCTGGAAGGTTGCCTATCTCCCCTTTGCTTAGTTGTTTTTCTGGGGTTTTATCTTGTTCCTTCATCTGATACATAGCCCTCTGCCTTTTCATCTTGTCTATCTTTCCGTGAATGTGGTTTTTGTTCCACAGGCTGCAGGATTGTAGTTCTTCTTGCTTCTGCTATCTGCCCTCTGGTGGTTGAGGCTATCTAAGCAGCTATGCAAATTTCGTGATGGGAGGGACAGGTGGTGGGTAGAGCTGGGTGTTGGTTTGGTGGGCAGAGCTCAGTAAAACTTTAATTCGCTTGTCTGCTGATAGGTGGGGCTGGGTTCCTTCCTTGTTGGTTGTTTGGCCTGAGGCAACCCAACACGAGCCTACCCAGCTCTTTGGTGGGTAATGGCGGACTCTGGGAGGGGCCACGCCAAGGAGTATTTCCCAGAACTGTTGCTGCCAGTATCCTTTTCCTCACGGTGAGCCACAGCCACCCCCCGCCTCTGCAGGAGACCCTCCAACACTAGCAGGTAGGTCTGGTTCAGTCTCCTGTGGGGTCACTGCTCCTTCCACTGTGTCCCGATGCTACTTTGTGTGTGCCCTCCAAGAGTGGAGTCTCTGTTTGCCCCCAGTCCTATCGAAGTCCTGCAATCAAATCCCACTAGGCTTCAAAGTCTGATTCTCTAGGAATTCCTCCTTCCGTTGCCGGACCTCCAGGTTGGGAAGCCTGACGTGGGGCTCAGAACCTTCACTGCAGTGGGTGAACTTCTGTGGTATAAGTGTGCTCCAGTTTGTGAGTCACCCACCCAGCAGTTATGGGGTTTCATTTTAATGTGATTATGCCCCTCCTACTGTCTCATTGTGTTTTCTTCTTTGTCTTTGGATGTGGGGTGTCTTTTTTGGTGAGTTCCAGTGGTTTCCTGTCAATGATTGTTCAGCAGTTAGTTGTGATTCTAGTGCTCTTGCAAGAGGGAGTGAGCACACGTCCGTCTAGTCTGCCATCTTGAACCAATCCATTTTTATCTCATTTCTCTTCCTGTCGATGATTTCTAGCTTCATGCCCTTGTGGTCAGAAAAGATGTTTGCAATAATGACTATCCTCTTAAATGTACTGAGGCTTGTTTTGTGTACTAGTATGTGGTCTATCCTACAGAATGATCTATGTGCACTTGCAAAGAATGTGTATTCTGTTTGTTTTGATGTATTGTCCTAAAAATATCAATTAAGCCTAACTGTTCTATTGGGTCATTTAGGATCTCTGTTGCCCTATTGATTTTCTGTCTGGAAGATCTGTCCCTTGATGTCAGTGGGGTGTTAAATTCTCCTACTATTATTGTATTCCTGTCAATTTCTCCCTTTATGTCTGTTAGTATTTGTTTTATGTATTTCGTGCTCCTATATTGGGATGCAGCAAAAACCGTCCGTAGAGGGAAGTTCATAGTGATATAAGCCTTCCTCAAAAAAACCAGAAAAATCTCAAACAACCTAATCTATCATCTAAAAGAGTTAGAAAAAAAGTTAGCAGAAGGACGGAAGGAATAAAGATCAGAGAACTAATAAATAAAAGAGATTAAAAAAATAGAAAAAAATCAACAAAACCAAGAGCTGGTTCTTTTAAAGGGTAAACAAAATCGACAAATCTCTGACCAGGGTCACCAAGAAGAGAAGAGAGAGGACCCAAATAAGCAAAATAAAAAATGAAATAGGAGAAATGATAACTAATACCACAGAAATACAAAAAAAATGAAACAAAGAAAAAGACATAAAAATACTATGAATAATTATGTGTCAACAAATTGGACAACCTAGAAGAAATGGACAAGTTTCTAGAAACATACAGCCCACCAAAACTGAATCAAGAAGAAATAGATAGTTTGAGCAGACTGGTCAATAGAGGTAAAATAGAATCTGTAGTAAAAAAAGCTCCGTGCAAACAAGAGTCCAGGACGTAGTGGCTTCACTGGGGAATTCTACCAAACATGCAAAGAACTTTTACCAATGCTTCTCAAATTCTTCCAAAAGATTGAAGAGGAGAGAACACTCCCAGAGTCATTATATGAAGCCACTATCACCCTGATATCAAAACCAGACAAAGACACTACCAAAAAAAGAAAATTACAGGGCAGTTTCTTTGATGAGTATAGATGAAAAGATTCTCAACAATATATTAGCAAACTGAATCCAACAACACATAAAAGAGATCATACACCACGATCAAGTTGGATTCATCCCAGTGTCATAAGGATGGTTCAGCATATGCAAATTAATCAATGTGATATACTTCATTAACAAAAGAAAAGACAAAAACCACATGATCATCTCAATAGATGCAGAACAACATTTGACAAAATTCAACCTCCATTCATGATAAAAACTCTTAAAGTGGGAATGGAAGGAACATATCTCAACATAATAAAAGCTATTTACTTATGACAAACCCACAGCCAACATAATACTCAATGGTGAAAAGCTGAGAGTCTTCCTATTAAATCTGGAACCAGACAAGGATGCCCAGTCTCACCACTTCTATTCAACATAGTATTGGAAGTCCTAGCCACAGCAATCGACAAGAAAAGGAAATAAAGATATCCAAACTAGAAGGGAAGAGGTAAAATTGTCATTATATGCAGATGACATGATACTTTATATAGAAAACCCGAACGACTCCTCACAAAAAACTACTAGAACTGATACATGAATTCAGTAAGGTAGCAAGATACAGGATTAACATACAGAAATCTGTTGCATTTCTTTACACTAACAATTAAATATCACAAAGGGAAAGTAAAGAAACAATCCCTCTTAAAATCACATTAAAAAAAATACTTAGGAATAAACCTGACCAAGAAAGTGACAGACTTACATATTGAAAACTATAAAACTTTGATAAAGCAAATTGAAGATGATTTAAAGAAATGGAAGGATATCCCATGCTCTTGGATTGGGAGAATTAATATGGTTAAAATAGCCATACTACCCAAAGAAATCTATAGATTTAATGTGATCTCTATCAAATTACCCATGACATTTTTCACAGGACTAGAACAAATAATCCTAAAATTTATATGGAACAAAAAAAGACCCAGAACTGCCAAAACAATCCTGAGGAAAAAGAACAAAGCTGGATGCATAACCCTCCCAGACTTAGACAATACCACAAAGCTACATTAATCAAAACAGCATGGTATTGGCACAAAAAAAGGCATATGGATCAATGGAACAGAATAGAGAGCTCAGAAATAAACCCACACACCTACAGTCAATTAATCTTCTACAAAGAAGGCAAGAATATACAGTGGAGAAATGACAGTCTTTTCAGCAAGTGGTGTTGGGAAAGCTGGACAGCTGCATGTAAATCAATGAAGTTAGAACAATCTGTCATGCCATACACAAAAATAAACTCAAAATGACACAAAGACTTAAATATAAGACATGACACCATAAAACTCCTAGAAGAGAACATAGGCAAAACATTCTCTGACATAAATCGTAACTTTGTTTTTTTAGGTCAATCTCCCAAGGCAAAAGAAAGTAAAAAATAAACAAATGGGACCTAATCAAACTTATAAGCTTTTGCACAGCAAAGCACGCCATAAAAAAGAAATGAAAAGACAACCTACGGAATGGAAGAAAATATTTGCAAATGATGTGACTGACAAGAGCTTAATTTCCATAATATACAAACAGCACATACAACTCAACACAAAAACTAAACAACTCGATCAAAAAGTGGGCAGAAGACCTAAATAGACATTTCTCCAGACATACAGATGGCCAATAAGCACATGAAATAATGCTCAACACCACTAATTATTAGAGGAATAAAAATCAAAACTACAACAAGGTACCACCTCACACCTGTCAGAATGGTCATTTTTAAAAGTCTACACATAACGAGCGCTGGAGAGGGTGTGGAAAAAAGGGAACACTCCTTCACTGTTGGTGGTAATGTAAATTGGTGCAACCACTATGGAAAACAGTATGGAGGTTCCTCAAAAAACTAAAAATAGAGTTACCATATGATCCAGCAATCCCACTCCTGGGCATATAGCCAGAGAAAACTAAGTAGAAAAGATACATGTACCCCAGTGTTCATAGCAACACTATTTACAATAGCCAAGACATGGAAGCAACCTAAACGTCCATTGACAGATGAATGGATAAAGAAGATGTGATGTATGTATATATATATATATATATATATATACACACACACACACCATATACATATTACTCAACCATAAAAAAGAATGAAGTAATGCCATTTGCAGCAACATGGATGGACCTAGAGTTTATCATACTAAGTAAGCTAGAAGAAGAAAGACAAATACCATACGATATCTCTGATATGTGGAATTGAAAATATGATATAAATGAAGTTATTTACAAAACAGAAACAGTCTTGCAGATACAGAAAACAAACTTATGGTTACCAAAGGAGAAATGGGATGGGGGAGGATAAATTAGGAGCAGATACAAACTACTATATATAAAATAGATAAATAACAAGGTCCTATTATATAGCGCAGGGAACTATATTCAGTATCCTGTGATAAACCATAATGGCAAAGAATAAGGAAAAGAATATGTATATATTTATAACTGAATCACTTTCCTGTACACCAGAAACCAATACAACATTGTAAATCAATTATACTTCAATAAAAAAGAAAAAAGAAAAAAAAAAGGGTTTCTTTATCCTTACAGCTTCAGTAATCGCAATTCCTTTGCCCTTAATTTCAGGATATCTTGGGCTGTGTTATAGCTAGTTGACTGAACACTGCCTACAGCTCTTTAAATTCTTAGATCTGTAGATTTTTAAATGTTCCATTATAGGAAAACCAAAGAAAACCACTAGGTGGAAAATTAATTTTCTGGAATATAACAGCAGTGACTCTCAAAGCTAGATGAAATGAAGCTGTAGACTTCCTGCAGTCTCAGTTCAGAACATCTTAATTCTCTGTAGGTTCTTAAACTCTGCATAATGGCCAATGAAGAAAAGTGATTTCTATGAGAGTCTGGAGACCTCATCTGATTGAATCTAGATGTACTTAAAAAAAGTTATTTAAAATTTTCTATATCTTTCTCTTTTACCGTTGTCATTTTCTCAGTAGTCTTTTCTTTACCTTCCTATCCTGGGTCTCTTCAGATTGCAATTGTGAATAGCTTTGCTTAGACTCATTGCTACAGTAGAATTTTGGGAGAGCTTGACTTTTGTTTTCAAGCTTGTGGATCTGCTCTGAGAAGAATATCATGTTACCACTTTTTCTCCCTCCTTTCACTCTATCTCTTACTGAGAAAAATTTTTTTCTTAATTTGGTGGGGATGGATAATTAGCTTATAAATTACCTGTGCCATCTATTTTTGCAAACTTATAATTTTTATTTAGTAAAACAGTTTTTGGAAACATTCACGTTTGTGTGGAAGTTCATAGCTCTGCAGCTAAGTTTATTTAACCATGAATATAAATTGGGACTCAGGAGATTTGGAGGGAAGAAGCTAGAATTCTTGATGGGAATGAAATGGTTAACACAGCAAATCTATAATCCATTCTCTTGCTGGGTTGGGTTGAGGGTGTGTGTCTGTGTCACTCTTAGAAAGAAAGAAGGCCATGATCTGGACTAATCTCCTTATAAATATGCTAATGACACCTCCTGGCAAACAAACACATGGTATTTGTTAGCTGGAAGCCCTTATCTGTGGAATGCTTTATCAGGATGTATATAATTGTCTAAGATTGTTTATAGTAAACAAACCTACTGATTTGTGGATGACTCTGCAGATTTTGATGTAAACCTGTAGCTATCTGTTTTCATTTGCCAAGTATAAGCCTCTCACTGCTTGGATTCTTGAAATTCAGTAGAAATTGATACTGTGGAAGATTTCTAGTTTGTGTGTGTTTGATTTGACAATTTGATTGTGTTAGGTCAGCTCCAATATGTATAGCAAATACTGGCTTTGGAAAAGAAAGGTCTGTGGATTCTGGCGTTTAGATTTGTGTTACTTAACTTTTACAACCCCAGGTTTTTCTGATGTTTATAAAGCAGGCACAGAGTTGTTCTAAGAATTTTCACTACTATTAAAAGACAAACTTGTTTAAATCACCTGCCACAGTAGTTGACATATAACAATCTCAATTAGATGGCAGATTTCTGGAAGTCTAGGACTCTGACATATACTTCTCTGTATCTTACACTTCTTGTACTGAACCAATATGAAGTAGTTGCTCAGTAAGTATTTGTAGACAGAATGAATCTTTTAGGTGACAAAGCAAGATGGTGAGTGGCAAATTTTTTTTAAATAAAAAATCTGGGGCTTCCCTGGTGGTGCAGTGGTTGAGAATCCGCCTGCCAATGCAGGGGACACGGGTTCGAGCCCTGGTCTGGGAAGATCCCACATGCCGCGGAGCAACTAGGCCCGTGAGCCACAATTACTGAGCCTGCGCGTCTGGAGCCTGTGCTCCGCAACAAGAGAGGCCGCGACAGTGAGAGGCCCGCGCACCGTGATGAAGAGTGGCCCCCGCTTGCCACAACTAGAGAAAGCCCTCGCACAGAAACCAAGACCCAACACAGCCATAAATAAATAAAAAAATAAATTAAAAAAAAAGTCTCTTTAAAAAAAAAATCTGATTATATAGAAATTTTTAAAAAAATAAATTTTTTAATATTATTTTTGGCTGCGTTGGGTCTTTGTTGCTGCTTGCAGTCTTTCTCTAGTTGCTGCGAGCGGGGGCTACTTTTCGTTGTGGTGCGCGGGCTTCTCATTGCGGTGGTTTCTCTTGTTGTGGAGCACAGGCTCTAGGCTCTCAGGCTTCAGTAGTTGTGGCACGCGGACACTAGAGCGCAGGCTCAGTAGTTGTGGCGCATGGGCTTAGTTGCTCTGCGGCATGTGGGATCTTTCCGGACCAGGGCTCGAACCCATGTCCCCTGCATTGGCAGGTGGATTCTTAACCACTGCGCCACCAGGGAAGTCCCTAGAAAATTTTAAGCATAATTAAGTTCAGCACACGCCAGCTTTATGGGTGAAACTGCTAAATGTGCACTGTGGGTGGGGGTTCAGAACAGACCTCCATGTGCCACTTTGGCATGTGAATTATTTTGGGCTAAAGGCAATGGAGACACTGTGGGTTCAAGAGAAACCACTGCCTATCCCTTAACTACCTAGATGAATTTAAATTGGGGATTTTTCCCAGAAAAAAGTTATCACCGTGGATAAATTTTATCTAAGTGGCCCCATCTATACAGCAGGGCAAACATCTAATTAAACATCTAATTACCAAGCATCTACTCTTCTTCTTACCATCTTGTGAATGACCCTCCTCTCCTTGGAAGCCCCAGGCCCTTATCTCCTTTCTTAGCTCATGATGGCATATACATTTTACCTTTCTGTCTTTGAACCTCTCTTGTGTGTGGGGTCTTGATCCTCTCATGTATGTGGTGTTCCTGTATATACAAAATTAAATTGATTTTCTCCTGTTAATCTAGTTTATGTCATTGTAATTGCTCAACCAGCCAAAGGAACCAGAAAGAAGGGAAGGGGAAAGGAAAATTTCCCCCTTCCCGACAGCACCAAAATCTGCTTTCCCTTTCTTTGGTAGGAAATAAAGTTATAGTAAGGCATATGCCCTCCAGCTGAAGAATACACTTCCCAGCCCAGCCTTCCTATAATGTCCTTATATGACAATGTTCTTGCCAATGGAATGGGAACAGATGTGACCTGCATTACTTCTGGGTATAAGCCTTAGAACATTGGAAGTACACAACCACATTTGCCTTCTTGTGAGCTAAATAAGGATGTACCTGAAACCCAGTAAAGGGTAGCGGAATTTTCCACCCCGAAATATGACTCTTTGGCATAAGGTTTGTCTTGAGCCAGTTATTTTTAAGAAACTGCAGACACACGAAAATCTCTAAAAACCTGTAGAAGTTACCCTTCTGCAAGAGAAATTATATTTATAAGGGAAATCTCCATTTGTAAGGGTGTCTCCCTGTCTGTACCAGGAAGAAGAGGAAGATTAAATGTCTAGAAACTTATCAATGGAGTGGACTTAAATGGACTTAAATCTGCATAACAGCCATAACCTTGTTTACTGTGATTTGCATGATAATCTCTCATAACTGACTCACCCTCCCTCAACATCTTTTATCTTTAGCTGGAGATGGTATGTAAGGTGGTGACCTGGGCCATTTAGGAGAGTTACTCAGTTTTCCCTGGTATCTTCTATGTAAACAGGAAGTATACATGTTATTAAACTTCTGTTTGCTTTTCTCTTATAAATTTGTCTTTTTTACTAGTGAATCTCATCCAAGAACCTAGAAGGGTAGAGGGAAAATTATTCCCACTCCCCCTACATCAGCTTTGACAATGCAGATAAGGACAACACCCTAGGGGATGCCAGACAAGACCTGTAACCTGGGTTGTGAATGACTGAAGAGAGTGGAGCAACTGCCTGTGAACCTGGAATGGTATTTGAAGGAGAAATAAGAAACTTTGCTCCTTAGTCTACCTATTTTTGGGTCTTGTTGCAGCAGCTTAGCTTTCTTCATTTTAGTATAGGCAGGAAAGGGTAAGAGAAAAGAAATTATGATGTTTTTGGTTGGTAAGGAGACCTAATTCATTTTAGCCAGTTTAGAAATGACTTTGAGGAAAGAAGGTTTAAAAGGACATGCTTATAATTTTCTTTCTTTAGTCTCCTTTTAAAGTTACTGAAAGTATCATTTACATTTTAGACATTGTTTTACATTTAACTCTAATTAACAATCAAATCTCAAAGAGATATAAAGTTTTAAAATCTGTTCATGAAATTTAAGATAGTTTCATGTTTTAAAATGACATTATGTTTATACTAGTGAATTTGTAAGTACTTGATAGATTTTAAATTCCCCAAAGAGTTTAAAAAGAATAGTTTTTATTGCATGAAATTTTCTCTTACTTTGTCTATTTTTTTAACATTTGAATATCTTCTCTTTCATATATATGAATTCTGTTGCTTTTGCTTTATAAAGTTCATTGCATTATCATTTCAATGGAAAATTTTCTCTTTTGATCGTGCTCACCTTTACATGTGAATATTTTTGGTTAAACCTTGGGGATGGTAATTCAGTTTCTCCTTCCAAGTTCTCCATGCTACACTTGCACTTAGGTTAAGTTTCTAAAATGTAACATGGCCCACATCATTTCAAAGATGGTTGCTATGGGAAACAAATACGTTTAAAAACATGTAGGTTATAGCTTCAGATAAAAAACAGTTTCTTATCAAATAAAAATATTTATTTCCAGGTCAAATATCACTATTATAAATCTTCATAAGCTTGTGTATCACAGCTTGTAACACTACTCAAAAATATAACTGTACCTTTCATTTGTTTATTTGATTAATGTTTTTCTCCCTCTTCTAATTGTGTTCAGGAAGGCAGTGTACCTGTTTTTATTATTGCTGTAACTCCAGTTCCTAGTACAAGGTCTGACACTTTATAAGTGTAGAATAAATATTCAAAAGTTAAAGAAGCACAGGAAGTTAAAGACATTTTTAATTCATTCCTGATATAAAAAGTTGATGTTATACTTTTCTCACATCTGGAACTTCTTTTTCCTTTCTTTTTATTTATTTCAAAATATGTAAATCATAGTTAAACACAATAGAAACATTTACCTCTATAATGTGAATAAACTTTTTTTTAGGTATCAGGATGAATTATTTAATATACAATGTGTAATGATTAAAAATACAAAAGCAAAAACCTGTACAGTAATTCCATATAGAGAAAAAATAGAACATATATTGGTAAAAACATTATTTATATAGGGGAGCAAAATTTGCCACCTGAAAATGTTTCGCTTTAGCATGAGGATTATTTTATCCTGGTTGTTTTTAAGGAACAAAAGACTAAGGAAAAGCTTTTACCTCCTCCCCTTAACTGCCTAAAAGAATTTAGATAGGGGGCCTATCACAGGAAGAGAGCTATCATCAGAGCTAACTACAAAGAATATAAGCTAGGCGTGGTAGACTGAGGGAAACTTAGCAAGGCCTGTTTGATCAAAGTCCTCTCAGTGTCCCATTGTCTGCATTGCACGGCAAGCATTTGTTTTCCAAATATTTTTTTCCCCTATCTTCCCCTTTGAAATCCAAAACCTCTACTCCACTCTCCTTCTCTTAGATGACATATACACTTCAATTGCTTTGCTTGTCCAAGGGTCTCATTTTTCTCTGGGGGTCCCCATATGTATATAACTAAATTTGATTTTCTCCTGTGAATATGTTTCATGCCAATTTAATTCTTAAATCAGCCAGAAGAACATAGAAGGGTAGAGGAAAACTTTTTTCCTTCCCCAACATTTATGATAGACTAAGATGTCCATATTTTGACAAAACTCCCAATATATTTCTTATTTTATAAAAGTAATATTTAATATAATGAAATATTATATATTGGGTTGGCCAAAAAGTTCGTTCGGGTTTTTCTGTAAGATCTTAGCATAACAAAAAGTCCTGTTAAAGACTATAATGAAAAGAATGTCACAAAAGTTTTAAAAATGTATCTAATTAACATTATGGTATTTTAGACTTATAAATTAACAATTGATACAACATTCTAAAAGGGGAGCAGGGACTTCCCTGGTGGTCCAGTGGTTAAGACTCGGTGCTTCCACTGCAGGGGCACAGGTTTGATCCCTGGTGGGGGAACTAAGATTCCCGCATGCCTCAAGGAGCGGCCAAAAAAAAAAAAAAAAATTGACAAATTAAAATCCACCATGCAGCATTTGTTGTGAAAAACACTGATTGTGATCTCTGCTACATATCCTTTTCTTTCTTATATGAAACTCAGGTTTGAACAAACAACAAAAAAATAAAAATAAAAAAATAAAAGGGGAGCAAAATATACCACCCCAAAACATGTCTTTTTGGCATATTGATTATTTTAAACTAGTTATTTTTAAAAAGCAGCAGACATGACAGAAGCTCTGAAAACTGAGTAGAAGTTACCCTCTTCTAAGAAATACTTAACATTAATCTGAGAAATCTCCATTTGTAGTGTCTCCCTCTCTATACCAGGAAGAGGAGAATATATAAACCTATATAAACTGTTATCAATTGACTTAAATCTTGAATTCAAATAACAACCTTTTCTTGTTTACTGTGGTTTTCCTGGTAACCTCCTATATCTGACTCTCCAACCCCAACATCCTCTTGTGTCTTTACCTAAGGTGGTATTTAAGGTGATGACTTGAGCCATTTAGGAGAGTTACTCAGTTTTCCTGGGTCTCTTCCATGTATACAGAGGGATGTTATTAACCTTTTGTTTGCCTTTCTTCTTTTAATCTGTTTTACATCAATTTAATTATTAGACCAGAACCTGAAAGGGAAGAAGGGAAAATATTTCCTCCCTTTTAGGTTCTCAATTCCCAAAGCCGAAATGCCCAGTTGCTCAGTCATGGCTTGGAGGAAGATTCAAAGAAACAGCATTGAATCATTCTAATAACAATTTTAGAACAACATAAATATTTACTAAAATCTCTTGAAAATGAAAGTAATGATCATTTAAAACTTAGAAACACCTGAGAAACAATTATATTTCTTTCTTACCCTCATCTATGGACGCTACCAAGAAGATACCTCCCCCTCTTACCAATTTCCTAAAACACTTGCCTAAATCTAAGCCATGCTGATTCTTGTATTTCTTACATTCTGAATCTACTTAAATCACTTCCCAACAGTCACTTTGCTGCTCTCAATCTTTTTTCTGACTTACAACTCCCATCTGATGCAGCAAGGCATAGGAACTAACTTCATAGTTACTGATAGCTCTCTGTTTTAGTTCTTGTTGCTAGAAAGTAGAGCATGGGAACTAAAACCACAAATGAAGAGGCAAGTTTAAGTATAAATGCCAAAAAGATGAAAAATGATAAACTATCCAGCATTATCTAGGGTCAGTGAAATCAGAACTCTGTATTATTTCTTAGAGGTCAGTTTGGTTCTACATATCATAAATCTTGAAAATGTGCATATCTTAATAATGAGTATTTTAAATCTTAGGAATTTATTTTAAGGAAATAATCATTGCTTACATTAGTAAAAATGGAAACAATCTAAACGTTCAGCAATACAAATACAAACATTTCCCCGTTTTTCGAAAGTTGGCTTTATACCACTTTGTTTTTATGAAAGACCTACGTTAGTAGCTGTTTTTGCTAACATAAAGAAATCTGAAGAGGATTTTTGCTTTTACAAGAAAAAGGCAAAAGTTGAAAACAGCCCTTATTTTGCAATGGAGCTGTTGCAGAGACAACGGGAACCTGGAGCAGCAAGAATAGCGCCCCCAAGCGCCTTCCCCTGGAACTACACTCAGCATCACAGCATCAAGATGCCATATGTCTGTGAGCATCTTTGCTTTATCTTGATTTATTTTGTGCATCTATTAGCCAGATGTGTCCTAAGTCAATTGCCTCTTTCCTTTATGCTATTTTGGCTTATGAAAGTTTTCATAGGAACACTCTACTTTTGGATAGCCGGAGAAACCTGTAATTGATTCTTTGATGTGAAAGGACTAACTCAAAGTAGTTTTTTAAACTTATTTTACTCAAATAGATAAACATTAATACAATAATAAGATATGATAATTCAAAACACCAGTTTATTTAGGTTAATCACTATCAGTTGTTTGTGGATATGAACTAGTGGATTTCAGTGGTGCTGCTTGTTGATACACAGCCCTGGCAACTTTGAATTAGAGCAGTATTGACATGCTTTACAGCAACAACAGCAACAGCTATTTACCCTTCCCGTTTTATCTGACCTCTTCAGGAGGAATAACGGGTTCATATGCTGATGAAAACAGAAAAGAGATGGTCCCATTCGAAATGAAAGAATATAGGGGCATATTGTGCTGCATATTTCATTTTTAAAAAAGGGAAGGATTGAAAACTAAAGAAAGCAGTTATTAAACTACATTACTGAAGTTTTTTTCCAATGCATTGAAATAACTTTATGTGGGTCTTCTAAAAAACAGTATTATGTGTTATCATGGATTTAGACATTTAACTGGATTTAAAGTCATAGTTAGAATGTTAACTAGAGTGTTAACTGGATTTACAGGTTCCTATAAAGACCTGAGATTTGGACAGGTATTTTCCCTTGGAATGATTTTTTTTTTTCTATTGGAGGTCACCCAACTTCCCTAGGTAACTAATTTTAAGGATTTACCATTTTTCAACTGTATTCACAAATAAAACAATTTAAATTTAGCTTAACACCAGAAATAAACAGATCATAAAAAAGAAAGCCTTCATGTGGCAAAGGCAAGAAATATTTGCCCTTCATAAAAAAGCTTTCTTCTTTTCTCAAACTTGAAACCACTGTAACTTTTGTTTTAGCAGTGTTGACATTTTGAAGTTTTTTTCTAACTTAAAATGGTTTTGTTTTTCACCTATAAAATGGACCATTTAATTTTTAAGAATAAATTTCATTTTTAACATTCCAAATACAAGATCAATTGTTAATATATTGCATTAACATGATGCTTTGGAACTAGAAGTCTCCCAGTGTGCCTTACCACCTCGAATATCTAGTAAAACCTGCACCCACCCGAGAAATACAATAGTGTCCGAAACAAAGCACATTATAGTTATTAAGTCTGTTACACAGAATAATAATTACTTCTGTGATTTGTGAGAGAGCAAAGCTTTGAGTCCTTTTAAACCATTTCCTTTCTTCCTCCACCAAATTTTCTTCTGAAGTCAATTAGTACTTTTGCTTGACAAGGGATTAATGAGGGAAATTTCTTTCTAAAAGTCTTCTACAGGGTTGACCGTTAGCGTAGCATTCTGCTTTTTTATTAACTTATTTTAAAAAATTAATGGTGTGTTTGCTGTGTAGTCAGGTGTAGGATTTTGATCAGCTGAGTAATACTGAAAAGGAAGGGTTTTATTAGAGCAAAGGTCAAGACAGTTAGGCAAGTTTTATCTTTATTGCACTTATAATTTCCTGTGTAGTCTAACTTTTCTATTATTTTAGAATAATGATGTTAACTGTCTTTATAAAATACATTACAAAGGCATTAAATCCATTACAGAAAGTTCAAACTTAGAGAAAATTTCCCCAAATTTCACCACTCAGAAATAATGGTTAACATTAACTAATTATAATTTCATATTTATTTGTGTGCATTATAATGAAAGAAGGCTAGACAAATAAAAGTTTTATAAAAATGAGATAATGGGATACATGCTGTTTAACAATAAAATTCATAAATTTTAATTTTACTTGAATTTAACAGAAGAAAATAAAATTGGTAAGCTATAGGAATTGCTAAGCTTGTTCTTCATCACAGAAATTATTAGTTCCTAAAAGATTTTCTTTTAAATTAAAGATTATTAGAGACATTGTGTTATCGTATTATCAAATTTTATGTCATTTATACAGTTTTGAAATGTAATTTGATCAATTGGTTTAGTTTCAGTCATATGTTCATATGCATTCAGTGCTATATTTCCTGAATTCCTTCATGTTTGGGAATGCCTGTATTCCAGAAGAACAACTTAGTGAGGTCTAAAATTCTTGGTTTATGTTTTATTCACCTCAGAAATTTGTAAACATTGTTGCTCTATTGTTTTTTGGCATTGCACATTGTTTGGAGTATTCTGGGGCCAGCTTAATTTTTTACTCGTTTAAGTAACTCATTTTTGTTTTGCCTACCTCAGTGTCTCAAGAAATATTTCTAATCTTGAGAATTCAGTATAATTCAGGATTTTTTTAAAAAAGATTAATAATTTATACTATATTAACTTTCCTGTAATATGCTGTGCCTTTCTATTAGCAGATTCAGGTTTTCCTTTATTGAATGAAACAAAATTTTATTATATATGTAAATACTTTTCCTGCTCCATATGAGTTCAGTATTTCAGGAAGGCTAAATAACTTTTGTTGAATCATCATTGTCTGTTCCTCATGCTAATCCCTCCCCCCCCCCCCAAGTCGATAATCTTTTCTGTAATTGCATTTATCTTTCTGTCATTTTCCTCCACTTTTTTCTGACATTAGATAATCTCAGTTTTACTTTTATGTCACTTACTTAGCTGACTTCCACTCAAATAACCTGTCTAGTCATCTGATACTCCATATACCATCTATAAAACATACCAACTGATACCTATCGCCTGTGGCTGGTCACCCGTGGCCCATGTATTCTGTTTTCACTAACTGGGTTGTGAGCTTGTCAAGACTAAGTTGTGTTTCTTCCCAAACATGTTTTTGCCAGTTGTGGAAGTTATGATTACATTATTTATTAAACATTAAAAAAATTCAGTTGGTATGATGTATAAGGAAGGGAGATGTTTCTATAAAACATAATTTGAATGCTTTTGCAAATTTTGATGAAGGCAAATTCCTGAAAAAAATATTGCTATGAAATCTGGTGTGACTGAGGCAGCAGTAGAAGAATGAAAACAGCTTAATAGATTCCTTTAGGATTCTGCACTCAGTTTGCTTCACAGTTGTTTTGAAGTTTTTGTTTCTCATTGGAAATTATCAATGATGAAAAAATTGAAGAGGAACTAATCTGTAGACCTATACCGGGGGAAAAAAATCCATGAACATACATCCAAATATAAGCAAATAAACATACATTTTTATGCTTGAAAGTAAAATGTTTAAATGTTTGTAGATGATAAATTATTTCTGCACTCCTGAAAATCATGGAATTAAATTGCATGTGTTCTAAATGAATTTTCTTCTTTAGCTCAGTATTACATTTAGGAGATTCCTTTATGTCGTTGGTTGTAGCTGGAGTTTTCATTGTTTTATAGAATTCCATTGACTCACTGTTTATCTGTTAGCTTCTTGTTCCCTCAGCAAGTTTGTTTTCTCTATTCCGTTCAGTTTCTTTAAGTCACAGTTTATTGGTGCTAGTGTGGTCATGGCCATATTTCCTCCTTATTTGCTTTTCTGGAGAATATCAAATGGAGATATCAAAATGAGGATCTCTAATTGTTTATCTTGCTCTGCTGAGAATAGGTGGTGATAGAGAGGAACACCCACATTTGATAGCTTTTCTCAACTTTTTCCCAGAGTGAAACCTCCTCTCTAATCTGCCTTCCTCCCCCCTCTCCCCAGTGGAGATTAGGAAGAGCCTGGAGATAGTGTTAATAAGGATTCTGAGGATTTTGTTCATTTACCTTCTTTCTTTCCTTGGTGAAAATTTTGGACTGGCGTGATGGGAACAAGGTTAGGAGTAGACTGAATTATATCAGAATCAAAGTCTGTGTCCTGAACTTTGTCTTGTTTGGTGTTTTATTGTTGCTGGTGCCTTTGTTGAGTCCCTCATTTTTAAATGAATAATGAACTTTGTTAAGTTTTGAGAGGAGATTCTCAGTCCAGTTTTATTTTGCCATCTTCCGTAGGATATTTTCCCTTAAGTATTTCCTATTACCTGATATCCCTGATTATCTTTGTTGCTCTTATATATCTAAAGTTCATATGTTATTTATATAATGAAAACTTTAATATTAACTTACCAGAGTGTTACTGTGAATCTTCTCTTACTAGCCATAGCTCAGAAGAGTTACCATATATAATCTTTTAATTAAGAAAATATCTTTAAAAATTCCAAAGGACAGTTTTGACTGTATCTATTAATCTTCATTTGGGATTCATGTTCCATGTAAATGTTTTGTAATAGAATTCATAATAATAATGATCTGCTGCTTGCTGTGTGCCTGGGAATATGCTTTGAAGTTTATATGCCTCATTTTATTTAATTCTCTTATAAACTCCAAGAGACAGGCCTTAATGTAAAGATTGGGAAACTGAAGCTTAGAGAGAAGAGAGAAATAAGTTTCCCAGGGTCATACATGCCTTTAAATCTGGGTCTGGCCCCTTAGACTGAGCTCCTAATGACTGTGCTGTACACTTCTTTCAGCTTTAATTTTGGTAGTTAGCTGACTTTCTTAATACACTAGACTTTTCAAAACTCTGGGCAAAGAGCAATAAGTTTGATTCTTAAAGAAGTCAAGCAGTAAAATGAAAGTGTTTTAGGGCCAAGAAATTTCATCATTACTTTGGATTTTCTTCATGGGATGTTAAGTAGTAAATGGCCCAGATCTTGCCTGCATTGGTGCATGTACAGTAGTTTGCTATGATATTTAGTCACTTTCCTTGGTTGGAGAGGCTACGCTCTGAACCTGATCTTGGCTTTACAGTTTCTTTGTCCAGTGGAGACTGTGTAAGAGTCCTCTAAGTTTTTTCTTCTGCTATGTGTCCTCTTCCTTATCTCTGCTTCAATTATCTAACCTTGCTATTCTCTAAATTTTGGGTCTCTCAGTCAATTCAGTGTGTAGGCCAAGGCAGATATTTTCTCTCTGAGCAAATTGGTTATTTCCTTCTCTTTCTACTTCTAGAGTAGTGACCCTCAGACTGGCACTTTCTTGTGCCATACTGACTTTGCTGAAAAATGTATGAAGTAACAAATGTGCCCTAACATCCCCAGTTTTTCTTACTACTTTTCCTATTTTCATTGCGTCATTGGGACCTGCATCTTAAGGTACAGGAAATATGTCAAATGTTTCATGGTTGCATAGTAAGAGTCACCATTGTCCTTGACTGGATGGTAAGGTGCCTACCTAGTGCTGCCCTACATATAGTATTTATCCAGTTCCACATTTTAGGCCCATTATTAAGCAGTCCCCTACTTTTAAATATGTAATTTAGTAATACTCAAGATTTTCAATTTAAGTGATAAAAACAACTCTGAAAAATTTAAGCAAAAAGGATTTTATTAAAGAATACTGTGTAGCTCACAGAATCTATAGAAGGGCTTGATTTACATTCCACTGAACTGATCTCATGAAGACACTACTGCTGATGAACCCTCAAGATATCAATATTGTCTCTGAAGACTGGATCTAGCTACTGTCCTTATTGCTCCCATCGCTGGAATAAATTCTGCATGTCACTATATATTGTTTGAGAATCTGGGGTGATTGCATTTGGGAGGCAAAATTTCCAGCATGTTACCTCTCAAAAGGGGTCTATTCTCTTTAGATGTATTCTGAAAAATGGGAATTTCAAGTGTTCACCTGCAAAGTGTCATAAGCAGGGGAGCTTTAGCTTGAAACAGAGGAAGAGGTATCTACAGGAGAATCACTTCACTCTTAGGGGAATCTGTAAATATAGTTAAGAGATAATATTCTTTTATTCTTACCCACTCACAAGTTACCAATATAAATTTAGCCTTTCTTTTTTCTATTATCCATTTATAGGCTAACTTTCTTTCAATAATCATTTCATCTGATTTCCATTTATCATTAATTTTTAACCAGATCTTCTTCCTAGGGTATTATTATTAGGTTCAGCAAGAAGACTTCCTTATAGCTGGCCAGCAGTATGAGTCTGGTCAGTGTTTTCCCCTTCATCCATTCCCAGTCATGTGGAGTAGTGTTGGATAAGTAAAAACTTACAGGACTGTCTTGTCTGCTAGGTAGGAAAGAGGTATTAATTGTTAATCCCAGCTTAGACATGAGAGGAGAAAAACAACTTATACCATCATTCCTTTAGGAATTCCAACAGTAATATTTAGAGATACTGTAACTGTGTGATGTTTAGTAAGTAATCCTTACTTTGGAACTTGGAAACATAATTTAGGTCTTGGCACTACAAGATCAAGCAAAGAAAAAGAAAAATTTTTAGAAATAAGTAAGATGTTTAACTAAGTTCTAATGCCTTCGCTATTTCTTCTTCCCTATCTATCAATAGTGATAATATTTCAACAATCTATCGAGTAGTGATTCCACTTCCATGTGTATTAACAAACATTCATTTGATCTTGTAAGTCATTTCTTCAGTGTCTTACCCCTCCCCAAATCAGTAAGCAAGTACTGTTAACCACATGCTTTTTTTTTGAATTGTGGTAAACACACATACACACACACACACAACAGGAGCTCTGTTCTCTTAACAAAATTTTAAGTGTACAGTACAGTATTTTTAACTATGACAACGGTGTTGTACAGCAGATCTCTAAAATGTTTTCGTCTTACATAACTACAACTTTGTACCCATTGAGCAACAACTTCTCATTTTCCCCTTCTCTCAGCCCCTGGCAACCACCAATTTACTTTCTGTTTCTGTGAGTTTAACTATTTAATATACCTCACATAAATGGAATCATGCAGTATTTATTTATGTGACTGGCTTATTTGACTTGGTGTAATGTTCTCAAGGCTCATCCATTTTGTTGCATATGATAGGCTTTTTTTTTTTTTATGGCTAAATTATATTCCATTGTATGTATATATGACATTTTATTTTTCTTCTTCTGGAGGTTGAGAAGTCCCACAGTCTGCTGTATGCAAGCTGGAGACCCAGAAAAGCCAGTGGTATAATTCCAGTCTGAGTTTGAAGGTCCTGAGAACCCGGAGCTCTGATGGTGTAAGTCCCAGTCTAAGGGCAGGAGAGGACTGATGTTTTAGCTCAAACAGTCAGAGAGAGGAAGTCCGACCTTTCTCTCCCTTTTTGGTCTATGCAGTGTCTCATTGGATTGGATGACATCTATTCACAGTGGCAAGGGCAATCTGCTTTACTTAGTCCACCAATTCAAATACTAATTTCTTTCAGAAAAACCCTTAGAGACACATCCAGATATAATATTTAACCAGATATCTGGGTATCCCTTAGTCCAGTCAAGTTGACACATAAAGTTAACTATCACATCCACTGATCTGTTGATAGATATTTAAGTTCTATACCAGAATTAACAGTGATTTATGCCCTACCATTACTATATTACAGTATTCTGTATTTGTCTGTATATTCACCTTTACCAATGAGATTTTTACCTTTGTATGCTTTCATGTTGTGTTTAGTGTCCTTTCATTTCAACTTGAGGGATCACTTTAGCATTTCTTGTCAGACAGGTCTAGTAGTGATATACTCCCTCAGCTTTTGTTTATCTGTGAAAGTTATTATTTCCCCCTCATTTTTGTAAGCTAGTTTTGCCAGATATAGTATTCCTGGTTGGTAGTGTTTTTTCTTTCAGCCCTTGGAATATACCATTCCACTCCCTTCCGGTGTTCAAGGTTTTTGCTGAGAAATCCTCTGATAGTCTTATGGGGGTTCCTTTGTATGTGATAAGTTGCTATTCTCTTGCTGCTTTCAGAATTCTCTTTGTCTTTTAATTTTGACACTTTGATTATAACATGTCTTGGTGTGGATTTCTTTAGATTTATCATAATTGGAAACTTTTGGGTTTCTTGACTCTAGATGTCTATTTCCCTCCCCAAATATGGGAAGTTGTCAACTATTTTTTCTTGAAATAAGTTTTCTGTCCCTTTTCTCTCTCTGGAACTTCCATAATGGGTATACTTATCCATTTATTGATATCCCATAAAACCTTTAAGCTTTCTTCATTCTTTTTCATTCTTTCATATTGGTGCTCCTCTGACCGAATAATTTCAGATGACCTGTTTTTGACTTCATTCAGTCTTCTGCTTGATCAAGTCTGCTGCTGAATCCCTCTAGTGAACTTTTCAGTCCAGTTATTATATTTTTCAGCTCCAGCATTTCTGGGTTTTATTTTATTTTTATATTTTCTGTCTCATTGATGAAATACTGTTTTGTCCGTACATCATTTTCCTGAGCTCATTGACATTTTTATGATGGTGATTTTAAATTCTTTTTCAGGTAATTCTTATACTTCTGTTTATTAGGGTTGGTATCTGGAGATTTATTTTTTGTTTCTTTGTGCTGTGTTTCCTTGTTTTTTTGTGTGTTCCTTGACACTTTGTATTGGTATCTACATATATGAAATATAAGCCAACTCTCTCAACCTTACGGATTGGCATCATACAGAGGAAGATATTTACCAATAAACCCAGCTAGAGACTCTGGGGCCTTCTTAAACCTTTTCTGTGTGTGTATCTCCTCTAGCCTAATCAGAGGAGTTAACAGTTTCTCTTTTCAGGAGTTCATAATCTCTTGCTACCTCTGGTGTCTGTCTGCTGGAGCAGCAGCACATTGCTCAACTCTTTTTTTCCCCAGCAGCCAGGTGTCTAGAATATGCCGGGGCTTATCAGTGCTTTGTGACAGGCGAGACTGAAACCATTGCCTTGGGCAGCGCCCCCCAAAAAGTCTGAATGTTGGATGTATGTTTCAGTATGTATGTTTTCTTTCTCTCTATAAAGAGAAGTTGGGAGCTGTGAGTTTTCCCAATTGTGTCCTGCTGAACTGGGGGCTGGGCTCTAGTGGTGAGTGCACAGCAGTCCAAATTGTAACCTTTCACTTGTTCTCAGTTGCCATCAGGCATCTAGAGTATGCTAGGTCCTATCAGTGTTCCAAGAGAGGGGATAAAGAAATTAGTCTTTTGGGCAGTGCCCCGAATAGCTGAAATGTTTGATGGATACTCCAACTCTTTCCCTTCCCAGGGAGAAGTTGGGATTTGGGCGTTTTCACCTGCTGCACTGTTTTACATTGAGCCAGTGGGAGGGCCTATGACCAATAAATGTGCACTAGTCCAAACCATCACCTTTATTCTAGTGGTTCCCAACCTGAGGCCCTTTCCAGTTAGCACTCGCGTTTAGGCAAGACAAGAACCAGTCTCTTAGGCAGCCACCAGAAAAGTCAGAACGTTGGCTGTATGGTGCAATCCCGTCCTTCTCTCTCCAGGGAGAAACTGGGAGCCAAGTGGTTCCTTCCTGATCATGTAGTGCCATGCCAGGTGAGAGGGATTATGGCAAGAGGATTCTGCAAATTTTTCTACTAGCTTCATTGTGATTGATTCTGTGCTTGCCTGGGGTGTAGGAGTCTCTCAACTGGTCTCTGGATTTCTCACAAAGGGAATTGGTCCATGTATTGTTGAATCAATGTGTCCATGGAGGAAAGGAGGACTTGCTGCTTCCTGTTCTATCATTTTGCTGATGCTGTCCCTCTAGTGAGCACATATTTTAATGTACCTTCTGATTTCCATTCAGTTCACTAATTTGTACATGGTAAACTATGTGATAAGTTCATTGTAAGTTATGCATCTTAGCCCACTATTGTACTGCACTGGCATAAATGTGTCCTTCATCAGTAATATATGTGGGGCGGGGGTGGCAAACTGAAATCATGTATTTTTTCCCTAGACCTCTAACAGTGTTAGAGGCATTTGCTTCAATGACCTGGTATGTATATCCACATCTAGAATGAATATTTGTCCTGGTCGAAACTCATCAGTATATACCTGGAGTCATGAATAATGTAATCCATTTGCCAGCTATGGGCTGGCCTGGATCCTCTCAATAGGCAGCCCATAGTCATTTTTAGTTTCTGATGCTACTATTAAACAACAGAAAAAATTTTAATCACTTTTTGAGCTTCTAAGCTCATAGTAGGATACATCTATTTTTTGTTCATTGATTGAATGTCTCCACGACAACCGATTTTATGTACCTGAGAAACTACTTTCAAAGAGAAAACGGGGTATCTACTTGTTAGTTCCAGTACCCTTTTGAATTCAGGAGGTTTTTTTAAAAAAGGGAATCAACTTAGCCTACTTTCATCCGTTTCCTTTAGAAGTGCATAAAATTTTTCATAACAAAGACTCCCACACTGAGGTTTCTCTTCTCTTCTAGTTATCCAAAACCTACTTCCTAGACTGAATTGCCAATCTATTAGGTTTTGCCTAAAAATTAGGATGAATCCTATACTATGTTACTTTTATTGTATAGCTCCCCAAGGAATACCCCTTTTAATTCTGCCCATTGAGTAGAATTGTATTTGTCTTTTTTCAGTCAAAATGAAATGATCAGCTAGTTGTAATGCAGCTGAATTCCAGACTGAGTTTTGGCTCTCTACCCTTGAGCTACAATCTGTGAAGCATGCTACTTATGAGGCAGCCTTAGGTAGTATTCTAGTCCAGATTCCATGACTGCTGGGTGGCAGTCATGGGTTTTTGCCAAAGGCTTTAGCCAGCTTGAGTTTTCTAGTTGCTTATATTTCTACTGTCATTTGAGCATCGAGTTAGAGTGGGGTTGTTTGGGTCAATGGCCATTTGAAGCTTCAAGAGAGAGCCTGACGCTCTTTAAAGCATTATTCAAATTCAGCCTTTTCTGTTATTATTGTGTGAATAGAAGCCAATAAAATTTATAGATGTGATATGTGATTTCTTCAGAAACCAAGCAATCTTTATGGCTCTTGTTTCAGTTTTGGAGCTAGAGAGACAATAACTCATTGTGATTGGTTGAGGAATGCTGCTAGTTGGTCTGGCCCATATAATTACTCAGAATTTTATCATTTATGCTGGACCCTGTATTTTAGCTGGGTTAATTAGCTACTCCCTGGTGGTTATATAATTAACCAGCATTTGGAATTCATGCTTAGCTTGATTTTTAGATTTAGATATCAACATTATATTATTGACGTAATGAATAAGAGTACTTTTCGATTGAATTAAATTAACATCTTTTCTCACCAGGTTGTGGCAACAAGCAGGATAATTTAAATATCCCCATAGGTGCACAGTAAATGTGTATTGGAGTCTGTTTCACATGAATACAAATTTGATTTTGACTTTCTTTCAAAATAGGAATCTAAAAGGAAGCATTAGTCAGATTGATCACAGAATACCAACTACCCTTAGCCTGTGGCACATCTTGAATTGTTAACACTGTATCAGGAATGGCTGATGCTATCGAAGGCTCCTCTTTATTAAGTCATCTGGAGTCTAGAGTTAGCCTCCAGGATCCATCAGCTTTTCTCACATGCTATACTGGACTATTAAACAAGGAATGTGTAGACACTAATTCACTTGCATCTACCATATGTATAATAAAATTTCTTGATGCTCCTTTCTCTTCCCCCACCCCTTCCCAGGTGTTCTCTTGTTTTATATTAAGCCCTTGAGTGGGTTTCGGTAGTTCCAAAGTCCCCCATCTAACACGCCCAATTAAAAGATAATGAAGAGCAGATTTGTATGATATCCTTGTTCCCAGTGGCTTGGATAAGGCAAGAGTTCCTCATTCATACATCATATCCTTTCCGGTAAATACATTCTGGTAGCAGTGATGCAATAGCCCTTCATAACTTTCATTCATAAATTCCTACTATGAACCACACTTTTATTTTTGAATATTTTACCTTATCCCAGTAACTTAATTATATTGCCCTTTACCCTTTCATTAGCAGGTTGTATAAATTTACACCAGTGTCTGGAAATTTCAATAAAATTTCTTTACCACCCTGGATGGTTTTCTTGTATGCCAGTGAAAATGGCCTTTGTTTCCTTGCTGGGACATTGTACTAACAGTCTCTGGCCATCTTGTCATTCAGAGTAATCTTTCTAAACTCTCACTGTTTTAAACTGAACTGCTTTGGAAGAAACTGTAGATCCTCTTTTTATGTCATTATTAGATTTATAAAATTCATCAAGGCTAGGATAAATGGAGGAGTTGGTAAAGCAACCAGATCACATAATCTCATAAGTGATCCATTAAAATTTTCATAGTTACTCCATCTGTCTCCTCCTTTTCCATACCCTGTGAACACTTCTACTCAGCTTAAATGTCTTGAGCTTTTTTTCATCCATTTTATTATTATTTTTCCTTTCTTCTGAATAATCCTAATCCTTTCCATTGTTCAACCCTACTTATAAGAAAGGAGCCAAGAGGTCAATGGCAGCTTCTCTTACATAATCCAACTCATCTGTTATTATAGTAACATAAGGAACCTAAGTATTTGGGAGCCCTTTAATCATGACATTGAGAAATGGAATATTTCCTGCCATATCAGTAAACAAAGGATGCCACACCAATCAGTGATTGCAGCCCTCCAACGTGAGCCAGTGAGCCTCAGGAAACTCCGGAAGGGAAGAATACCCGCCATCTAGCAGCCATCAGACAGCAGCCACTTCCTATAGTGAGCCCTGAGGAAACTCAGGATGTGAAAACACAGGATACTGGCCCCAGAGAGCTGAGGTGCATGTCAAAGGAATGATTTCAGTGAGCCTAGACTCTTGCATCTTCCCATACATAGAAAAGTGCTAAATTCCTTAACTTGGGATATCTGGTTTTCTTTAATTAACAGTAATCTTTTGATGTTCCTACTACCTGCCCTTTGTTGCAAAACTCCTATATACCCTGGCTCCCCTCCTTGCTTCCTAGGAGCAGTTCTCTCAGGGTTACTTGAGATGCTGCTTTCTGGGCTTGAAGTCCTAAAAATTCCCGCCAAATAAAACATAACTCTCAACTTTTAGGTTGTGAATAATTTTTTAAGTCCACAACATCAATCACCGCTCGAGTCAAAGGTGTAAAATTAAGGGATACTTTAGGATCATCATATAACCTATCCAAAATTGCTGATATTTCCAACATTTCAGAAGCTTCAGAAGAATTATTTCATTTGGTATCTAAGAGTATTTCATTTAGTATCTAATTTCCCCTCTATAGGTATATGTTATGTACCTTACATTTTTTCCAGCGCTACAGATTTGGAGTTTGACCCTCCAGCCACATTTCTGTAAAAGTTGCAACTATTTCAGGATCCTGAATAAGACCAAACATACTCTTCCAGTCAGCAGTACCTAATACAAGGAAATAGCTCCTTGGATCTGAATACGTAAAATCCATTTTAGCATAAGCTTCCCAGGAAGTGTCTGTATCACTCCACAAATAACTTTCTGTAATTTGTTTGTCTTTCATTTCCTCCCCTTGCAACCTGTATAGTCTTTTTTAGTGATTCTCATTTAGACTGAGGCACATTATAATCAAAAGAAATATTTACATGATTCCCTTTTGGCTTGCTGTCTCTTCTCTTTCGGGTCACAGGCAATAATTTGGTGCATTTGGCAGTCTTAGTTGTTTCTGCTTCTTTCACTTTTTCAAAGTAGCCAAAAATCACAAAGTTCTTGGCTGACTTCCCTTCTACCTGAATTTCCTTCTTAATTCATGTAACCGTTTCCCTTGGTTTAGTATCTACAACCCCCAAGTTCTATTGATATGCTTTTCCTTCCATCAGTGGTCACAGCATTTGCATGATCTCAAACCAAAAGTGGCCCGGAAGTCAGCCTTTGTCAAAGGTTCACAGCTCTCTTTCCTCGTTTTTCTTTTCCCCAAAGTCTTAGCCGTTATTTAAATTATAGAGTCAAGGGTCACTTCAATACTCTACTCAATGTACCATTGCATCAATTACAGAACGTTGGAGAGCTGAAAGGACTCCACAGGGTATATTCATATGTGACTTCAATAAAGGTGAAGGCTAAAGTATAGCAGGAGAATGAAAACATAGGTAAACATCAGAGAGGTATGAGATTTCTAGGCACAGCCCCCATGGTCCTTTCTCAGTTTTGCAGCATGTGCTTTGTCTTTGGATTATGACTCGCCAAGATATGTGTGAGATACCTTTGTCTCAGGGCAGCCAAGCACAAGTTTCCTGAGGAATCTTTTATAAACTTTCAGTCAATAGCTAAAATAAGGCTATATAACTGGTTAAACCAGATGCAAACCGTCATTCTACATTCTCAATAAGTAACGTAGACAACTTGTTATTGGGTGCCTCTAGGTAAATTTTGGAATTCAGACTGCACATTATAAATCCCTAGGTAGTAAATTTTATTCCCATTCCGGCCAAGGGTCAGTATTATGACTCCAGGTATCCCTGCAGACAAGCACAGAGCTCTACAGTTGCTCAGATCAGCTCTAAGTTCATTCTATTCTCTATACAGTATTCCTTTCCTGTATAAATTTTAGTTTTCCATGGAGTTGATATTTGTTTCTTTTTTCATTTAGTCAGTTTCCTATTACATCATTGCTTTAGTTTGTTTCTGATTGCCTCATAACCTATCTTCCTCTCTCTCCCTCCTGTTTGCCTTTGAAGGCAAAGGTATTCTTTTTTATAAATTTAATCCACCCATCATTATTTTCTATCTCTCCCTCTGTTTCTCTCTCATTCATTCAACAATTAAGTATTGAGTATCTACAATGTGCTAGACATTGTGTTTACCCTCAACAGGCTCAAAGTCCGTTAAGAAAGATAATCATGAAAACAGATACATGGGATTGAATGTTGTCAGTGACACAAGAGAAGTGTGTCCTGGGTATAGGGGAGAACAAAAAAGAGGATTTTCAGTTCTATCTGTTAGTTCAAGTAATGTTTTAAATAGGAATTTATCCTTGAGGGGTAAGTTGGAGTGAAGGATGAATAGCTACGCTATAAACAGGTACACTATGCCATTTAGAAAATAGGAAGCCATTGAAAGATTTTCGTTGGAAAATAAAGTGATCAGACTTAGCAAGATCATTCCTGTGGTAGTTGGATAATGAATGGATTGGAGTTAGGCAAGACTGGAAGCAGGAAGTTTTAGTCCAGGCCTTTACTGCTGCATCTTTGATATACTCCGTGCTCACCCTCAATTAAAGTGCACCAGTAAAATCACCTATATCTTCTTTGCTGCAAACTCAATGACCTCTTTTCAGTATTCATCCTCTCTGATACATTTGATACTGTTTGCTCGTCTCTCCCTTTTGAAACTGCCTTCTGCCAACTGATGGGACATCAGAAAAAGGTACTTTCTCTGTACCTGGAGAGTTGGAGGCAGAAATAATGATCAAGCATTCCTCTGCTTTCTCCATTCCAGGGCAATATGGCCTTCTTGATGCTGAATTTGGTTCAGATCCAGGAGAGCCTGATATTGAAAATATTCTTTTAAACAGAAGTACAATGACTATAAATACAGTTTCCTTCTTGAAGGTGGTGTAAAAACAGGGAACATAGCCAAAAATGTGTCTGTTTTCTCAGTTTTAGTAGCAGTGCACTTGAAGAGGGTAAGGCAAACAGTACTAAGTTGTGTTTATTGCGTGTCCATAGATTTCGGTATTCTTGGTTAAATAAACCTGGAAAGTGCATGTGTAGATTTTGTGGTGCATTTCTTGGTGGAGGCAGGGGAATTAATGGTAGCAGGGGTGTGGGGTTGCTTCTTGCCAATCTGTAACTCTTCTGAAGTGCTGTATTGTCTGTTTATTGTAACGTCTCTTCTTATTGACCCATCTAGTGTTGTTTCCTTGGTTTTCCTTGCATACTACAACCAAGTGATGCTCCAAGACATGTTCTTCTGACACAGAAGGCCTGATCTCTCAGTACTCCTCCTTTGTTGCACTTCACTATCTCTTTCTACCCATATAGAATACTCCAATGATATACTTCATTTATTTTTAATAAGAACAGCTTTTCTACTTTATTTTGGAATAATGAAGCCAGACTATGAAGACCTGATGAAGGCAGAGCCAGAATATTAGTGTCCCATTCTGATCCCCTGCCCAATTAATCCCTAAAACCTTTGAATGATGCCAGTCGACAGTTTGACTCTTGTGTGGATGCCAAGCAGTTCACCCTTTTCGGGTCCTTTCCTTAACATCAGGGGCAATGGTTAAGTAGGTCTCAAAGATCCCCTCTGCTGGAATCCAGGCATTTAAAAAAATTTTTTATTTTATTTATTTTATTTTTGCCTGCGTTGGGTCTTCGTTGCTGCGCATGGGCCTTCTCTAGTTGTGGCGAGTCTCTAGTTGTGGTGAGCAGGGGCTACTCTTTGTTGCGGTGGGCGGGCTTCTCATTGCAATGGCTTCTCTTGTTGCAGAGCACGGGCTCTTGGCTTGGGGGCTTCAGTAGTTGTGGCATGTGGGCTCAGTAGTTGTGGCTCGCAGGCTCTAGAGCACAGGCTCAGTAGTTGTGGAGCACGGGCCTAGCTGCTCCACGGCATGTGGGATCTTCCCGGACCAGGGCTCAAACCCGTGTCCCCAGCATTGGCAGGCGGATTCTTAACCACTGCGCCACCAGGGAAGCCCCAAATCCAGGCATTTTGTTTAGCAATGATAAGCAGAGAACCAGTGAAACAAACAAAAGAGGTAGTTGAGAAAAACATTTATAATATGTTGGTAAACCTGAAAGTAACATTACCTATCCTTTCATAAAGGGAAGTGAGAACAACCTGCTGGGTGGAACCAAGAGTTGACTTTCTCATGAGATCCTTGGTGTTATTAAGCTACATTCACTCTGCAGGGACGTATTCAACATCTGTCATCTGTTGAAGGCTTTGAAAATTGTGCACGTCTAAGAAGAAAAGTTCTCAGTTTTTCTCTTTAGAATAAATGATGGTGATGATGATGATCGTTTCTCAGACAACACATGCATTTATGTGCATTGACAAGGGAAGATAGGGTACTTGAAATAATGGTAATGTGCATTCAGAAATTAACCACGTATTCAAAAATATTTTAAAGACAGCTGTATAGAAAACATATGAAACTGTTTGCCCCGAACACTAAAATCTAGTCATACTTAAGGGGTTCCACTGCTTGAAGAAATATTAGGATTTGGAGCTAATATTTGGGAGGTTCCTAAAGGAATATTATAGCAATTTGATTGCAATAAAATGAATGTTTTCACGTCATGGAAGGAAACTACGTGAACAGAATTTATGGAAACAATCTGAAACAGTTAGAAAGTACTGGGCCCTATGTTGCTGAAGAATTTTTGCTAAAATAAGCTTACAGTAGTTCATTAAGACAGTTAATATTATGAGAAACAACACTAACAAGTAAAGCAATAAAATATAAAGTGAAAATATGCTTAATAGTATAAGGGCCTCTATTGTTTTGGAAATAATATACCTTTTAAAGCCAGGAATTCAAGTTTCTATTGTCACTTAGTAGTAATGAGGCCTTAGAAAATTCTCAGACCTCAATTATTATAATTGTAAAATGGGTTATAGCAATTACTTTATTAAGTTTCTGTAAGGATTGCTTGAAATTAAATGTATGTCAAAGCATTTTTGTAAACCGTAAAGCACTATGTCAGTGCATTTTAATGCTTTTACATTTATCATTATGAATGGCACATATTTACTATGTGCAGTTGTGCACATATTTACATTATACAAATGTGCACAATTGTATCAAGACCTATTCAGTTGCAAGTGAGAGAAACCTGCCTTAAACTGATTTAGATTAAAAAAAGATATAATGATAATTTTATATGTAGCTGATCTAGGTTCTCAAATAGTGGAAAGGAGAATATATTAACATAAGGCAGAAGTCACAGACAGAATGAGCGACATCAAAAGTCTTTTTATAAGACCAATAAAATGGACAAACCTCTGGTGTGAGTAAGCAGAGGAAAAAGACAAGAAACAAATTGTCAGCATCAGTTGTGAGAAAAGTACAGCATTAGAGGTGTTGAAGAAATCAAGAAGGTAAATGACTGGATATTATTGGTAACATATCAGTAAATTTGAAAATGTATATAAAATAAAAAATCCTTAGAAAAATATAACTTATCAAAAATTATTCAGGAAGAAAGAGAAACCTGAACAGTCTAAGCCATTAAAGAAATAGAATAAGTGATCAAAAATTTCTCACAAAATTGGCATTTCTTGTGAGTTTCTAGGCCTAACTGGTTTTACTAGTGAGTTCTGTCATTTAAGACGACAAAAAAAATTGGGAATACTCCCTAACTTGTATAACAAGACTAGTATAACTTGATACCCAAATCTGATAAGGACAGTATTATAGGCCAGTCTCATTTGTGAACATAGATGAAAAATTTATAAACAAAAAATTAGCAAAAAGAATCTCAATCTTTAAAAAAAAGGGTAATATATGATAACAGAGTTGGATTTCTTCCAGGATTTTAATCTTAGTTTAACTTTAGACAATCAATTAATGAAATTCCCAATGTTATTGGATTATAGTCCTATCAATAGTTGCAGAAAATGTATTTGATAAAAGTAAGCAAACTAGAGCAGATATTTGGTATCTACAATGAATTTACAATAAATAATATACTTAATGTTGAAAACGTTGAACTCTTTCCTTAAGATTGGTTCATCTCTTACCACATCTAGACAACATTGTATTTGAAGTGGTAGCCAGTTAAATAGAGAAAGAAAAAAAAAGAGAAGAAGAAACAAAACTGACATTATTGGTAGTGAAGATTATTTAAATGGAAAATCAGAGGCTCCACAGACAAATTATTGTAATCAATGTGTTTAACAAATTTTTGGATTTAAAGTAAATTATTAAAAAATCAATTTGATTTCTATATGACAGTAAGAAATAAAAAATAAAATAAAAAAATGTCATTCTAATACCATAAAAACTATCATATATCTAAAAACAAATTTATAAAAAGGTATGCAGGGCCAACAATGTAGAAACTATAAAACATAACAGACGTTAGAAAGACCTATGTAGAGCTGGATACCATGAACATGGATTTGAAAACAATGGTAATTTGGAGCTTGAATATAATTCCAGTGAAAATCTCAATAGGGTGTTTTGTTCTGTTTTGTTTTCAGTAGAACTTGGAATATAGATTTTAAGATGCACATAGCAACAAAGGGCCAAGAATGGAGAAGACATACATGAATACGTAAATGGTGAAAGTACTTTCCCCACAAGATGTCATTTTTTATAATAAATTGCAATAAATAAGACAGAGGTAGATAAATAGACCAGTAGAGCATCATAGAGAGCACAGAAAAAAACCCCACACGTATGGATCCTTGATATATGATAGAAGTAGCCTGACAGATAAATGAGGAAGGACAAATTTTTCAGTAAACAGTTCTGGGTCACTTGTGTATGTATGTATGTATGTATGTATGTATGTATGTATTGATACGTATGTATATTATGTGTGTATGTACCTATCTATCCTATTGTCTACCTATTCTCAGCATCTGTTCATCTTTTCATCTATTCATACTTCAGTATTTCTCAAAAGACTTGAGGTAAGTAACTAAAATTCATGAAAGAGGAAAAAAATCATTGAAAGGATGAGTAGTCATTTTTATGTATAAATTGTTGTTGCTTCTGTAGGAAAAGTCCAAGGGTAACAAAATCAGAAAAGGGTTTCCTGTGGATGTGAAACGGCATAATTCAGGACAGACCGTGTTTCCTTTGCATGACCATCCAGCATAAGGGTTTGTAGCTTCTTAGAAATAAATTTTGGACAATACCTTTTAAACTGGTTAGAATTTAAGATTGAGAGATGATTCCATTTGACAGAAAAAAGGACTAATTGACATTAGGATCTTGTTTCCTGATTATTTGGCTTTGTGCTTTTCTGGCAAAATTGAATTGATACCATGAGATTATTGCGACCTTTGCCAAGTCTAGTAAACTGAATTTTTTTTTTTTTAATTTTTATTTAGTTTTTTGGCTGTGTTGGGTCTTCGTTGCTGCACGCAGGATTTCTCTAGTTGTGGCAAGCGGGGGCTACTCATCATTGCGGTGCACGGGCTTCTAATTGCAGTGACTTCTTTTGTTGCGGAGCACGGGGTCTGGGCCTGCGGGCTTCAGTAGTTGTGACATGCGGGCTCAGTAGTTGTGGCTCGTGGGCTCTAGAGCACAGGCTCAGTAGTTGTGGCTCACGGGCTTAGTTGCTCAGCGGCATGTGGGATCTTCCTGGACCAGGGCTCGAACCCGTGTCCCCTGCATTGGCAGGTGGAGTCAGCTACTGTGCCACCAGGGAATCCCAAACTGAATTGTTTTGATTTGTGGTTCATGTGCTGAGGATTTTAGCTCCATAATCATTAACCTATGTGGGTCAGGTACCCTATTATGTGAGAGTATATATTATCCATAGCATGTTAGGTATATATTGACTGTATTAGTGCATATTATGCTATTTATTATAAATTAGTGTGTTTATAGTCCATTAGCATTTTGTTCTATTTGAGGCTCAAAATTTCTACAAACCGTGATTATTTTAAAGTATAACATTTATTTTTGCTTTAAAGATGATTAGAAATTAGCAAGCTCTTCTTTAGCAGCGAACCATAACCCACGTCGGAGGGAACACACACGCAGAGATAGATATTTAAATATGTATGTATATAACCTGAGAAGGGAAGCTATTTCAAAGACCTTTCAATAAAAGCTCTTAAATTAGATAATTGTATAGTACTGTTCTGTAGACAAGAGGAGACCATGGTGCTGGGAATATGTAAAGTTCCATTTGTAGAAACCTTCCAAGAATGAATGTTGCCTCAATGTTAGTTTAATCTATCATTAACAAACTTCAAAATACTCAAAGACTTTAACATCTGAAAGAAAATATTGGATTGTACAGGTGAAAATACTAGATCGTATAGGTGACAGCACCTTAAAATAACTGTGAACTGAACAGACTATGGCAGATGATATCACAATATCTCTCCAATTTAGTATTTTATGAGAAAACAATTACACTGACTGAGAGTAACATATAGTACTATTAAAAACTTAAGAACAAAATCTTTCAAACAGAAAATTATGGCAGATACAAGGAATTTAAGGGAAGATCTTGCACATACAAAGATGGTTCTCAGAATGGATTTTCGGAGCCTGGAACTTACACGTTGTTTAGAGCAAAAGTTTGAGAAATCTTCCTAGGAGTAGCCAACAGACAGTACTAGTCAGGTAATCAAAACCATATATAGTATTTGGGGATTCCATTGCAAACTCACAACCTGGACCAGATCCACAAACTTAATAGTCTTCAGGAAGTATTTGTTGAATAAATGAAAAGGGGGTAGGTGATAATAGTAAGGTGGTTGTTAAGATAGATAATTGATAGCAATAAATTCATGCGAAAGAATTTAGTTAGTACCCAAATAAAAGGGTGGGGCACAGGACCAGGGTGGGTGTCAGCAGGAGAAATGTGATGACAATGTTAGCAACTAGTCAGTGACAAGGGTCTCACAGCTGGGGCATGGGCCAAATGCTGGCTTGGGACTAGGTCTGGGATTTAGGTTCTTCAAGGATCTGGAGGACCAAAACAAGATCTCAAACTAAGAGAACAGATCCGCTGGTGCAGTTTTCAAGGCAGGTATCCCAGGGAACAAGCAAGGTTGAATTGATGCAGAATCACTTGAGATCTGAAATGGGACAGATTTGGCCCTAGAGCCTGAGTTAGGTTTGAACTTTTAGGAGAGTTTCTGGTTGCGAGGGGGAATAGTTATAGCAAGTAGATTCAATTAATAATTATTATGGCAGTTTGACTTTTCTCTCCAGTGAAATCATATGGAGGCAATAACAGAAACTACATTCCAAGTAAAATGATTTGCAATTAAGGAACATAGACAGCTAGATTATTAATTAAATATCTCAACTCATAAAACAAGTTTCAGAATAATATAACAGACAGCTTGAAGCAAATGTGGACCATCCTGTTGAGAGAGAATTCTCATGGGTCTCTAGTGTTTCTGCACATTTTGCCAGTGAGACTCTGATGGCTCTTTGTTCTGGACTTTTGTTTCAAGGATGTGTGTCTAATACCTTGGAAGATAGAGCTAGTGTCTCTCAGGGCAAAGTGCAGCCATGCTTAATATCTAGTACAATAAAAATGTCTCTTTCTGGAGCCCAGGGCAAGCATAATTACTGCCCATCATAAAAGATTCTGGTTCTCTTGGGTTTCCTTTCTTGTAAAACAACCTGTAGTGTGTGCTTGTGTCATCTGGACCTCTTCATGTCACCCTGTAGTAATTGGACTTGGGGAACCAGCACAAAAGTGCTGATACTGCAGCTACTGCTATCAGTGTGAGTAAAAAACTGTCCTTTCTGTCTCACCTGGAAATCTGATTTGTTCTACCAGCATTCATGAAACTGTGACAGGCTAACTTATTAGCTAACGAGGAGGGTAAAATCTTAGACATTTCAGTTTTTAGCGGAATCAGGACTGATTTTGGATGTCTGTAAAGATAAAGCTTTGTTCTAAATAAGCCAAAAGGATATCAGAATTTATTAATAGGGCACCTATGCCCACCCATGTCAATGTATTTCTTTAAACCATTATCCTAGTAATAACTTTTAGCTTATCCGTTTCTTATAACATGATGGTTACCTAATTCACACCATAAAAGAGTTCTGCTTTTGAAGGAAAGTGTAACTGAATCAATTCTTTATTTCAATTTTTTTTCTTATTTCAGTACCATGCACTTGAGTATTCCGAACTGAAAACCTAGGTACTAGATTTATAAGAGTGACTAAAAGACATCTATGTTGAGGAAGAGAATGTGAGAGGAGTACCTTTTGAATCAATCTTACTGATTCAAATAATCACATATATTCTAGCTATTGTATTTTCCCACTTAAAAATGATATTATTTTTAAAGATCTGGTATAGGAATTGTTGATTCTAGAAGTATTTGGGGACAGTGCATTGGGAAGTTATGAAAAAAAGTGTTAGCTTTTCCACAGGAAGACTTGGCTTAAGGTTCCAGATTTTGGAAGTCTTACCTTATGACTTTGAACAACTCAGTTATCTTCTTTGAACATCAAGTTCCTCATCAGAATTTTAAAAAGAAAAAAAAAAAAAAAAAAAAGACACTGTCCTGATCACCTAACTTACATATTGCTTTGAAAACTCTTAGATGTTAACACTTTTATTTTAAGTAGAAATTTGACAGCACTGTAAAGAAGATATAGTAAGGACTGGGAGGGTTCCTGTAGTAGCCAGCTAAGATCTAGAATGGTCATTTTAATATCCAGTATTATTCCTATGGCCATGTCTTACAAAATAGATGGGCCATGGTGGGATAAAACTAAGAGGAGATAACACAAGCTATGTGATGATGAATGGAAGCTCACACTGGCATTCAAAGCACATGATATTCAAACAGTGATATTCACAGTTTGTAATGAAATGTATTCGTTTCTGAAGTAAATTCCCAGGGTTGTTTTCATAAAATCCAGCATTTTTGCCCAATGATCAATTATTATGTTTTGCTGAATGACAAACACGAGGAATTTACCAATGTTAACTTACCAAAACCCTTTTTCTTCTAAATATTCACAATATTTGCAGCAATTTATATGATGGATTATTAAGTTGCTTAATTAAGTTGCAACTTGGACACAAAATTTTCACTTTTCCCTTTGTCTGTGTTCTCTCTGCCTTTCAGTCTGCTCCCTCTCCACTACTTAACCATGTCATCTCTTCTCTCTGCCTGTCAACTTCTTTTGCTCTCTCACTCTTGCCCCTCCTCGCTCCTAAGTTTCTTTATTCCCCTTTCTCCTCTCTACTGCTCTCCCCTCCTTGTCCCTTAAAATCCCATTTCCGCTGTTGATGTCTCTTCTTTCTGTTCCCCCTCCCAGTTTTCTTCTTGGTCCCTGTATCTTCTCCTTCCACTGTCCCATCCTCCTAACTCCTGGCTCCTACTTTTCCGCTTCACTGCCATTTTTTCTGAGATAGTGCAGTATCCCAGGCTGCCCTTTGTGCTCACTATCTTTTCTTCCATCCCAACAAAGTGCTTCCTCTTTTTTTTTAACATCTTTATTGGACTATAATTGCTTTATAATGCTGTGTTAGTTTCTGCTGTATAACAAAGTGAATCAGCTATATGTATACATATATCCCCATATCCTCTCCCTCTTGTGTCTCCCTCCCACCCTCCCTATCCCACCCCTCTAGGTGGTCACAAAGCACCGAGCTGATCTCCCTGTGCTATGTGGCTGCTTCCCACTAGCTATCTATTTTACATTTGGTAGTGTATATATGTCCATGCTACTCTCTCACTTCGTCCCAGCTTACCCTTCCCCCTCCCCGTGTCCTCAAGTCCATTCTCTACTTCTGCGCTTTTATTCCTGTCCTGCCCCTAGGTTCTTCAGAACCATTTTTTTTGTTTGTTTTTTTAGATTCCATATATATGTGTTAGCGTACGGTATTTGTTTTTCTCTTTCTGACTTACTTCACTCTGTACGACAGACTCTAGGTTCATGCACCTCACTACAAAGAACTCAATTTCGTTTCTTTTTATGGCTGAGTAATATTCCATTCTATATATGTGCCACATCTTCTTTATCCATTCATTTGTCGATGGACACTTAGGTTGCTTCCATGTCCTGGCTATTGTAAATAGAGCTGCAGTGAACATTGTGGTACATGACTGTTTTTGAATTATGGTTTCCTCAGGGTGTATGCCCAGTAGTGGGACTGCTGGGTCATATGGTAGTTCTATTTTTAGTTTTGTAAGGAACCTCCATACTGTTCTCCATATTGGCTGTATCAGTTTACATTCCCACCAACAGTGCAAGAGGGTTCCCTTTTCTCCACACCCTCTCCAGCATTTATTGTTTGTAGACATTTTGATGATGGCCATTCTGACTGGTGTGAGGTGATACCTCATTGTAGGTTTGATTTTCATTTCTCTAATGATTAGTGATGTTGAGCATCCTTTCATGTGTTTGTTGGCAATCTGTATATCTTCTTTGGAGAAATGTCTATTTAGGGCCCTGCCCATTTTTGCATTGGGTTATTTATTATTTTGATGTTGAGCTGCATGAGCTGCTTGTAAATTTTGGAGATTAATCCTTTGTCAGTTGCTTCATTTGCAAATATTTTCTCCCATTCTGAGGGTTGTCTTTTCCTCTTGTTTATGGTTTCCTTTGCTGTGCAAAAGCTTTTTAAGTTTCATTAGGTCCCATTTGTTTATTTTTGTTTTTATTTCCATTTCTCTAGGAGGTGAATCAAAAAGGATCTTGCTGTGATATATGTCACAGAGTGTTTTCCTCTAGGAGTTTTATAGTGTCTGGCCTTACATTTAGGTCTTTAATCCATTTTGAGTTTATTTTTGTGTATGGTGTTAGGGAGTGTTCTAATTTCATTGTTTTACATGTAGCTGTCCAGTTTTCCCAGCGCCACTTTTTGAAGAGACTGTCTTTTCTCCATTGAATATTCTTGCCTTCTTTGTTAAAGATAAGGTGACCATATGTGTGTGGCTTTATCTCTGGGCTTTCTATCCTGTTCCATTGATCTATATTTCTGTTTTTGTGCCAGTACCATGCTGTCTTGATTACTGTAGCTTTGTAGTATAGTGTGAAGTCAGGGAGCCTGATCCCTCCAGCTCTGTTTTTCTTTCTCAAGATTGCTTTGGCTATTCGGGGCCTTTTTTGTTTCCATACAGATTGTGAATTTTTTTGCTCTAGTTCTGTGAAAAATGCCATTGGTAGTTTGATAGGGATTGCATTGAATCTATAGATTGCTTTGGGTAGTATAGTCATTTTCACAATGTTGATTCTTCAAATCCAAGTACATGGTGTATCTCTCCATCTGTTTGTATCGTCTTTAATTTCTTTCATCAGTGTCATATAGTTTCCTGCATACAGGTGTTTTGTCTCCTTAGGTAGGTTTATTCCTAGGTATTTTATTCTTTTTGTTGCAGTGGTAAATGAGATTGTTTCCTTAATTTCTCTTTCTGATCTTTTGTTGTTAGTGTATAGGAATGCAAGCGATTTCTGTGCATTAATTTTGTATCCTGCAACTTTACCAAATTCACTGATTAGCTCTAGTAGTCTTCTGGTGGCGTCTTTAGGATTATTTGTGTATGGTATCATGTCATCTGCAAACAGTGACAGTTTTACTTCTTCTTTTCCAATTTGTATTCCTTTTATTTCTTTTTCTTCTCTGATTGCCATGGCTAGGACTTCCAAAACTACGTTGAATAATAGTGGCGAGATGGACCTCCATGTCTTGTTCCTGATCTTAGAGGAAATGCTTTCAGTTTTTCACCATTGAGAATGATGTTTGCTGTGGGTTTGTCATATATGGCCTTTATTATGTTAAGGTAGGTTCCCTCTATGCCTACTTTCTGGAGGGTTTTTATAGTAAATGGGTGTTGAATTTTGTCGAAAGCTTTTTCTGCATCTATTGAGATGATCATATGGTTTTTATCCTTAAATTTGTTAATATGGTTAATCACATTGATTGATTTGCCTATATTTGAAGAATCCTTGCATTCCTGGGATAAATCATGGTGTGTGATCCTTTTAATGTGCTGTTGGATTCTGTTTGCTAGTGTTTTGTTGAGGGTTTTTGCATCTATGTTTATCAGGGATATTGGGCTGTAGGTTTCTTTTTTTTTTTCACATCTTTGTCTGGTTTTGGTATCAGGGTGATGGTGGCCTCATAGAGTGAGTTTGGGAGTGTTCCTCCCTCTGCTATGTTTTGGAAGAGTTTGAGAAGGATAGGTGTTAGCTCTTCTCTAAATGTTTAATAGAATTCACAAGTGAAGCCATCTGGTCCTGGGCTTTTGTTTGTTGGACGATTTAAAATCACAGTTTCAATTTCAGTGCTTGTGACTGCTCTGTTTATATTTTCTATTTCTTCCTGGTTCAGTCTCAGAAGGTTGTGCTTTTCTAAGAATTTGTCCATTTCTTCCAGGTTGCCCATTTTATTGGCATATAGTTGCTTGTAGTAATCTCTCATGATCCTTGTATTTCTGCAGTGTCAGTTGTTACTTCTCCTTTTTCATTTCTAGTTGTATTGATTTGAGTCTTCTCCCTTTTTTTCCTGAGGAGTCTTGCTAATGGTCTATCAATTTTGTTTATCTTCTCAAAGAACCAGCTTTTAGTTTTATTGATCTTTGCTATCATAGCCTTCATTTCTTTTTCATGTATTTCTGGTCTGATCTTTATGATTCCATTCCTTCTGCTAACTTTAGGTTTTTTTGGTTCTTCTTTCTCTGATTGCTTTAGGTGTAAGTTTAGGTTGTTTATTTGAGGTTTTTCTTCTTTCTTGTGGTAGGATCGTATTGCTATAAAGTTCCCTCTTAGAATGGTTTTGAGGCATCCCACAGGTTTTGGGTCATCGTGTTTTCATTGTCATTTGTTTCTAGGTATTTTTTGATTTCCTCTTTGATTTCTTCAGTGATCTCTTGGTTATTTAGTAGTGTATTGTTTAGCCTCCATGTGTTTGTGTTTTTTACAGTTTTTTTTTTCCTGTAATTGATATCTAGTCTCATGGCATTGTGGTCGGAAAAGATACTTGGTAGTATTTCAATTTTCTTAAATTTACCGAGGCTTGATTTGTGACCCAAGATATGGTCTATCCTGGAGAATGTTCTATGAGATCTTGAGAAGGAAGTGTATTCTGTTGTTTTTGGATGGAATATCCTATAAATATCAATTAAGTCCATCTTGTTTAATGTATCATTTAAGCTTGTGTTTCCTTATTTATTTTCATTTTGGATGATCTGTCCATTGCTGAGAGTGAGGTGTTAAAGTCCCCAATATTATTGTGTTACTGTCGATTTCCCCTTTTATGGCTGTTAGCATTTGCCTTATGTATTGAGATGCTCCTATTTGGGGTGCATAAATATTTAGAATTGTTATATCTTCTTCTTGGATTGATCTCTTGACAATTATGTAGTGTCCTTCTTTGTCTGTTTCAATAGTCTTTAAAGTGTATTTTGTCTGATATGAGAATTGCTACTCCAGCTTTCTTTTGATTTCCGTTTCCATGGAATATCTTTTTCCATCCCCTCACTTTCAGTGTGTATGTGTCGCTAGGTCTGAAGTGGTCTCTTGTAGACAGCATATATACGGGTCTTGTTTCTGTATCCATTCAGCCAGTCTGTGTCTTTTGATTGGAGCATTTAATCCATTTTCATTTAAGGTAATTGTCAATATGTATATTTCTGTTACCATTTTCTTAATTGTTTTGGGTTTGTTTTTGTAGGTCTTTTCCTTCTCTTGTGTTTCCTGCCTAGAGAAGTTCCTTTAGCATTTGTTGTAAAGCTGGTTTGGTGGTGCTGAATTCTCTAAACTTTTGCTTGTCTGTAAAGGTTTTAATTCTCCTTCGAATCTGAATGAGATCCTAGCTGAGTAATCTTGGTTGTAGGCTTTTCCCTTTCATCATTTTAGATATGTCCAGCCGCTCCCTTTGGCTTGCAGAGTTTCTGCTGAAAGATCAGCTGTTAACCTTATGGGATTCCCTTGTATGTTATGTGTTGCTTTTCCCCTTCTGCTTTTAATATTTTGTCTTTGTATTTAATTTTTGATAGTTTGATTAATATGTGTCTTGGCATGTTTCTCCTTGGATTTATCCTGTATGGGACTCTCTGGGCTTCCTGGACTTGATTGACTATTTCCTTTCCCATATTAGGGAAGTTTTCAACTATAATCTCTTCAAATATTTTCTCAGACCCTTTCTTTTTCTCTTCTTCTTCTGGGACCCCTGTAATTCGAATGTTGGTGCATTTAATGTTGTCCCAGAGGTCTCTGGGACTGTCCTCAATTCTTTTCATTCTTTTTTCTTTATTCTTCTCTGTTGTAGTTTTTCCACTATTTTATCTTCCGGGTCACTTATCTGTTCTTCTGCCTCAGTTATTCTGCTACTGATTCCTTCTAGAGAAGTTTTAATTTCGTTTATTGTGTTGTTCATCATTGTTTGTTTGCTCTGTAGTTCTTCTAGGTCCTTGTTAAACGTTTCTTGTATTTTCTCCATTCTATTCCCAAGATTTTGGATCATCTTTACTTTCATTACTCTGAATTCTTTTTTCAGGTAGACTGCCTATTTCCTCTTCATTTGTTCAGTCTGGTGGGTTTTTACCTTTCTCCATCTGCTGCATATTTCTCTGTCTTCTCATTTTGTTTAACTTACTGTGTTTGGGGTCTCCTTTTCGCAGGCTACACGTTCGTGGTTTCCGTTGTTTTTGGTGTCTGCCCCCAGTGGGTAATGTTGGTTCAGTGGGTTGTGTAGGCTTCCTGGTGGCAGGGAGTGGTGCCTGTGTTCTGGTGGATGAAGCTGCATCTTTTCTTTTTGGTTGTCAGGACTGTGTCCGCTTGTGTGTTTTGGGGTGTCTGGGAACTTAGTATGATTTTAGGCAGCCTCTCTGCTAATGGGTGAGGTTGTGTTCCTGTCTTGCCTGTTGTTTGGCATGGGGTGTCCAGCACTGGACCTTGCTGGTTGTTCAGTGGAGCTGGGTCTTAGTGTTGAGATGGAGATCTCTGGGAGCGCTCTCGCTGATTGATATTATGGGGGCCGGGAGGTGTCTGGTGGACCAATGGCCTGAACTCGGCTCTCCCACCTCAGAGGCTCAGGCCTGACACCCAGCCGGAGCACCAAGACCCTGTCAGCCACACGGTCGGGTAGGTGGGGAGTTTCTTGCCTTTTGGGACGTCTGAGGTCTTCTGCCAGCATTCAGTAGGTGTTCTGTAGGAGTTGTTCCACATGTAGATGTATTTTTGGGGGGGAAGGTGGTCTCCACATCTTACTCCTCCACCATCTTGAATTTTGGTCCATGCTTCCTCTTTCTATCCAGCTTTTTAAGCTGCAGGAGCAATAACAACAGCAGCAGAAAACCAGGGAAAGGTCAGTTGAACAATTCTTAGATGTTATCATCTTCTCATAAATTAAAAATCTATGTAAAGGCTGTGCATCCAGTATGAATGCCACAAAACTTTACATGGTGAAAAAAAGGAAGTTTACTGTAATTTTGGCAAAGGAAGGAAATTGATCATTTGGCATATTGTTCCCTTGGAAACTTGAATTTCAGGTATATTGTTTTCTGATAAATTGACCTAAAATCATTCTGAGTGGAAGGCAGTAAAGCATTAAGTGTCATTCCAAAGTCCAAGAAGGAAGTCAGTTTAAATTCCTCCTGTCTTCTGGCAGAACTTGTCTCTGAATGTAGGGTCACTAGCTGTGGTTGGAGGCAGCAAGTGAAAATACAAAAAATGAGGAGACTCTCTTAGTCTCTTTTCATTCAGTTCTTTTTTCCTTATAGTTCTTTATGAATTCAGAATAGGTAAAACTTAGAACATGTTTATATAATAATTTTTGTTAGAACTGGAAATGTAAGGTATTCCAAATTTAGAGAGTCTTCTCACAGACTCCATTTTGAAATATTGGATTGAATAACACAGAGCTTTGTTGTCCACAAATTTTATTTTTCTAGCCATGCCACGCAGCTGCTATCAATTTACTGGAGTGAATTTTTTTTTCTGGGGAACCTCAAATAAATGCTACCAATTGGAATTTTGAGAAGATGTTAAAGAATTTGTGGTAAATAAGTTGATGTGGTGATAAGCAAGTTGATGGCAAAAATGAATAATATGGTTTCTAAGCAACTAAAATGTGACAAGAAGCATTAGTGAACTTAAAAGTTGTGGTGATGTGTTATTAGAAACTAGTCTGGAATGACTACTTCTGTGTACTTTGATTTCTGATACCACCCAGCCCAAGACCAAGGCATCCAGAATGAAAGTCATCTCTCTCCCCTTTCCCTCTTCTAAACACCAGTGATTCTTTAAAGGAAGCACAAATCCCACTTCACCTGCAAATCTTTTCTGGACTGTGTCTGCAAAGATATTTCCCTCTTTTGATTTCTAATGTTAATTACCCTTTATACTACATACATCTTACAATCATGTACTACCTTGTGACACCTCTTTTATTTTGCTATCTTAACATGTCCTTGAAAGTAAATTTATTTAAAAACACCACATAAGTGTCCATATCTTGTCTGTAAAATTAGAATGTAAACTCTTTGAGGGAAGAAGTTTTTAAATTTTTGTTTTCTTCACAGCACGCATGCAGTGCTTTGAAAATAGTGTGTTCCTTAAATACATGTGGGTTTGAGTAAAGAGCTTAGAATGATAAGAAAAAAATAATTACACCATATGAGGTTGCTGACCATATAGTGTTTAATCTGACTTCTTTTTCGCATGCTGAGCTCTCAAAGACATAGATTTAATGTAGTAATTCCAATTGATTTAAAGTAAAATGAAACTACTGGGAACAGAAAACTGTTGGCAGTTTGTAATAGCATGTAATAAGTTTATAGACTTTGAAACAGTATTTTTAACCTTGGCATTTATTTCAGAGTGTGCTTTATTTCACACTACTTTTGCTAACTACTGGTGGAATATTGGATTATTGAACTGAAGAGTTCATAATACTCTCATCATTTGTCAGCATAGTGTTTGGAAACCATGGTATTAGGTAGCAGAAGTTGTGATTTATATAGCCACTTTTTAATCTGCTGTGTGACAGTCTTCTGGAGAGCGTGAGATGTAAGCAATGGATGAAAATTAATGTAACGCATGACATTTTATTCAGACAAATGAGATAGATGGTGAGACGTTAAATGCTGTCTTGCTATTTTTGTCATCTGTTTGCATAATATTCATTATTATTCTCAATAAAAATTAGTGTTATTATATTTTACAACCTGAGTGTTAAGCAGAATCATATAAAATTGCCAATATTTGGCCATTTTTGACTTACTGAAAAAGCAATTTCTTATGGTTCAACCTACCTAAAATTTAGCTTTATAAATTTCTGCTTTATATGTACACTACTTGAAAAAAAACTCTTGAGAACAGTCTTTTCTATCTGTGAATATAATTTAATTTTATTTAAAGTGCATACATTCAGACTGTGGTTAATTCCAAGATGATTATTGAGTTTTGTTTATTTTTTTCCCCTTTTTGGATGTTGCGGCACATGGCAGGATAATCACACTCTGAGTCTGATACACAGCACACTTTCCTTATAGCATCAAATGTCCAGCTGCTGAATACCAGCCTTTTAGCATCTGGTGTCACCACTACTGCCAAGAGCAGCCCAGATAACTCTGCAGTCTGGAATCACTGCAATTAGAAACAATTTTTGGATTGTTTTGTTAGTGCTATTCAAACAGCAACATTTATGATGGGGAAATATGAGGTTGAAAAAGTTGTTTTATACCTATAAATAAAGTGTTGTGTTGGGACATTGGGACAGATTATAGGACATTATAGTAAATAGCTTTCGGCTGAAGAAGAAATTAAATGATAATGTTGGGGGCTGCTTTTAGGGCAGATCATGAAGATCAGGTGGCAGTGACTCAAATGACAGAAAATTGATAGAAATTATTAGCTGTAAATACAAGAAATGTCATAAAAGAAAATGTGACAGATCTTAGTTATAGATTGGGCATTTTGCTAGAACAATGAAAACTGCTGTGCCAGAGAGTATATAGATGAAGATTGCTAGCACTGTGCATTATCATGGTCTCTGTGCACAAACTATATGAGCACAGGTTTATAACATCTGGTGTGGCCTGTGTAACACATATGTTTGTTATTACACTATTTTACCTGGAAGACTAAATTTACATGAGTAGATGCTTATCATTTGATATCTAAGGAACATACTTCTTCAGATTCACTTTAAGACATATGTAATACACATAGATTCAAAGAAGTAAAAATCCAAATATTACAGTAAATGTAATACACATAGTTATGAAACATTCTCTATCTTAAGAACATTGTCTTTTCCTCTGGACAAGAGTACTTACTTGTCTTTACCTTTTCTAATTATAACTTAGATCTATAATCTTAAAGCAAGGTGTTTATTATCTAATATTGTAATAACTTAGATATGTGTGGCTATGGGTATATGAGTAGGAGGGTGTGCTCTGGAACCAGGCTGCCTGGCTTTAGAACCTGGTTCCTTCAGTTGCCTGCTTCTGTGTCCTTGAGCAAGCTATTTAGTTTCCTGAAAATCAGTTTTCTCTTCTGTAAAATGTAAATAATATTACCTATCTCATAGAGGTTGTCACGACTATTAAATGAGTTTAATACATGAAAGCTCTTAGAACCCTGCCCATGCCTATAGCATTAGCAAGCACCAACAAATGTTAGCTATTATTATTAATACCCACTGTTCTCAGTAAAATGTATGTCAAAGCTTAAGATGAATATTTACATGCAAAAAGATGAATCTAGATACAGACTTTACACCCTTCACAAAAATCAACTCAAAATGGATCACAGACCTAAATGTAAAATGCAAAACTATAAAAATCCTAGAAGATGCCATAGGAAAATATTTAGGTAACTTTGGATTTGGTGATGACTTTTTACATACAACGCCAAAGGCATGATCCATGAAAGAAAGAACTGATAACTGGACTTCATTAAAATAAAAAGTGTCTGTTCTGTGAAAGATACTGTCAAGAGAATGAGAAGACAAGTCACAGCCTGAGAGAAAATATTTGCAAAAGACAGATCTGACAAAGGACTGTTATTCAAAATACACTAAGAACTCTTAAAACTCAACAGTAAGAAAACAAACAACTAGATGAAAAAATGGACCAAAGACCTTAACAGACACCTCACCAAAGAATATATACAAATGGCAAATAATGATATAGAGATGCTCTACATCATATGTCATGAAGAAATGCAAAGTAAGACAATGAAACATCACTACATACCTATGATAATGGCTAAAATCTAGACCACTGACAACACCAAATGCTAGTGAAAGTGTGGAGCAACAAAAATTCTCATTCATTGCTGATGGGAATGCAAAATGGTACAGACACTTTGGAAGAAAATTTGGTAGGTTTCTTAAACTAAACATACACTTACCATATGAATCAGCACTTGTGCTCGTTGGTATTTAACCAGAGGAGCTGAAAACTTATATCCATACAGAAATCTGCAAATGGATGTTTATAGCAGCTTTATCTGTAATTTCCAATACTTGGAAGTAACCAAGATGTCCTTCAGTAGGTGAACAGATAAATAAACTGGTATATTTAGGCAATGGAATATTTTTATTTTTAAAACATCTTTATTGGAGTATAATTGCTTTACAATGGTGTGTTAGTTTCTGCTGTATAACAAAGTGAATCAGCTATATGTATACATATATCCTCATATCCTCTCCCTCTTGTGTCTCCCTCCCACCCGCCCTATCCCACCCCTCTAGGTGGTCACAAAGCACCGAGCTGATCTCCCTGTGCTATGCGGTTGCTTCCCACTAGCTATCTATTTTACATTTGGTAGTGTATATATGTCCATGCCACTCTCTCACCCTGTCACATCTTACCCCTCCCCCTCCCCATATCCTCAAGTCCATTCTCTAGTAGGTCTGTGTCTTTATTCCCGTCTTGCCACTAGGTTCTTCATGACCTTTATTTTCCCTTAGATTCCATATATATGTGTTAGCATACTGTATTTGTTTTTCTCTTTCTGACTTACTTCACTCTGTATGACAGACTCTAACTCCATCCACCTCACTACAAATACCTCCATTTCATTTCTTTTTATGGCTGAGTAATATTCCATTGTATATATGTGCCACATCTTCTTTATCCATTCATCCGATGATGGACACTTAGGTTGCTTCCATGTCCTGGCTATTGTAAATAGAGCTGCAATGAACATTTTGGTACATGACTCTTTTTGAATTATGGTTTTCTCAGGGTATATGCCCAGTATTGGGATTGCTGGGTCGTATGGTTGTTCTATTTTTAGTTTTTGAAGGAACCTCCATACTGTTCTCCGTATTGGCTGTATCAATTTACATTCCCACCAACAGTGCAAGAGTGTTCCCTTTTCTCCACACCCTCTCCAGCATTTATTGTTTCTAGATTTTTTGATGATGGCCATTCTGACTGGTGTGAGATGATATCTCATTGTAGTTTTGCTTTGCATTTCTCTAATGATTAATGATGTTGAGCATTCTTTCATGTGTCTGTTGGCAATCTGTATATCTTCTTTGGAGAAATGTCTATTTAGGTCTTCTGCCCGTTTTTGGATTGGGTTGTTTGTTTTTTTGTTATTGAGCTGCATGAACTGCTTGTAAATCTTGGAGATTAATCCTTTGTCAGTTGCTTCATTTGCAAATATTTTCTCCCATTCTGAGGGTTGTCTTTTCCTCTTGTTTATGGTTTCTTTTGCTATGCAAAAGCTTTTAAGTTTCATTAGGTCCTATTTGTTTATTTGTGTTTTTATTTCCATTTCTCTAGGAGGTGGGTCAAAAAGGATCTTGCTGTGATTTATGTCATAGAGTGTTCTGCCTATGTTTTCCTCTAAGAGTTTGATAGTGTCTGGCCTTACACTTAGGTCTTTAATCCATTTTGAGTTTATTTTTGTGTATGGTGTCAGGGAGTGTTCTAATTTCATACTTTTACATGTATCTGTCCAATTTTCCCAGCACCACTTATTGAAGAGGCTGTCTTTTCTCCACTGTATATGCTTGCCTCCTTTATCAAAGATAAGGTGACCATATGTGTGTGGGTTTATCTCTGGGCTTTCTATCCTGTTCCATTGATCTATATTTCTGTTTTTGTGCCAGTACCAAACTGTCTTGATTACTGTAGCTTTGTAGTATAGTGTGAAGTCAGGGAGCCTGATTCCTCCAGCTCCATTTTTCGTTCTCAAGATTGCTTTGGCTATTCGGGGTCTTTTGTGTTTCCATACAAATTGTGAAATATTTTGTTCTAGTTCTGTGAAAAATGCCAGTGGTAGTTTGATAGGGATTGCATTGAATCTGTAGATTGCTTTGGGTAGTAGAGTCATTTTCACAATGTTGATTCTTCCAATCCAAGAACATGGTATACCTCTCCATCTATTTGTATCATCTTTAATTTCTTTCATCAGTGTCTTATAATTTTCTGCATACAGGTCTTTTGTCTCCTTAGGTAGGTTTATTCCTAGATATTTTATTCTTTTTGTTGCAATGGTAAACGGGAGTGTTTTCTTAATTTCCTTTCAGATTTTTCGTCATTAGTGTATAGAAATGCAAGAGATTTCTGTGCATTAATTTTGTATCCTGCTACTTTACCAAATTCATTGATTAGCTCTAGGAGTTTTCTGGTAGCATCTTTAGGATTCTCTATGTATAGTATCATGTCATCTGCAAACAGTGACAGCTTTACTTCTTCTTTTCCGATTTGGATTCCTTTTATTTCTTTGTCTTCTCTGATTGCTGTGGCTAACACTTCCAAAACTATGTTGAATAATAGTGGTGAGAGTGGGCAACCTTGTCTTGTTCCTGATCTTAGTGGAGATGGTTTCAGTTTTTCACCATTGAGGACAATGTTGGCTGTGGGTTTGTCATATATGGCCTTTATTATGTTGAGGAAAGTTCCCTCTATGCCTACTTTCTGCAGGGCTTTTATCATAAATGGGTGTTGAATTTTGTTGAAAGCTTTCTCTGCATCTTTTGAGATGATCATATGGCTTTTCTCCTTCAATTTGTTAATATGGTGTATCATGTTGATTGATTTGTGTATATTGAAGAATCCTTGCATTCCTGGAATAAACCCCACTTGATCGTGGTGTATGATCCTTTTAATGTGCTGTTGGATTTTGTTTGCTAGTATTTTGTTGAGGATTTTTGCACCTATGTTCATCAGTGATATTGGCCTGTAGTTTTCTTTCTTTGTGACATCTTTGTCTGGTTTTGGTATCAGGCTGATGGTGGCCTCGTAGAATGAGTTTGGGAGTGTTCCTCCCTCTGCAATATTTTGGAAGAGTTTGAGAAGGATAGGTGTTAGCTCTTCTCTAAATGTTTGATAGAATTCGCCTGTGAAGCCATCTAGTCCTGGGCTTTTGTTTGTTGGAAGATTTTGAATCACAGTTTCAATTTCAGTGCTTGTGATTGGTCTGTTCACATTTTCTATTTCTTCCTGGTTCAGTCTCGGCAGTTCGTGCATTTCTAAGAATCTGTCCATTTCTTCCAGGTTGTCCATTTTATTGGCATAGAGTTGCTTGTAGTAATCTCTCATGATCGTTTGTATTTCTGCAGTGTCAGTGGTTATTTCTCCTTTTTCATTTCTAATTCTGTTGATTTGAGTCTTCTCCCTTTTTCTCTTGATGAGTCTGGCTAATGGTTTATCAATTTTGTTTATCTTCTCAAAGAACCAGCTTTTAGTTTTATTGATCTTCGCTATTGTCTTCTTCATTTTTCATTTATTTCTGATCTGATCTTTATGATTTCTTTCCTTCTGCTAGCTTCGGGGTTTTTTTGTTCTTCTTTCTCTAATTGCTTCAGGTGCAAGGTTAGGTTGTTTATTCGAGATGTTTCTTATTTGTTGAGGTAGGCTTGTATTGCTATAAACTTCCCTCTTAGCACTGCTTTTGCTGCATCCCATAGGTTTTGGGTTGTGGTGTCTCCATTGTCATTTGTTTCTAGGTATTTTTTGATTTCCCCTTTGATTTCTTCAGTGATCACTTTGTTATTAAGTAGTGTATTGTTTAGCCTCCATGTGTTTGTATTTTTTACAGATCTTTTCCTGTAATTGATATCTAGTCTCATAGCGTTGTGGTCGGAAAAGATACTTGATACGATTTCAATTTTCTTAAATTTACCAAGGCTTGATTTGTGACCCAAGATATGATCTATCCTGGAGAATGTTCCATGAGCACTTGAGAAAAATGTGTATTCTGTTGTTTTTGGGTGGAATGTCCTATAAATATCAATTAAGTCCATCTTGTTTAATGTATCATTTAAAGCTTGTGTTTCCTTATTTATTTTCATTTTGGATGATCTGTCCATTGGTGAAAGTGGGGTGTTAAAGTCCCCTACTATGATTGTGTTGCTGTCGATTTCCCCTTTTATGGCTGATAGTATTTGCCTTATGTATTGAGGTGCTCCTATGTTGGGTGCATAAATATTTACAATTGTTATACCTTCCTCTTGGATTGCTCCCTTGATCATTATATAGTGTCCTTCTTTGTCTCTTGTAATAGTCTTTATTTTAAAGTCTATTTTGTCTGATATGAGAATTGCTACTCCAGCTTTCTTTTGATTTCCATGTGCATGGAATATCTTTTTCCATCCCCTCACTTTCAGTCTGTATGTGTCTCTAGGTCTGAAGTGGGTCTCTTGTAGACAGCATATATATGGGTCTTGTTTTTGTATCCATTCAGCCAGCCTGTGTCTTTTGGTGGGAGCATTTAATCCATTTACATTCAAGGTAATTATCGATATGTATGTTCCTATTCCCATTTTCTTAAATGTTTTGGGTTTGTTATTGTAGGTGTTTTCCTTCTCTTGTGTTTCTTGCCTAGAGAAGTTCCTTTAGCATTTGTTGTAAAGCTGGTTTGGTGGTGCTGAACTCTCTCAGCTTTTGCTCGTCTGTAAAGGTTTTAGTTTCTCCATCAAATCTGAATGAGATCCTTGCTGGGTAGAGTAATCTTGGTTGTAGGTTTTTCTCCTTCATGACTTTAAGTATATCCTGCCACTCCCTTCTGGCTTGCAGAGTTTCTGCTGAAAGATCAGCTGTTAACCTTATGGGGATTCCCTTGTGTGTTATTTGTTGTTTCTCCCTTGCTGCTTTTAATATGTTTTCTTTACATTTAATTTTTGACAGTTTGATTAATATGTGTCTTGGCGTGTTTCTCCTTGGATTTATCCTGTATGGGACTCTCTGTGCTTCCAGGACTTGATTAACTATTTCCTTTCCCATATTAGGGAAGTTTTCCACTATAATCTCTTCAGATATTTTCTCACTCCCTTTCTTTTTCTCTTTTTCTTCTGGGACCCCCTATAATTCGAATGTTGGTGCATCTAATGTTGTCCCAGAGGTCTCTGAGACTGTCCTCAGTTCTTTTCATTCTTTTTTCTTTATTCTGCGCTGCAGTAGTTATTTCCACCATTTTATCTTCCAGGTCACTTATCCGTTCTTCTGCCTCAGTTATTCTGCTATTGATCCTCTCTAGAGTATTTTTAATTTCATTTATTGTGTTTTTCATCGTTGCTTGGTTCCTCTTTAGTTCTTCTACGTCCTTGTTAAATGTTTCTTGCATTTTGTCTATTCTATTTCCAAGATTTCGGATCATCCTTACTATCATTATTCTGAATTCTTTTTCAGGTAGTCTACCTATTTCCTCTTCATTTGTTAGGTCTGGTGTGTTTTGACCCTGCTCCTTCACCTGCTGTGTGTTTTTCTGTCTTCTCATTTTGCTTATCTGACTGTGTTTGGGGTCTCCTTTTCACAGGCTGCAGGTTCGTAGTTCCCGTTGTTTTTGGTATCTGTCCCCAGTGGCTAAGGTTGGTTCAGTGGGTTGTGTAGGCTTCCTGGTGGAGGGGACTATTGCCTGTGTTCTGGTGGATGAGGCTGGATCTTGTCTTTCTGGTGGGCACGTCCACGTCTGGTGGTGTATTTTGGGGTGTCTGTGGCCTTATTATGATTTTAGGCAGCCTCTCTGCTATTGGATGGGGCTGTGTTCCTGTCTTGCTAGTTGTTTGGCATAGGGTGTCCAACACTGTAGCTTGCTGGTTGTTGAGTGAAGCTGGGTCTTGATGTTGAGATGGAGATCTCTGAGAGATTTTTGTCGTTTGGTATTACGTGGAGCTGGGAGGTCTCTTGTGCACCAGTGTCCTGAAGTTGGCTCTCCCACCTCAGAGGCACAGCCCTGATGCCTGGCTGGAGCACCAGGAGCCTTTCCGCCACACAGCTCAGCGTAAAAGGGAGAAAAAATAGAAAGAAAGAAAGAGGATAAAATATAATGAAGTAAAATAAAGCTATTATAAAGCAAAGCTATACAGACAAAATCTCACCCAGAAGCATACACATATACACTCACAAGAAAGGAAAAGGGGAAAAATTAATATATCCTGCTCCCAAAGTCCACCTCCTGAATTTGGGATGATTCGTTGTCTATTCAGGTATTCAACAGATGCAGGCACATCAAGTTGTTTGTGGAGTTTTAATCCACTGCTTCTGAGGCTGCTGGGAGAGATTTCCCTTTCTCTTCTTTGTTCGCACAGCTCCCGGGGTTCAGCTTTGGATTTGGACCCGCCTCTGCATGTAGGTCGCCTGAGGGCGTCTGTTCCCCGCCCAGACAGAATGGGGTTAAAGGAGCAGCTGCTTCGGGGGCTCTGGCTCACTCGGGCGTAGGGGAGGGAAGGATACGGATGCGGGGCGAGCCTGCGGTGGCAGAGGCCAGCGTGACGTTGCACCAGCCCAAGGCGCGCCGTGCGTTCTCCCGGGGGAGTTGTCCCCGGATTACGGGAGCCTGGCAGTCGCGGGCTGCACAGGCTCCTGGGAGGGGCGGTGTGGAGAGTGACCTGTGCTTGCACACAGGCTTTGTGGTGGCGGCAGCAGCAGCCTTAGCGTCTCATGCCCGTCTCTGGGGTCCGCGCTGACAGCCGCGGCTCGCGCCCGTCTCTGGAGTTCGTTTAGGCGGCGCTCTGAATCCTCTCTCCTCGCGCGTTGTGAAACAAAGAGGGAAGAAAAAGTCTCGTGCCTCTTCGGGAGCTGCAGACTTTTTCCCGGACTCCCTCCCGGCTAGCTGTGGTGCGCTAACCCCTTCAGGCTGTGTTTATGCCGCCAACCCCAGTCCTCTCCCTGCGATCCAACCGAAGTCCGAGCCTCAGCTCCCAGCCCCCGCCCGCCTCGGCGGGTGAGCAGACAAGCCTCTCGGGCTGGTGAGTGCTGGTCGGCACCGATCCTCTGTGCGGGAGTCTCTCCGTTTTGCCCTCCGCAACCCTGTGGCTGTGCTGTCCTCCGTGGCTCCGAAGCTTCCCCTCTCTGCCACCCGCAGTCTCCGCCCGCGAAGGGGCTTCCTAGTGGGTGGAAACCTTTCCTCCTTCACGGCTCCCTCCCACTGGTGCAGGTCCCGTCCCTATTCTTTTGTCTCTGTTATTTCTTTTTTCTCTTTTGCCCTACCCAAGTACGTGGGGAGTTTCTTGCCTTTTGGGAGGTCTGACGTCTTCTGCCAGCGTTCAGTGGGTGTTCTGTAGGAGCAGTTCCACGTGTAGATGTATTTCTAATGTATCTGTGGGAAAGAAGGTGATCTCCGCGTCTTACTCTTCCGCCATCTTGCCCTATTCCCCCTAGGCAATGGAATTTTATTCAACTCTAGAAAGAAATGAGCTATGAATCCATGAGAAGACATAGAAAAACCTTAACTGCATATTTCTAAGTAAAAGAAGCCAATCGAAAAGGCTACATACTGTATAATTTCAACTATATGATAAAACCATGTGGAAAAAACAAAACTACAGAGATAGGAGAAAAAAATCAGTGGTTGCTAGGAGTTACCTGGCACTCATTGTGCTGGGGGAGAGACAGGAATGAGTAGGCAGAGGACAGAGGACTTTTAGGGCAGTGAAACTACTCTGTATAATACTATTATGGTGGATACATGCCATACATTTGTTTAAACCCATAGAATGTAGAACACCAAGAGTAAATTGTTATGTAAGCTATGGACACGGGGTGATTATGTTATGTCATTGTAGGTTCAACAGTTGTAACAAGTATACCACCATAGTGGGAGATGTCGATAATGGGAAACACTATATATAAGAGGGGTAGGGGTGGGAATTCCCTGGTGGTCCAGTGATTAGGGCTCTGTGCTTCCACTGTAGGGGCCTGGGTTTGATTCCTGGTTAGGGAACTAAGATCCTGCAAGCCACACGGAGCAGCCAAAAAAAAAGAGGGCAGGTGGGGGTGTACGGGAAAGCCAGAAATCCCTGTATCTTCTGCTCAATTTTGCTGTAAATCTAAAAATTTTCTGAAAAATAGCATCAGTTAAAAAAAGCTTAAGGAGTTACACTTAAAAATAAAACAATTAAAAAATAGTATTTTGTTGTCTTTAAATAGAGACAGAAAAAATAAGAGTAAAGATTTTTTGTATTAGAAGACTAAGAAGTAATGAAAGTTGTACACAGACCACATATAAATACTTTGGAAGGCTATGGCCTAAATTGTGTCCCTCCCCCACCCAAATTCATATGTTGAAGCTCTAAGCTGCAATGTGGCTATACTTGGAGATAGGGCCTTTGGGAGGTAATTAGGGTTAGATGAGGTCATGAGGGTGGGTCCCTCATGATGGGATTAGAGCCCTTATAAGAAGATGATGAGAGAGATAACTCTCTCTGCCATGTAAGTACACAGGGAGAAGGTGGACTTCTGTAAGCCAGGAAGAGAATTCGTACCAGGAACCAAATTGGCTGGTACCTTGACCTTGACTTGCCAGGCTCCAGAACTGTTAAAAAGTATATGTCTGATGTTTAAGCCACACAGTTTATGATATTTTGTTATAGCAGCCTGAGCAGACTAATACAGAGGACATCTAAGATATTAATTTATGGGCTTAACATTTTAAGTACTTTCACTAGTTACAGAAAAGTTTCTATGATATAATTTTTTGGTTTAGTTTTTATTTTGTTTTTAATTGAAATATAATTTACTTACAATGTTATATTAGTTTTTGGTGTACAACATAGTGATTCAATATATTCATACATACAAAATGATCACAGCACAGGGAACTATATCCAATCTCCTGGGATAAACCATAATGGAAAAGGATATTAAAAAAAGAGTGTAGGGACTTCCCTGGTGGTTAAGAATTAAGAACAGTGGTTAAGAATCCGCCTGCCAATGCAGGGGTCACCAGTTCGATCCCTGGTCCGGGAAGATCCCACATGCCGTGGAGCAACTAAGCCCATGCACCACAACTACTGAGCCTGTGCTCTAGAGCAGGGGTCCCCAACCCCCTAACAGGTACTGGTCCTCAGCCTATTAGAAACCGGGCCATACAGCAGGAGGTGAGTGGCGGGAAAGCGAGCAAAGCTTCATCTGCTGCTCCCCATCGCTCGCATTACCGCCTGAACTGTCGCTCGCGTTGCCACCTGAACTATCCCCCCCACCCCCCATCCGTGGAAAAATTGTCTTCCGTGAAACCGGTCCCTGGTGCCACAAAGGTTGGGGACCGCTGCTTTAGAGCCCGTGAGCCAGAACTACTGAGCCTACGTGCCACAACTACTAAAGCCCGAGTGTCTAGATCCTGTGCTCTGCAACAAGAGAAGCCACTGCAATGAGAAGCCTGCGCACCGCAATGAAGAGTAGCCCCCGCTCTCCACAACTAGAGGAAACCCATGTGCAGCAAGAAAGACCCAATGCAGCCAAAAATAAATAAATAAAACTTTTTAAAAAAGAGTGTCTATATGTGTAAAACTGCGTCACTTTGCTCTACAGCAGAGATTGGCACAACGTTGTAAATCAGCTATACTTCAATTAAAAAAAAATGATCACAATGATAAATCAGGTTACCATAAGTCACCATACAAAGTTATTACATTATTATTGACTATATTACCTATATTGTACATTACATGTCCATGACTTATTTTATAACTGGAGGTTTATATCTCTTAATCCCCTTCACCTCTTTCACTCATACCCTCACCCCCACCCCTCTGGCAACGACCAGTTTGTTCTCTGTTTCTATGAGTCTGTTTCTGTTTTGTCATGTTTATTCATTTGTTTTGTTTTTAGATTTCACATGTGAGTGAAATGATACAGTATTTGTCTTTCTCTGTCTGACTTATTTCACTTAGCATAATACTCTCTAGGCCTATCCATGCGGTTGCAAAAGGCAAGATTTCATTCTTTTTTATGGCTGAGTACATTCCATTGTGTGTGTGTGTATATATATATACACACACCACATCTTCTTTATCCATTCATTTATCAGTGGATACATAGATTGCTTCCATATCTTGGCTACTATAAATAATGCTGCAGTGAACATAGGGGTGCATACATCTTTTCAAATAAATGGGGTTTTTTTTGAAACATATTCACAAGTGGAATTGCTGCATCATATTGTATTTCCATTTTTAATTTTTTGAGGAATCTCCATTCTGTTTCCCATAGTGGCTGCACCAATTTACAATCCCATAAATAGTGCACCCTTTTCTCCACATTCTCACCAACACTTGTTAAATGTTACCTTTTTGATAATAGCCATCCGACAGGTGTGAGGTGATATCTCATTGTGGTTTTGATTTGCATTTCCCTGATGATTAGTGATGTTGAACATCTTTTCATGTATCTGTTGGCCATCTGTAGATCTCCTTTGCAAAAATATCTATGCAGGGCTTCTGCCAATTTTTTAATTGGGATTTTTTTTTTTTAATGTATGAGTTCTTTTGCATGTTTTGGATATTAACCCCTTATTGGATATATAGTTTGCAAATATCTTCTCCCATCAGTAGCCTGCTTTTTTGTTTCATGATCATTTCCTTAACTGTGCAAAAGCTTTTTAGTTTGATGTAGTCCCATTTGTTTATTTTTGTTCTTGCTTCCCTTGCCTGAGGAGACAGATCCAAAAACATTTTGCTAATAAGATTGTTGTCAGAGAGTGTACTGCCTATATTGTCTTCCATGAGTTTTATGGCTTTAAGACTTACATTTAAGTCTTTAATCCATTTTAAGTTTCTTTTTGTATATAGTGTCAAAAAGTAGTCCAGTTTGATTCTTTTACACATAGCTGTCCAATTTTCCCAAGGCCATTTATTGAAGAAGCTATCTTTTCCCCATTGTATATTCTTGTATCCTTTGTTATAGGTTAATTGACCATATAGGTATGGGCTCTCTGTTCTGTTCTGTTGATATATGTGTCTCTTTTTGTGCCAGTACCATAATGTTTTGATGACTGTAACTTTGTAGTTTGGAATCAGGAAGCATAATACCTTCAGCTTCGTTCTTCCTTCTCAAGATTGCTTTGGCTATTTGGGGCCCTTTATGTTTCCATATAAATTTTAGAATAATTTGTTCTAGTTCTGGGAAAATGCCAATTGTGTTTTGATAGAGATTGCATTGGATCTATAGATTGCCTTGGGTAGTATGGTCATTTTAATAATATTAATTCATCCAATCTGTAAGCATGGCATATCTTTCCATTTGTTTGTGTCATCTTCAGTTTCTTTCATCAGTGTCTTAGAGTTTTCTGAGTACAGATGTCTACCTCCTCGGTTAAATTTATTCCTAGTTATTTTATTCTTTCTGATGCAATTGTAAATGGGTTTGTTTTCTTAATTTCTCTTTCTGATGGTTTGTTGTTAGTATATATAAATACAACAGATATCTGTATATTAATTTTGTATCTTGCAACTTTACTGAATTCATTTATTAGTCCTAGTAGTTTTTTCATGGCATCTTTAGGATTTTGTATACATAGTATCACGTAATCTGAAAACAGTGTCACTTTTACTCCTTCCTTTACAATTTGGATTTCTTTATTTTTTTTTCTTGTGTAATCACTGTGGTTAGGACTTCCAATACTATGTTGAATAAAAACGGCAAAGTGAGCATCTTTGTCTTGTTCCTGATCTTAGCGGAAATGTTTTCGACTTTTCACCATTGAGTATGAGGTTGGCTGTAGGTTTGTCATCTATGGTCTTTATTATGTTGAGGTATGTTCCCTCTATACCCACTTTCATAAGAGTTTTTATCATAAATTGATGTTAAATATTGTCAGAAGATTTTTCTGCATCTATTGAGATTATTATATGGTTTTTATTCAGTTTGTTAACGTGGTTTGTTACACTGTGGGTATTGACTTGTGGGTATTGAAGCATCTTTGTGTCCCTGGGATAAATCCCACTTGATCATGGTGTGTGATTGTTTTACTGTATTGCTGAATTTGGTTTGCTAACATATTGTTGAAAATTTTTGCATCTGTGTTCATCCGTGATATTGGCCTGTAGTTCGTGTGTGTGTGTGTGTTGCTTTTGTCTGGCTTTGATAACAGGGTGGTGCTGCCTTGTAGATGAGTTTGGAAGCATTTCTTCCTTTTCAATTTTTTGGAATAGTTTGAGGAAGATAGGTGTTAATTCTTTAAATGATTGGTAGAATTCACACAAGAAGCCATCTTGTCTGGACTTTTGCTTGTTGGGAGTTTTTTAAAATTATTGATTCAATCTCATTACTGGTAATCAGCCTGTTTATATATTCTATTTCTTTCTGATACAGTCTTAGGGGATTGTACGTTTAGGAATTTACCCATTTCTTCTAGGTTTTCCATTTTATTGTTGTATAATTGTTCATAGTAATCTCTTATGATCCTTTGTATTTCTGTGATGCCAATTATGATTTCTCTTTCATTTCTGATTTTATTTATTTGGACTCTCTTTTATCCTTGTGAGACTGGCTACAGGTTTACCAATTTTGTTTATATTATCAAAGAATCAGCTCTTAGTTTCATTGATCTTTTCTATTGTTTTTAGTCTCTATTTCATTTATTTCTGCTCTGATCTTTATGATTTGTTTTCTCCTACTAGCTTTAGGTTTTGTTTTTTCTTTTTCTAGTTCCTTTGGGAGTTTGGTTAGGATGTTTATTTGAGATTTTTTTAAAATTTCCTGAGGGAGGCTTGCATTGCTGTAAACCCCTCCTAGAACTGCTTTCATCCCATAAATTTTGGATCTTTGTGTTTTTGTTTTCATTTGTCTCCTGGTATATTTTCTTATTTCTTCTTTGATTTCTTCAGTAACCCTTTGGTTGTTTAGTAGCATATTGTTTAGCTTCCGTGTGTGTGTTTTGCAGTTGTTTTTCTTGTAGTTGATTTCTATTCTCATATAGCTGTTGTCGGAAAAGATGCTCAGTATGATTTCAATCTTAAATTTATTAAGACTTGTGTGGCCTAGCATATGATCTATCCTGGAGGATGTTCCATGTGCACTTGAAAAGAATGTGTATTTTGCTGCTTTTGGATGAAATATTCTATATATTTCTATTAAGTCCATCTGGTATAATGTTTCATTTAAGGCTAGTGTTTCTTATTGATTCTCTGCCTGGATAATCTGTCCATTGATGTTTGTGAGGTATTAAATTTCCCTGTTATTATTGTGTTACTGTCAATTTATCTCTTTATATTTGTTAATATTTGCTTTATGTATTTAGTTTAGTGCTCCTATGTTGGGTGCATTTATATTTACAGTTGATATATCCTCTTGTTCGATTGATCTGTTGAACATTATGTAAAGTTCTTCTTTGTTTCTTGTTACAGTCTTTGTTTTAAAGTATATTTTGTCTGACATAAGTATTGCTAACCCACCTTTCTTTTCATTTCAATTCATATGCAATATCTTTTTCCATCCCCTCACTTTTGCTTGTGTGTGTCTTTAGATGTGAGTCTCCTATAGGCAGGATATATACGGGTCCAGTTTTGAATTCATTTAACCATTCTGTGTCCTTTACATGTCATTTACATTTCAAGTATATGTTGATAGGCTTGTACTTATTGCCATTTTGCTAATTGTTTTCTGATTGTTTTTGTAGTTCTCTTTTATTTCTTCTTCTTTTGTTTTCTTCCCTTGTGATTTGATGACTATCTTTACTGTTATGTTTGAATTTCTTTCTCTTCTGTGTGAGTGTGTCTATTTTAGATTTTTGGTTGTGGTTACTATGAGGTTTATATATAACACCCTGTGTATATACATGATTATTTTAAGTTGATGATCTCTTAAATTCAAACCCATTCTAACATCTTGTATTTTTACTCCCCCAGCCACGCGTAATGTTTTTGACATCATGTTTTACATCTTTCTGTTTTGTGTATCCCTTAACTACTTATTGTGGATATCGATTTTACTACTTTGTCTTTTAATCTTCCTACTGGCTTTATAGGTGGTTACACTACTACCTTTACTGTATATTTGCCTTTACCACTGCGAGTTTTCCTTTTGCAATTTTCATATTTCTACTTGTTATGTTTTCTTTTAGGCTTTGAGAAGTCACTTTAAGATTTCTTTTAGGGTTTGTTTAGTGATGTTGACTTCTTTTAACTTTTGCTTGTCTGTAAACTCTTAATCTCTCTTTCAAATCTGAATGATAGCCTTGTCAGGTAGAGCATTCTTGGTTGCAGTTTTTTCCCTTTCATTATTTTGAATATATTGTGCCACTTCCTTCTGGCCTATAGTTTCTGTTGAAAAGTCAACTGATGGTCTTATGGGTGTTGCCTTGTATGTAACTTGTTGCTTTTCTCTTGCTGCTCTTAAGAGTCTCTCTTTATCTTTAATCTTTGCAGTTTTAACTATAATGTTCCTTGGTGTGGACCTCTTTGGGTTTGTCTTGTTTGGGACTCTCTGAATATCTGTTTCCTTTCCCAGGTTAGGGAAGTTTTCCACCATTGGTTCTTCAAATAATTTTTCTGCCCTTTTATCTTTCTCTTATTTTCCTGGGACCTCTATAAGATGATTGTTAGTATTCTTGATGTTGTCCAGAGGTCTTAAACTGTCGCTTTTTACAATTTTTTTTCTTTTTTCTATTCAGCATGAGTGATTTCTATGATTTTGTCTTACAGTTCATTGATCCATTCCTCTGTATCATCCAATCTTTTGATTCTTTCTAGTGTATTTTTTAAATTTCAGTTACTGTGTTTTTCAGCTCTGTTTGTTTTTTTTTATGTTTTCTAACTATTTTTTAAAATTCTCACTGTGTTCATCCATTCTCCTGAGATCAGTGACCATCTTTATGATCATTATCTTGAACTCTTTATCAGGTAGATTGCTTATCTTGACTTTGTTTAGATCTTTTTCTGAGTTTTTTTTTTTTCCCCCTTTGTTTGGAACATATTTCTCTTTCTCATTTTGCTTAATTCTCTGTGTTTGTTTCTATATATTAGGTAGGTTTGTCACATTTCCTGATCTTGGAAAAGTGGTCTTATGTAGGAGACTGACTGCTGGTATGTGGGGCCGTATCCTGAGACAGTTGCTTGTGGTTCCCAGGGTGCTTAAGGCTGATGCTGATCCACTGGTCAATGGGGCTGAGTCTCTGGGTGGCTGGCTTTGGGGGTCTTTGGATCAGGGGCTGGTGCCAGCCTGGTAGTGGATGGGCTGGGCCCTTGCACTTCTGGCTGCTTAGCTTATGGGGTCCTGGGACCACTGATAACCAGATAAGCCCCAGTCACTAATAAGCTAGAGGGAGGACTCCAAAATGGTGCTAGCTAGCACCGGTTTCCTGGTGGTTGAATGAGCTTTCACAGATGGCTAGTGCCAAAGTTTATGTCCCCAGGGGACATCTCAGTTGCCTCATGCCTCTCTGGGAGGCTCTTCAAGATCAGTAAATGTCTGAGCCAGGCTTCTTTCAAATTACTGCCTCTGTGCTGGTACTCAGAGAGTGAGATTTTGTGTGTACTGTTTAAGAGCAGCATCTCTATTTCCTGCAGTCCTCTTGCTCTCCCATATGCAAACCCCACTGGCCTTCAAAGCCAGATGTTCTGGAGCCTCATCTTCCTGGTGCAGGACCCCTGCACTGGGGAGCTTGATATGGGGCTCAGACCCCTTGCTCCTCGGAGAGGACCTCTGCAATTGTGATTATCCTCTCATTTGTGGGTTGCCCCTCTGGAGGTTTGGGTCTTGACTATACCACATCTCTGCTCCTCCTACCCATTTGTTTTGATTTTTTCTTTATATCTTTACTTGTGGTAAATCTCTTCTGCTAGTGTTCAGGTCATTTTCATTGATAGTTGCTTTATAAATTTGATATGCCTGTGGGAGAAGGTGAGCTCAGGGTCTTCCTACTTCACCATCTTTGCCATTCCCTCCAAGGAATAATTATTATGTTAAGGACAAGGATATTTTTTATGGGTACTATCTGGCTTATTTATTAAAACTTTTCTTTTACCTTGATTGATCAAACAGTAATGCAGATTTAAGTATTTGTAAAAACTACAAACTATAAAGCACTGCAGTTACATTAGTTATTAATATTATGAATAAATGATTTTTAAAAACGAAATTTTTCTAGACATTCATGAAAACAAATCATTACATCTTTGCTTTAGCATGGAATAATAGAATTGTTCAGTTATAAGACCACTGAAATGAAATTTTCTTTCCAGTTTGCATTGATACACAAGAGGATTACATTTTCATGATCTCAAATATGAAATTTTATCTCATACACAGAGAACTGAACCTTCCTCTATAATTTTTTTGCATATTTAGCAGTGCTCCTCTTGTCAAGAATTTCTTGTTTATATCCCAGCTAAATCTCTCTTGCAGCAACTTAGGCTCACAGCTTCTTATTTTGCCCTCAGCGGAGAGGAAGAATAACTTATAAAAATCCACAAGATATTCTGGTATATATTCTTCTTCCACCACACCCTCCCCACCAATGCCAGAATACTGTGATGATGTTTAAAAAAATTTTTTTTCCTCATAAGTAGTTTTCTCTATTTAAAAAAAAGTTGGCTAGGGATATTGTACCCTTTTATTTTTTTATATCATTTAGGTTCCTTAACTTTCATTCTCCATATTGCACACATACTAATAGTTTTTGAATATCAGTTATATCTAGGCCAGTTTCAGGTAATACAAAGGATTTTGTGAGAACTTTATACTCTCTAGAGCTAAGAATGTGCTACCAACCCTGGTCTGGAGCAGTGGGGGAAAATATCTTTCCCAAGGCAGATGGAGAAATTCTCATCTCAAATCAATACATTTCCGTTCTTTGGTAATGGAGTTGAATTATAACTGACTAAGAGATCATTGTTCCCAGGTGTAGCAAGGACAATAGTATAGGACTCCAGAATAAGAACAGTTAATCCTCTTTGTATAGCATCGCTCAAAGTAAACTTACAAAACCTTTGCCTGATAATGTGTTATCCCAAACTGGATACATGTAAAACACAGTTTTAGTATTGGGTTGGCCCAAAAGTTCATTCGGGTTTTTGTAACATCATACAGGAAAACCTGAATGAACTTTTTGGACAACCCAGTATTTAACCCTGGGTCACATTTAGGATACATTGAAAAAGATTGTTGGACTACCAAGAGAGGCTTAATCTAATTTATGCTGATCTGTGAATTTACTGATTCTTTCTTATTGCTGGCAGTTGGTCAAATTTTTGACCTTTGATTTAATTTTACCTGGACATTATCATCATCTTGTTTATTTATTTATTTATTTTCTTTAAGTTTTGTGCTTTCTTGGTTCCCTTAGTCCCTCCCGGTCTCAGAGCAGCCATGTAGCTCTCACTTGCACAAGGTCTTTACTTGTAACTGTTTGGGTAGAGTAAGCATGGGCAGAGAGCTCTGGTTTCTAGTACAGAAATTAATTTGCTACTGTGATTTTGATCATTTTTATATTTTTAATAGTGTCATGGTTTGGAATTTATAATTAGATGTTGTTCAAAGGAGAGACCTTGTATAATAAAGAATTTGGCTGGCCTTTGTTTCTGGTTCCTGGGATGTAACTTCTAAACGCTTAGAATTTCCCTAGTGATGAGTATCTTTGTATTCATAATGGACACCTGGACTACATCTGGTAGTTTATGCTAATGAGGTGAGTCAAGGTTGTCCCCCAGATAGTTTAAGCAACCAAGATGACTCAGGATCAGGACTAGGCATGCCAGGAATACCACCCATGTGATTCAAGGTTTGGGGCTTTGAGCCAAATAATTCCAGTTTGGCATCCAGGGAGGGTAGGAAAACTGGAGATTGAGTCATGTAGGAAATGATTCAGTCAATCATGCTTACATCATAAAACACCAATAAAAACTCTGGACTCTAAGCTTGAGTGAGCTTTCCTGGTTTGCAGTACTCTTTGAGTATTGTCACGTGTTGATGCCAGGAGATTTACTCTGTCTCTGATGACAACAGAAGTTTTGCATTTGGAATTCTATCAGACCTCACCTTTGTATCTCTCCCTTTCTTTCTTCTCATTTTAATCTTTTTGCTATAATAAAATTCTAATCATAAGTGCTTTATAAGTTCTATGAGTCATTCTAATAAATTATTGAACCTGAGGTTGCTCATGGGTACCCCCAAATTTGCAGCCAACTGATCAGATGTGAGGGTGGCTCAGGGGACACTTGAACTTGAGGTTGATATCTGAATTGAGGGCAGTCTTGTGAGGGACTGTGCTCTTGACCTTAAGTTTGGCAAACTCATTGTAGACCTGAAGGAAATCCAGCTCCAGGGAGTGCCCCACTTTCTATGTTGTATATAGTAGTTACCCAAAGCTTGAGGAACAGGTAGCTCACGCACTGTCTGGTTCTGAGCTGCAAAGACTCTAGCTGTAGTTTTCTGCAAGAATATTTACCTATATGGGAAAAGAATCTAAAAAAGAGTAGATATATGTATATGTATAGCAGATTCACTTTGCTGTACGCATGAAACTAACACAACATTGAAAGTCAACTATATTCCAATAAAAATTTAAAAAAAATCTTATCAAGAAAGAAAACAATATTTAGATGAGAGCTGTATTTTAATGTTAAAATGTGTGGTAATGTGTTTAGTGTTTCTTTTGGTACTGTAATAAATAAAGTGTCAAAAACCATGCATAGAAGGGTGTTGGTCAACTTTTTGTCTCAAAGTACATTAGAAATGTTTTGTTTTGTAGAACTTTGTACCAAGTTTATGTAAAAAGATATAAACATAAAGTGAAAACTGTAGTTCAAAATAAGTGTGTGGTGAAGCTTTTTCTTGAAATTCTTGAAAAAAACAGGAAGGAGATTATATTTTATTTTTCATAAAGTATCATGAGACTAATTTTGGAAAATGGAAAAAAATTATATGTATTAAACATTTATTTTCCCATTCTCTTTAAGAATTAGTTTCTTGAGACTCAACATGCTTCTTTTGCCAAAGTAGACAGCTAGCCACAGTAGTTGGAGATGAAGTAATAAAACCCCAATAAGTGAGAGGAATTTACTTTGGCTCAAGATTCATCTCTAACGTAAAAATCAAGAACAGTTTATCTTGTGAAAAAAAACATTGCAATAGCCTTTCAAAACGACTTTTTCCTCAATAATGTTATTCTAATGTAATTTATAGAAAAGTGATTTTAAAAAATATAGTCAGGAGGGAGAGAGACGCAAAAGGGAGGAGATATGGGGATATATGTATATGAATAGCTGATTCACCTTGTTATAAAGCAGAAACTAACATACCATTGTAAAGCAATCATACTCCAATAAAGATGTTAAAAAAAAAAAATATATATATATATATATAGTCAGGGACGCATTCAAATGTAATGATTTTAACTTATGCAAATAACACTTAATGTTACTTTTGGAAAGGTGAAGGTTAAGTGCAGTAAATACCAGTAATAGCAGTATAGTTTGCAAGTGAAATTAACAAGAACATTTTAATAAGTCCCTGAAGTGTGAACTTGCAATAAGCAGAAAAATGTTCCAAATAAAATTTTATCTAAAGGTCAAGGTCTTAAAGTCATAGTATTCATGATCATTTCTGAATGCAAGATGAGTATATTGGTGAAAATCTTAATACGTGCAAGTAAAAGACATTAAAAGCACAGAGTACAGGATTTAGTGAAGTAATTTGCCTAAATTCAGGTACCATTTCATACTCTTTCATTCCTTATAAATATGCCATTGGGATAATTTGGAAAGGACCAAAAAGATCTGACTGGTGTCTTAAAGGAAAGGCCTTTGAATTTAAGTTTTTGTAAGTTGAAAAACACTACATCCAGCATGATGATATTATATATAAAAAAAAAATTCCAGATTGTTCAAGAATATGAATGGATATGATATCCTTAACTCTGGAGAGGGAGAAAAGAGAAAGGGATAGGATGGTGCTTTAGTTGTATTTGTAACTTTTTTCTTTATTTAGCATATTCTGATAAAATGTAGTGAGATGTTTACGTCAGTAAATCTTGTATTGTATTATTTTCTATACAAGTCTGTGTGTTTGAGCATTTTACTTTAAAAATAAAAAACTTTATTTTAGTAGTTTTTCAAACTATACAATGTACAATGCAAGAAGTATCCATAATAGGAGCATTATATTTTAATAAATAATTGCTAAAATTCATAAGCATCTATTATATGACAGGAATTTTACTACATATTTTACTTGTATTATTTATTAAATCCTCTCAATAACCATACGAAGCAGGCACTGTTATGGTCTGCTTTTTACTGATAAAGATTTAGAGAGTTAGTTTGAGAGTTAGAGTAGGGACCTTCACCATCTCGTTATTGCTATACACTGGTAACTAGAAAACCACCCAGCTTTTAGTAAACCGGTAAAAATTTAAATTAAATCACAAATATTTTAAAAAACAAATATAGCAAGACATGCATCTAGAGATATAATAGTGAATAATTAGTAAACTGGTAAAAATTTAAATTAAATCACAAGTATTTTAAAAAACAAATATGGCAAGACATGCATCTAGAGATATAATAGTGAATAATACAAAATCTATATGATATTGCTTGTGTGTGGAATCCAAAAAAAGGGTACAAATGACCTTATCTACAAAACAAAAGTTACAGATATAGAAAACAAATTTATGGTTACCAGGGGGTAAATGGGGGGGGGGGATAAATTGGGAGACTGGGATTGACATATGCACACTACTATATATAAAATAGATTACTAATAAAAACTACTGCATGGCACAGGGAAATCTACTCAATATGCTGTAATGGCCTATATGGGAAAAGAATCTAAAAAAGAGTGGATATATGTATATGTATAACTGATTTACTTTGCTGTACTCCTGAAACTAACACAACATTGTAAATCAACTATACTCCAATAAAAATTTTAAAAAATCTGCTTTCTTAGAGATTTTATTCTTTTTTTAAAATTTAATTTTATTTATTTATTTGATACAGCAGGTTCTAATTAGTTATCTGTTTTATGCATATTAGTGTATATGTTCAATACCAATCTCCCAATTCAACCCACCACCACCACCTCCCCCACCCCCACTTTCCCCCCTTGGTGTCCATACGTTTGTTCTCTACATCTGTGTCTCTATTTCTGCCTTGCAAACTGGTTCATTGTACCATTTTTTTCTAGATTCCACATATATGCATTAATATATGATATTTGTTTTTCTCTTTCTGACTTACTTCACTCTGTATGACAGTCTCTAGTTCCATCCACATCTCTACAAATGACCCAATTTCATTCCTTTTTATGGCTGAGTAATAAATATTCCATTGTATATATGTACCACATCTTCTTTATCCATTCGTCTGTCAATGGGCATTTAGGTTGTTTCCATGACCTGGCTATTGTAAATAGTGCTGCAATGAACATTGGGGTGCACGTATCTTTTTTTTTTTTTTTATTAGTACCTTTAATTATTATTTATTTATTTGGCTGTGTTGGGTGGCTGTGTTGGGTCTTCGTTTCTGTGCGAGGGCTTCCTCTAGTGGCGGCAAGCGGGGGCCACTCTTCATTGCGGTGCGCGGGCCTCTCACTATCATGGCCTCTCTTGTTGTGGAGCACAGGCTCCAGACGCGCAGGCTCAGTAGTTGTGGCTCACGGGCCTAGTTGCTCCGCGGCACGTGGGATCTTCCTAGACCAGGGCTCAAACCCGTGTCCCCTGCATTAGCAGGCAGATTCTCAACCACTGCGCCACCAGGGAAGCCCGCACGTGTCTTTTTGAATTATGGTTTTCTCTGGGTATATGCCCAGTAGTGGGATTGCTGGGTCAGGTGGTAATTCTATTTTTAGTTTTTTAAGAAGCCTCCATACTGTTCTCCTTAGTGGCTGTATCAATTTACATTCCCACCAACAGTGCAAGAGGGTTCCCTTTTCTCCACAACCTCTCTAGCATTTGTTGTTTGTGGATTTTCTAATGATGGTCATTCTGACTGGTGTGAGGTGATATACCTCATTGTAGTTTTGATTTGCATTTGTCTAATGATTAGTGATGTTGAGCATCCTTTCATGTGTTTGTTGGCAATCTGTATATCTTCTTTGGAGAAATGTCTATTTAGGTCTTCTGCTCATTTTTGGATTGGATTGTTTGTTTTTTTGATATTGAGCTGCCTGAGCTGCTTATATATTTTGGAGATAAATCCTTTTTCAGTTGCTTTGCTTGCAAATATTTTCTCCCTTTCTGAGGGTTGTCTTTTCTTCTTGTTTATGGTTTCCTTTGCTGTGCAAAAGCTTTTAAGTTTCATTAGGTCCCATTTTTTTATTTTTGTTTTAATTTCCATTTCTCTAGGAGGTGGGTCAAAAAGGATCTTGCTGTGATTTATGTCATAGTGTTCTGCCTATGTTTTCCTCTAAGAGTTTGATAGTGTTTGGCCTTACATTTAGGTCTTTAGTCCATTTTGAGTTTATTTTTGTGTATGGTGTTAGGGAGTGTTCTAATTTCATTCTTTTACATGTAGCTGCCCAGTTTTCATGGCACCACTTACTGAAGAGACTGTCATTTCTCCATTGTATATCCTTACCGCCTGTGTTTGTTGACCATAGGTGCGTGGGTTTATCTCTGGGCTTTCTGTCCTGTTCCATTGATCTGTATTTCTGTTTGGTGCCAGTACTATATCGTCTTGATGACTCTAGCTTTGTAGTATAGTCTGATGTCAGGGAGTCTAATTCCTCCAGATCCGTTTTTTTCTCTCAAGATTGCTTGGGCAATTCGGGGTCTTTTTGTCTACATTCAAATTTTAACATCTTTTTTCTAGTTCTTTAAAAAATGCCATTGGTAATATGATAGGGATTGCATTGAATCTGTAGATTGCTTTGGGTAGTTTAGTCATTTTCACAATATTGATTCTTGCAATTCAAGAACATGGTATATCTCTCCATCTGTTTGTGTCATCTTTGATTTTTTTCATCAGCATCTTATAGTTTTCTGCATACAAGTCTTTTGTCTCCTTTGGTAGGTTTATTCCTAAGTAATTTATTCTTTTTGTTGCATTGGTGAATAGGATTGTTTCCTTAATTTCTCTTTCAGATTTTTCATCATTAGTGTATAGGAATGCAAGAGATTTCTGTGCATTAATTTTGTATCCTGCAACTTTACCAAATTCATTGATTACCTCTAGGAGTTTTCTGGTGGCGTCTTTAGGATTCTCTATGTATAGCATCATGTCATCTGCAAACAGTGACAGTTTTACTTCTTCTTTTCCAATTTGTAATCCTTTTATTTGTTTTTCCTCTCTGATTCCATGGCTAAGGCTTCCAAAATTATGGTGAATAATTGTGGCGAGATAGACATACTTGTCTTGTTCCTGATCTTAGAAGAAGTGCTTTCAGTTTTTCACCATTGAGAATGATGTTTGCTATGGGTTTGTTGTATATGCCCTTTATCATGTTGAGGTAGGTTCCCTCTATGCCCACCTTCTGGAGAATTTTTATCATAAATGTGTGTTGTATATTGTCAAAAACTTTTTCTGCATCTATTGAGAGGATTGTATGGTTTTTATTTTTCAATGTGTTAATATGGTGTATCACATTGATTGATTTGTGTATATGGAAGAATCCTTGCATCCCTGGGATAAATCCCAGTTGATCATCGCGTATGATCTTTTTAATGTGCTGTTGGATTCTGTTTGCTAGTATTTTGTTGAGGATTTTTGCATCTATATTCATCAGTGATATTAGTCTCTAATTTTCTTTTTTTGTAGTATTGTTGTCTGGTTTTGGTATCAGGATGACGGTGTCCTTGTAGAATGAGTTTGGGATTGTTCCTTCCTCTGCAATTTGTGGGAAGAGTTTGAGAGGATAGGTGTTAGCTCTCCTCTAAATGTTTGATAGAATTCACCTGTGAAGCCATCTGGTCCTGGACTTTTGTTTGTTGGAAGATTTTTAATCACACTTTCAATTTCATTACTTGTAATTGGTCTGCTCATATTTTCTATTTCTTCCTGATTCAGTCTTGGAAGGTTATACCTTTCTAAGAATTTGTCCATTTCTTCCAGGTTGTCCATTTTATTTGTATAGAGTTGCTTGTAGTGGTCTCTTAGGATGCTTTGTATTTCTGCGGTGTCCGTTGTAACTTCTACTTTTTCATTTTTTGTTTTATTGATTTGAATCCTCTCCCTCTTTTTCTTTTTGTGTCTGACTAAAGTTTTACAATTTTGTTTATCTTCTCGAAGAACCAGCTTTTAGTTTTATTGATCTTTGCTATTGCCTTCTTTGTTTCTATTTCATTTATTTCCCTCTGATCTTTATGATTTCTTTCCTTCTACTAATTGTGGGGTTTTTTTTTTCGTCTTTCTCTAGTTCCTTTAGGTGTAAGTTTAGATTGTTTATTTGAGATTTTTCTGGTTTCTCGAGGTAGGATTTTATTGCTATAAACATCCCTCTTAGATCTGCTTTTGCTGCATCCCATAGGTTTTGGATTGTCGTGTTTTCGTTGTCATTTGTCTCTAGGTACTTTTGATTTCCTCTTTGATTTCTTCAGTGATCTCTTGTTTATTTAGTAACATATTGTTTAGTCTCCATGTGTTTGTGTTTTTTACGTTTTTTTTTCCTATAACTGATTTCTAATCTCATAGCGTTGTGGTCGGGAAAGATCCGTGATGTGATTTCAGTTTTCTTAAATTTACTGAGGCTTGACCCAGGATGTGATCTATCCTGGAGAATATGCCATGTACACTTGAGAAGAAAGTGTAATCTGCTGTTTTCAGATGTAATGTTCTATAAATATCAATTAAATCTATCTGGTCTATTCTGTCATTTAAAGCTTGTGTTTCCATATTAATTTTCTGTCTGGATGATCTGTCCACTGGTGTAAGTGAGGTGTTAAAGTCCTCCACTATTATTGTGTTACTGTCAGTTTCCTCTTTTATAGCTGTTAGCATTTGCCTTATGTATTGAAGTGCTCCTATGTTGGGTGTATATATATTTATAATTGTTATATTCTTCTTGGATTGACCCCTGATCATTATGTAGTGTCCTTCTTGTCTCTTGTAACATTCTTTATTTTAAAGTCTATTTTATCTGATATGAGTATTGCAACTCCAGCTTTCTTTTTATTTCCATTTGCATGGAATATCTTTTTCCATCCCCTCACTTTCAGTCTGTATGTGTCCCTAGGTCTGAAGTGGGTCTCTTGTAGAAAGCATACATACGGGTCTTGTTTTTGTATCCATTCAGCGAGCCTGTGTCTTTTGGTTGGAGCATTTAATCCATTCACATTTAAGGTAATTATCAATATGTATGTTCCTATTACTATTTTCTTAATATTTTTGGGTTTGTTTTGGGGGGCCTTTTTTCTTTTGTGTTTCCCACTTAGAGAAGTTCCTTTAGCATTTGTTGTGGAGCTGCTTTGGTGGTGCTGAATTCTCTTAGCTTTTGCTTGTCTGTAAAGCTTTGATTTCTCCGTCAAATCTGAATAAGATCCTTGCCACGTAGAGTAATCCTGGTTGTAGATTCTTCCCTTTCATCACTTTAAATATATCGTGCCACTCCCTTCTTGCTTGTAGAGTTTCTTCTGAGAAATCAGCTGTTAATCTTACGGGTATTCTCTTATATGTTATTTGTCATTTTTCCCTTGTTGCTTTCAGTAATTTTTCTTTGTGTTTAATTTTTGTCGATTTGATTACTCTTTGTCTTGGTGTGTTTCTCCTTGGGTTTATCCTGCCTGGGACTCTCTGCGCTTCCTAGACTTGGGTGGCTATTTCCTTTCCCATGTTAGGGAAGTTTTCGGCTATAATCTCTTCAAATATTTTCTTGGGTCCTTTCTCTCTCTCTTCTCCTTCTGGGACCCCTATAATGTGAATGTTGTTACAGAGATCTCTTAGACTGTCTTCATTTCTTTTCATTCTTTTTTCTTTATTCTGTTCCATGGCAGTGAATTCCACCATTGTGTCTTCCAGGTCACTTATCTGTTCTTCTGCCTCAGTTATTCTGCTATTGATTACTTCTAGTGTATTTTTCATTTCAGTTATTGTATCGCTCATTTCTGTTTGTTTGTTCTCTAATTCTTCTAGGTGCTTGTTCTTTCATTCTTCTAGGTCTTTGTTAAACATTTCTCGCATCTTCTCGATCTTTGCCTCCATTCTTTTTCCGAGCTCCTGGATCATCTTCACTATCATTATGCTGAATTCTTTTTCTGGAAGGTTACCTATCTCCACTTCATTTAGTTGTTTTTCTGGGGTTTTATCTTGTTCCTTCATCTGGTACATAGTCCTCTGCCTTTTCATTTTGTCTATCTTTCTGTGAATGTGGTTTTCGTTCCACAGGCGGCAGGATTGTAATTCTTCTTGCTTCTACTGTCTGCCTCTGGTGGATGAGGCTATCTAAGAAGCTTGTGCAAGCTTTCTGTTGGGAGGGACTGGTGGTGGGTAGAGCTGGGTGTTGCTCTGGTGGGCAGAGCTCAGTAAAACTTTAATCTGCTTGTCTAATGATGGGTGGGGCTGAGTTCCCTCCCTGTTGGTTGTTTGGCCTGAGGCAATCCAGCACTGGAGGCCAGAAGCTCTTTGGTGGGGCTAATGGTAGACTCCCGGAGAGCTCATGCCAAAGAGTACTTTTCAGAACTTCTGCTGCCAGTGTCCTTGTCCCCATGGTGAGCCACAGACCCTCCTGCCTCTGCAGGAGACTCTCCAACACTAGCAGGTAGGTCTGGTTCAGTCCTCTATGGGGTCACTGCTCCTTCCCCCTGGGTCCTGATGCACATAGTACTTTGTTTGTGCTCTCCAAGAGTGGAGTCTTTTTTTCCCCCAGTTCTGTTAAAGTTCTGCACTCAAATCCTGCTGACCTTCAAAGTCTGGTTCTCTGGGAATTCCTCCTCCTGTTGCTGGACCCCCAGGTTTAGAAGCATGATGTGGGGCTCATAACCATCACTCCAGTCGGTGGACTTCTGTGGTATAATTGTTCTCCAGTTTGTGAGTCACCCACCCAGCAGTTATGGGATTTGATTTTATTGTTACTGCTCCCCTCCTACCATCTCATTGTGGTTTCTCCTTTGTCTTTGGATGTGGGGCATCTTTTTTGGTGAGTTCCAGTGTCTTCCTGTTAATGGTTGTTCAGCAGTTAGTTGTGATTCTGGTGCTCTCAGAAGAGGGAGTGAGTGCATGCCCTTCTACTCTGCCATGTTGAACCAATCTCTCTAGGGTTTTCATTCTTGTGGGAGAGATAGACAATAAAAATGCTGTTGAAAGAGTCACAAAAAAGCATTAAAAGGGAGAGAAAGTGAATGAGTGGAAATGATCTGCCTAACATTTGTGTATGGAGAGGCAGTAGTCTTTGGGTCTATTTCACTGTTGCAAATCTTGCTGGGTATGCCAGACTGCAAGTCCCTGACTGCTATTACTATTTTTTAGGTTTGTTTCTCAAGGTTGAGAAATGAGGTAATGGCTCTCCCCTTCCTTGGACAAAGAACAGATATGCTTACTGAATTGCTATAAAAACTGTGGATTCCCCAAACTCAGTGTTCTTCAGCTGTGGTGCAGTCCTGCTGCTCATGTAGCATCCATATTAGTTTATCATTTTGTCCCTGTGGAATTTGGGGCAAAAAGATCCCATGCAAATGTGCTGACACTTATGCTCCTTTTTGTGCTGTGAGTAATAAAGACAATTGTCTCTGACCCAGAAATCTCATGTCTTCTGCTAGTATCCATCACATAGTTACAGGCTGCCTTGTAAGTAGAGTAAAGTAAAATCCCAGTTCTGATGTTCAGAGTCAGTGAGGTGGGCATATGGGATTCAAATCCAGGCCTTTTTGATTCCAGAGCCTACTTCTTAATCACTCTGGCAGTTATATTGGCTTCATACATAACTAACAATATTTTAATGGCTGTTTACTTTAAAGCCTATTTACACTTATCTATTTATGTTTTCAATGCTTTACATTTAATTTCTGTGAATTAAAGTATTTTTTGTTTCCAGTCATTATGCTCTCATTGGCTATCAATGAATTTCCCAGGTATGTTATTTCATATCTCATAAACATAGCCAAACTTTGTTAACTATTTTGTATTACTAATATAAAATAAAATTATTTTTAAAAATAAAAGCATAAGCAAGCTATACTTCTCATTTCATTCTTTTGATCATTTATTATGTTCTAGATACCATGTAATGCTGACAAGACCACAAATGTTATTAGACACAATCTTTGTTCTTGAAAAGTTCAGTATGGTTTCTTCTTCTCTACTCCTGGATATATTGACCTATGATAATGAAAAATAAGCTTGGAATAGCTACATGTGACCAAATTGTGACTTCATTGGCAGTCATTTCCAAAGTTTATTAGGGAGCTCTATTACCCAGTGGTGGACCACAGAAATGAGGACACTTCTATATTAATGACAGTGTTATCTATATTGGCCTCTTATTCTCTGTTAAACTATATTTTGAGACTTATGTATAGATCCAGTATAAAGTCAAACAAACATTAATGTCTTTATTTTATTTTATTTTTTTATTGAAGTATAGTTGATTTACAATGTGTTAGTTTCTGGTGTATAGCAAAGTGATTCAGTTATCTATCTATCTGTGTGTGTGTGTGTGTGTGTGTATATATATATATATATATATATATATATATATATATATATATATATATTCTTTTTCAGATTCTTTTCCATTATGGTTTATTACAGAATATTGAATATAGCTCCCTGTGCTATAAGTAGGACCTTGTTGTTTATCTATTTATATATAGTAGTTTGTATCTGCTAATCCCAATGTCTTTATTTTTTTAAAAAATATAAACCAGATTCACTTCTTTTGCCTCAAGCTTCTCTCTCCTTGTTATAGTGCCTACTCTTTCTCTATCTGCATCTCAGCCCCGTCTAGTTTCTGAACCAATCTCGATGGATTTTGGGAGGAAGTATGTTAATGACCTTTGCTTCCCATCTGTCTTGAAATAGCCCATCAAATGTGGGATCTAATGGCCCTAGCTGTTAAACTCCAGGGGGTTTTTCTGTGACTCTTCTCTAAGGATAATCAAACATGAGAATAAGCCTAAATTTTTTTTGGAGTTATTGTCAGCATTACTCCCTTTACTTTCACATACTGGTTAGTCCCCAGGATTGAACTTATATTTCAGACCGTGCTCTTCAGTTCTACCTGATTCTTTCAGTCCCTTTAAAAACAGTATTCTTCCCTGAACCTCAGTTTTGAATGGGGAAGGTGAAATAATTTCTGGATTTCTTTGGTTTATCAATATATAAACTGTAAAATTTTATCAGTTTCCTGCTATACACATAGAAGTTACTCATATCAACAGTCTTTAGAATTGTTCAACATCTGGAGTGAAAACCTTGAAATTTGGGTTTAAGGACTCTTGTTTTGGGTTTAAGGACTATAAGTTACAATATTATGGTTTAGTACTCAAACTGTTATCTTTGTTCCAAGGTGCAAGATTAAAGAATGATGTTCAATGTTAATTAGAATGACAAGCAAGTTTTCACTTTATTTTTCTAAAGTGATATGGCCTTCTGTTTATCCATCTATTTCCCATCTGTCTGTCTACTTTCATATTTTTATGTTGTCTGTGTTTGAGTTAAGCAGATTCTTTTTAATTATTACCTTCTGAGTCCATGCATATAAAACCAGGAGAAAAGGGCAACAAATGCTTTAATTACTCTCCTTATGTATTTGATATTAAAAAACAAAATTAGTTTATCTGAAATATGTACACAATGTCAATCCCATATGATTTTAATTTGGAGTTAGGGTTGGCATTAATAAAATAAGCATTTGTGTCTATTGAGAATTATAGATTTATTTTGTTGAACTATGCCTGACATTTAGCTTAGCTTGGGAAAGGTAAATAAAACAGTCCCTTATTAATAGAAGAAATCATGTTTTATGTAGGTTGTAATTGTGAATGCTCACTAAAAGAGCTATAATAATGAAATATTGGAACCAGAAAAAAACGGTACTTAGTGTTTAAGTGGAACAGACATAAGTCAGTTAAAAATCTAACTTTTTACATATGAAAAAGCCATGTTAGAAGCTATTTTGCACTATAGTAGAATGGAATTGGAGAGCATATACCTTGCATTTTCAATCCTCCTTGTATATATAAGCTGTACTGTGGTTTCACTCCAGGCTCCTATCTTGACTTAACCAGTCTATTTTTTTCTGTTCTCACTCAAATGAATCCAACCATCTACCACCTCCACTGCTACCCCTGGACTTTACACAGATCAATCCACATCTTTACGACTATAAACTTAGAGTTTTCCAACCTCATTTGAGCCTTCAGAACTATTTGGAATCATTTTTCTTTTCCCTTTTCAACTTCCATTTGAATTTCCATAATATCTATACCAAAACCTTTATTCTGAATCCTATTGTACTTACAATACCATCACACTCAATAGATCCTTAATTCACGAGAAAGCCAATATTATCAGGTGGGAAATCCTGTAACTTTGTATTCCCTCTTCTGAATACTACTATCGTCATGTTCATTCTTCTCTTCTGACCCAGAGGCTGAGGTGCTCTCTCTTATCTACAAAGGTAGCTGCTTCTCCTGTACCCTAGAGACAGTCTTCTGCTAGGTCTGTGAAACCCAGCTAGTCTTTTCAGGGGTCACTTCTCCTAAGCCTTCAAGGAAGCTCAAATATTCTCATCCTTCATCTACCTTTCCTTCAAGCCCTACTTCCCTCATTCAATTCTTTACCAAAATTTATGACAATAAAGCCTAGGCTTGCTTTTTCAAATCCTGAATTTCTATCTATCTGTTAATTACTCTTAAACTGGGAATGTTTAGTGCCTGATGAAGCTGTCTTCCTATAGTCACCTCTTAATTGCCAATAGAGCTGCTCTTTTAAACCTCATCTTACTCATCTTTTGCCCTTGATACTGTTGATCACCCTCTCCTTGAAGAATTTGTACCATTAATTTCCAGGATTTTTTTTTCTTAAAATTTTTATCCACATCTGAAAATTGCTTGTAAGGGTCCTTTAATAGTGTCTCCTCCTTTGCTTGTCCTTTGGATTTTTGTATTCCCCAGAGTTCAATTCTTTAATTCTCTTTTCTTACTCTAACTTTTCTCACTCTAACATTATCCCTGAATATCATTTTTTATTTTCTTTTTTTAAAAAATTTTTATTGGAATATAGTTGCTTTACAGTGTGTTAATTTCTACTGTACAGCAAAGTGAATCAACTGTATGTATACATATATCCCCTCTTTTTTGGATTTCCTTCCCATTTAGGTCACCACAGAGCATTGAGTAGAGTTCCCTGTGCTATACAGTAGGTTCTCATTAGCTATCTATTTTATGCATAGTATCAATAGTGTATATATGTCAATCCCAATCATTTTTGTATTTTCAGTTGCCATGTAAACCTGTATATCCTGAAGCTACTTCAAAATTAATATGTTAAAACCAAATGTGTTATTTCTCCTCTTACAGCAGGTTTCTATTCTGATATTTTCTATTTGAATGAAAATACTACAATCCACTCCATCTTTTAATCTGGAATCTGGGGGAAATGCTAGGCTTTTGTGCTTTCCCTTCTCTTTCTCTCTTTCTTAACCTACTTTAATCAGTTCTAACTCTGAAAAATTATTGAATTCTAACTCTGAAAAATTATTGAATTCTAACTTTGAAAATTTATTGACTTCAGTTCTTCTTTTCATCCTTTCTGAAACTGCCTTTGAAGCCTTCATCATTTTTTTCTTTTGGGTAAGCCATTTTATCTGATTTCCCTATATCTAATCTCACCCTCCTTTAAACCATTATCCACTCTGTCTCCTGAGTTATTGTCATTTCTCTATCAAAAATTCTCTTTAGTCCCCTTAATGTCCCCAGGAGTAGATTCAAGTTCCTTGACTTGCCTGAGAAAGCTTTTTCAATTTAGTCCCAACCCAATTTTTAGTCTCATCATCCACTAGCCTGTATATGCAACTTTATTTCAGCTGAGGTCATTTTTTCATCTTTGCTCATCTTTGGTTCACTCTGTCATTAAAGCTACTTCATTCCTTCTTCATCTTACAAATTCTTTTTTCCTCTTCAAAACCTAGTCCAAATATCAAGTTTCTCCATGTTGCATTTTACAACTCCTCAGTGGTGACTGGACATAAGATATTGATTTAGGAAATTAAATAAGGTTTTTTTTTTTTTTTCAGAGGAAATGAGTATGACTAGACAGTTTTATCTTTCAGAAAGATTTTTTAAAAGTCATGCTTTCTCTTTGACCTGACTCTGCTGTGTCTTACCCAAATGTAAGGAGGTATTTCATTTTGCATTTTATCTAGGCACATATTTCAATAACATATTATTTAACATGAGTCTATGGGTTGCCTGGACTAGGCTCAGGTGATTTTGTCTGGGCTTAATCATCATTTGTGGTCACCTGGGGTTGGGTGTGGACATGTTGATGTAGGTGATTCTACTGAATAAATTGATTCTGCTTCAAGTTGTATCTCATCCTCCAGAAGGCTGGCCTGAGCTTGAGCTCATGGTAGAGGCAGAGGTCCCAAGAAAGCATGGAGGTACAGAAAAGCTCATAAAGCCTGGATTTGAAACTGGCACTCTGTCACTTCCATTCCATTCTGTTTCGACAAAGGAAGTCACAAAGCCAGCCGAGATTCAAGGCGGTAGTGGGACAGATTCTGAGCCGTAAAGGGAGGAGAGCTGCAAAACAACATTACTGAGAAAGAATGGAGAATTTGGGCATTTTTGCAGTCAATCTGCAATAAACTGAAGGGGATATTTTAAAATAAGATATACCAATCACATAATATTCTATAATTATTGAATCTTTTGGGAGTGAATGAGTAAAAAGAATAACATAAAAATAGGATAGGAATAATATGTTGTTGTTATACTGTGTTATGCTGTGTATGTTGTAATTCTGGGTTACCCCTCAGATTTCAGTTATTATAAAATTTTAAATTATAAATTATAGGGATTCATTAAAGTTTGATTCTTAATAGTAAATTGAAAGATTTGAAAAGATTAAAAATATAACATTAAATAAAAACTATTTTCCTGGAAATAAAAGTTATGCTAAAGTGCATCTTCAATATGATGACAGGGAGTTGACAATAAAATATCATAGTTTGAGAAAGTCAAGGAAAAGAATCTTAGATTATTCTAAAAATATTATCGATCGTGCTCCTGAATAATTTTGAGAACTCTTCTCTAGCAGGTATGTGGAAATTACCTGCAGGATGACTGGCTACAGTTGATATTGTCAGTTTGTTCATGGCATGGCTTCCAAGGACTAGGCACCTGAAGCTTGCATTCAGTTGACAGAGAGGCATGCTTCACTGAAGTGGCATTGGAATACAAATAAATTGGATACCACTTAGAGATCTGAAATGCTACTGTGAGATGAAAGGCAAACCCCACGGAAAGTGACAGCAATATTTTCTTTTCTAGCTAGGGAAAATATATAGGAAAAAGATGAGAGACCTTTTTAATGGAATAAAGAAAAATGATACTGCTTCTATAACCCAAGCACCATGGTTCTTAATACAGTTCAGTAAATGCCTCAAAATAGAAGTACATTAAACTTCAGGGCACTCAGAACACAAGTACTGGATTGCACAAGGAGGTAAAAGAAGTGATATTGAAAGCTGGTGAAGACACCTATAAGAACTATGAAGCATCAACAATTTTGGAGTCGTTTGACAGTCTCTCTGACGGTGTATAGTGAATTGAATGTGTTGTCATCCTCATTGAATTTTGTGTGTTTCAAAATATGCCAAATGATAGATTTCTTCTTTTCTTAATAAATTTGAAGTTAATTGATCTCAAGACACTGACTTCACATCAAACTTAAAATCCTGACATTTTACCCACATAAGCCATAGCCTGCTAAATAGTCTCATAGAAATGCACACTTCATTTTTAAACTAATCAAGCATGTCTTGCTCATTTCTCAAGACATGGTGGCATATTAAATGTCTAAAGGTTTAGCCATTAAGCTTTTGAGATATGAGTCTCAAGTAGTTGGCAAGAATGGCATATTAGCTACAGTAGAATAAAACTTGTTTGAGTTTTATTAAATGGAATGTGTGATTACAGTTTTAATCATCAGATTCTCATATAGCTACTTTTTACACATCCATTGTCTTGACATGAAATGCATATATATATACACATACTGATATACTTAAGGGCTCATATAATATATATTCCATATACATATTCTACATGTGTGCATGAAAAATATACTATTCCTACAGCTCTCTTTATATATATCAAGATAATCTTAACAGTTTGTTTGACTAGCTTTCCCATATTGAAAAAAAATCTTCTGAAAAATTTTTGAGCATTTTTTGATTGCGTTTAAACAACACAAGTATGTAGTAACATACTATAGTATAGCGATAACTACTTGTTTTACAAATAGCCAAGATGCTATTTGTTTTTCTACTTCTGAGTTTTAAGTGCTTGAGTTTTATGTGTACACAAGAATGTGTTGACTAAGTCTTGCTCAGACTGTGAAATTTAATTTTCATGAATTTTAAGAACATCTAAAATTTACAAATATATCTCTACCTACTAATGGCCAAATGATTACAGGATATTTATTATAAACAAACAAATAGATTTAGTTATAGAAATATAAAGACATATAAATAATTGATTATAATTGAATAATTGCTTCTGCAGGATATGGATTTCTGGCAGTGTTTCAAGGCCTTGTCTGGTTGCAGGGGCTGAATGAAGGTGGGAATGGGGAGGTGACTCCTAGACTTTTCAGATCACAACACCTAGGTAAGCAGCATTTTACTCCATCTACATATGAGATAAAATAACCATATTATATTTCGCAGATGTTTATCATGTCTCAGGACTGCTAAAATTAGGATTTCCTCATATAAATATTTCAATATAATTGCTTTTTTACTTCATTTCGTTCTTCATAATAGCATATTATGAAGAGATTTTTTACTCATCAAAATCTTTGCTATAGATCATCACTAAATAGTGATTTGACCTTGGAAACTGTGTTCCTGACTTTCATCATTTGTAAAATAAGTTCAGACTAGCCATCAATAAAATTTGCATATTGTAAACATTCTTTGATTATGTTAGGTTTTCCAGTAGAGAATAAAGCATTTAAGAATCTAATATAGGGACTTCCCTAGTGGTCCAGTGGTTAAGAATCTGCCTTCCAATGCAGGGGACGCAGGTTCCATCCGTGGTCTTGGAACTAAGATCCCACATGCCACAGGGCAACTAAGCCCGCGTGCCGCAACTACTGAGCCTGCGCATTCTAGAGCCCCTGTGCCACAACTAGAGAGAAGCCTGCGTGCCACAATGTAAAATCCCACATGCCACAACGAAGATCCTGCGTGCCACTACTAAGACCCAACACAGCCAAAGAAAAGAAAAATAATAATAATAATCTAATATAAAGTCTATGGAGCAGACATCAGTAATGTGGAACCCCTATCTATCTGTCTATCCATTGACTGATGGATAGATACATTAAAAAATGCATAGGGAGAAAAAGAGTGTTACCTTCATTCATATGTAACTCCCATTTCCTATACAGACACATATGTAGAGGGAAAAGTGCATAGGTGTTTGTGTAGGAAATAGGAGTTACATATGGATGAAGGCAACACTTTTTTAATGAGAAGCTAGATTTTTAACATAGCTCATCCTGACTACTCATTGTGATTTAGAGGAACAGATAAGAAATGATAAATCAGTTTTTGGTTTCCTGCAGTTCTGTGTTGCTTAACCCATCCTATCACACCTTATTCCTATTGGAGTAACACACATGGGGAAAGTAAATTACTTTTGACATTTTAACACACTTGAAGCACAGAGTAAACCTAGATTATAGTGTAGTGCCACCATTTTCTCCTTACTCTGTCCTATGTCTTTTCTCTCCACCACTTATTTACCTTTTTTCCATTATAGGTTTTTTCTTCTAGCTGCTTGCTCTCCTCACTTTACTCATTCAATTTCTTTTCGTTGAGATTTTGGAGCAAGGTGAAAAGAAAGACTCAGGAACAAGGAAATGGAAGTAAAGTCAATTTTGGAATAGGAACAGAGATAGCCATTGACTGTCCTCTAAGCAAGGATGATATGAAAGAGAAAGCAAAAGCAAATGCTCTAATTCAATGGGCTCTAACATAAGGACTTGAATCTTTAGGATTACTTACAATAATGCTATGCTAGGAAAACCACATATATTGGAAACAGTGCTGCTGAGTTAGTTCCACCACCATGGAAGACTAATACTGCTTTGTGAGGATTTTCAAATATTACCGAAACTTATTAGTCAGGACACATCATATGATTTCCTTCCTCTCTGCTTTTGACATTAAGATACATCAGCTAGTTGGTTCATATGGTATCATATTGGGCCCATCTTAGAATCTCTTGGGAGTGCTTTAAAAAAATAATTAGATCAGATCCACGAAATCAGAATCTCCAGGTTGCATCACTCTTTTTTTTAAAGCTCCACAATCATTCTCTTTTGCAGCTAGATTCAAGAACTGCTGAACTATAAGAATAAGAAGAGAAAGAAATAGGTTCATCCTAGACCTCCCCCAAATCCCCAGGAGAAGTAATAAATTTTAATACTCCATAGCATACTCTTAAAAATGAAGGAATGGCTATTTACTGAATGCACTGGACTCTGCTAGCCAGAACCCCCTTTCTTTTAGCAGCTAATCTGTCTAGACAGAGCCCTGGAATATCATGTTTTCCAACCACATAAGAAAGTACATGACCAAGTGCGCTTACCACATGGCAGAAGGAGTCTCAGGAGAGCCAAAGAGAGACCAGATTATTTGACAAAATTTTTCTATAGAAGTTCTGCCTTTGGTTAGTGTGGTGTATTGGATGATGTTTTTTTCCCAGCTGTCTAAGTCAGGTCAGTTACTTCTCCCAAGCAGTAAAGAAATGGGAGAGAGGGGACAGTTTTGATACTTGAAAATTGTTTTATCCTGGAATTTAACATGAAAGTCCTTCATGGAAGCATGGTGACAAGGGAATAAAAAAATCCCTATTGCCTACATTGGGTCTCAACCAAAAACTGTGCTAAGTGTCAACGGGTAGAATTGGATCTTGGTGTCACATTTAAGACCTTACAGTTCAAAAACTAATTTTAATTAGTTTTTAATTAGATGACAAGATTTCTTCCATTTTTGTAGAGTAAGTCTAAAATAGTGATATTGTTAAATGTAAGGACATTTAAAATATAATAAAAATAAAATAATTATATATATTGTATATATAAAATATAATTAGATATATTATATAAAAATAATTTTTAAAAGTTTCAGTGTATCCTAAGAAAGCTATCAGATATTGATTCACATTATTTAGTGCAATGTCATTTATAATTATGGAAAAAAGAAAATAATCTCAGTTACCAACACTAGGGAAGAGTGAAAAATAAGTCATATCAACACAGTGGAATAGTATGCTGCCATGATAACTGTGCTACAGAATATTTAATAATACAGAAATGCTCATGATAGTTTAAAAATAAAAAGCAAGTTAAAGAGCATATAGATGATGTTTCTACTTCAGCATATATTTGTATATATGCACATATATGTAGATAGATATAATTATATGTGCATATACACACACACCTATACATATACATGCACACATATATATACACTATATTAGTTTTCTGTTTCTGCTATAACAAATTACCACAGTTTTGGTGGCTTGAAATAGCAAATTTATTATCTTATAGTTCTATAGGTTAAAAGTCCTGCACCATCTCGCTGAACTAAAATCAAAGTGATAGTTGGCCTGTGTTTCTTTCTGGAAACCCTGGGGAAGAATCTGTTTCCTTGCATTTTCTAACTTTGAGAGGCCACCTGTGCTGGTTGGTTTGTGGCACCTTTCATCCATCTTCAAAGCTGAAAAATATGTTGAGTCCTTCTCATGTCACATCACTCTTTCCTCCTTTTCTGCCTCCATCTTCCACTTTTAAGGACTCTTGCCCTTACATTGGGCCCATCTGAACAATCCAGGATCCTCTCCTATTTTAAGGGCAGTTGACTAGCAACCTTAATTCCATCTGCAACCTAATTCCCCTTTGCTATGTTACCTATCAGATTCACAAGTTCCGGGGATTAGGATGTGGAAATCTTTGGGGGGCCATTATTCTCCCTACCATGCACACACACACACACAGAGAAATTCTAAAGATATAATATCATAGCATTAACAGTAGGTGGCTGAGTTGTGGTATTCTCTTCTTTATATTTCTGTTATTTAGATTTTCCATAGTAAGTACAATTGAAAAAAGTCTAATAAATCCTTTTTTTTTTTTTTTTTACTGCAAGCCTTTAAATTATATTTTGCTACTCATTTACTGGATATTTTCAAGACAAATATCATCCATCGAAGTTTATAACTTGAGCATTTAAAAAGTAATTTATTTTAAAAGTTGATGGTGCACTGAGTGAACGTCACATACTCAGAGGCTTAGAAAAGAGGCCAACCAGGAGAGAAGATCTGGCCTTCTCAGCCATTGATTTCTGCACAATCAATTGACTCGGATCATGCAGTTAACCCAATTCAGTAGTTAAGAAAATTGAAAAGACCAGCTGTGTGGTTTTTAGGTCCAGTTTTCTTTCTTTCTTTCTTTTTTTTTTTTTATGAGACAGAGAAAGCAATGTCATTTTTTCCAGCCTGTCTGCAGAGTCACAAAAGTGAAAAAACAAATCAAAGGCATTTTTCCCCTTCTGCAGCAAAATAATATTTTCTAGAGACAATAATAAAATATATATCACTAATTCTCATGAGAACCCCATGTAAACAGAAAATAAAGCTATATTAATATTATAATCTGTGAGTCATACTAAAGTTCTATGAATACCTAGCTTAAGGAAAATAAATGTAAGTCAAAATACAGCAACCTCAGCTTGTTGAAGCCTTTACAGATACCTTTTCATATCTGAAATGGAATAATTTTGTTTGCTGTGAAATAAAAAATATAAACAAGTCAAATTTGAGTGCCAGTAAGTATGATGGTAATAAAGTAAGTGTGGTCTGTATGTCACTCCTCATTATAATTTGATGAATAATTACATTCAAATATCATGTAGAAAAGAAAATAAATATTTGTTCTTTTATTCTCTTAAAATACAGAAAATGACTTAATTAGGTACTGTGCTAAAGGATGCATGTTAACAACTATTGGAATTATAACTAGTTTGCTCTTTGTGAAATTAATCCTAAAATAAGACCTTTACTTCTCTCTACATCCTTATTAATTACACAGTACTTCACAGGCTCTTGTTGAATTGAAGAAGGAAAATTAGTCAAGAAAAGGTCACTTTCTTTCTTTACCGGTTGTATGCTAATTAGGAACAACTTGTGAGGTGATAGAATATTTGAACTGTGGTAGATAATAAATGATAAAATATATAGATGAAATGAGAAACATGGGAAGAACATGAGGTCCCATTATCACAGCTGGGAAAGTTTAGCTCCTACTTGAAGCCTTAATTCTTTCCTAGGATATGTGGCAATTTGTGGCTCCAAATCACCTCTCCTTCACTTTCAGATGTATCTTTTTTTATTGCTTTAATAAGATCGCTTGACATGAGCTTTCTAAACTATCCATTCATCCACCTGAAAAAGTTCCATATATGGTCACCCAATTCCTCCTGCTAGTGAAGAGGAAAGGTCACTTTACTTTTCTAGGACTAATCCTTCCACCTGGATTATTTCCCCTCTGATGACCTTAAGGACTTCAGTCTACCAAATACACATTATCATTAAAATGACCATCTAATATATCACCCCAAATGCAACACTTTAAAGCTACACTATTCAATATAGTAGCCACTAACCACATGAAATTTATGTTAAATGAAATTATTGAATTACACTAGTCACATTCAAGTGCTCAATAGCCACGTTGGCTGATAGCTACCATGTTGAATACTCTGGATATAGAACATTTCCATCATCACCAGAAGTTCAATTGGGCAGTGCCATGGTGGAGAGTGAAGCTGGGCACTATTAATAATAATTCTAGGAGAGCAGGTATAAACTGGCCACTGTCGCCAGCAAACCAGGACATATGGTCCACTTATCTTCAACTGTCTTTCTACTGGCTCCTTCTTTGCTGTGTGCAGATGCACAAGTTGTCCCTGTATCAAAACATAATGAACATTAACAACAACCAGCTGATGTACTCCTACATCGAGTTTATTTGTGTAAGTATTTAGCCATTAAATAAAAGTAAAGATTAGCTAAACTGTTTTTTAGCTATCAATAGACAAAGCAATTACTTGATTCAGTTTGTTTCTATGCTACAGCTAGTTGTTGCAGAACACTGTAGTTAGTAATAGTTGCCATTAACTGAGCATTTGTGATATGCTTTGATATGGTGGTGAATGTTTCATATTTATTATTATTGTATTATTTAATCTTCATAATAAGCATTGGGTGAGTGATTTGAGGCCAGCAGTTGCAATGGGAGTTCTGAGGAGCCAGTAAAGATGGGAGAATCCTATCTGAGATTACCTGAAGTGAGTGAGAAATTGGAAGACAAAAATTAGAAGCTGGAGGAACTCAATGCTGAGGCTAATTCCAAAAAGGAGGAGCTGAATTTTAAAATAAATAATAGAGATGCAATCAAGAGTCTAATAGAAGACAATCATGGACTAAAGCAGGGAAAGCAAGAGGAATCTTGGACAATTTATCTAAACAATTTCATACCTTTTGCTTGTTTTAATGGGTAAGTATCCGGTCTGTGGATGTGTCAAACTGGCAGACTTACATAAAATCATAGCACAAGGGAGGGCAAGCCCTATGATGACAATACCTGACTGATTGTAAGTGTCACTAGTACATTTCAACTTCTTGGGTATTATTAAATCTGAACTCAACCTAAGATTTTTATGCATCCCTTGACATTGCCATTTGGACTTCTTAGTTCACTCTTTTTCAAGCTGGTCAAGTCCTTTTTCAAAACTAGAATTATGCATTTAAATATGATGCTGCAATTTCCTTCAATAGATCTAAGCAAGATTTTTGAAATTCATTTTTTTTTCTAAGTAATATCTGTCAAATATAGGAAGTAATAAGGCATTCAGAGTTTTCTTGGGAAGGGGGGTGTGATTTATAAGAAAATAAAGATTAAAGTGTGAAAATATAAAGTCACAAAATTGCATTTTCAGAAAGGATCTTGCATGGAAAACTCAAAAAGCATATATAGGATACCTGGCAACAAAGAAGTATTTAAGTGTTGAGTTCTGTATCAGGCTTAAAATACAGGATAAAGAAAACAACTCTAAATTATTTCCTTCCTTTGAAGAAAACGGAAATGTGATTTGGGAGTTTAAAAGAGTGGGCTAATTATGTACAGGTGCTTTCTCACAAAACATTTGGTATTGTAAAATGTAAATGTTTATAATTAAAGAAACTGTTGCAGTATCATTTCTTTTACAAAGCATATCAGATATCCAGAGCATTTTTTTTTTAAAGACAAGAAATTGAACTTACCATAAAGACATTGCCCAAGATAAAGGAGAAAACGATACTTTCTCTTCTTCATTATGCACCTATGCCACTTCGATTCAGTATGCTGTATTCCAAAAACTTACATTAACTCCAATCATGTATACAGCTGAAATCTTGGTAATTTATCAAGTATTAAACTTTTTTTTTCTTGAGTGACAACATGATTTTCAGTTCATCTGAAAGAAGGAATTGTGAGAGGATAACTTAGATCATTTCAAAAAATATGAGTTATGAGGATAGATTTTCCTTATTAGATATTAAAATATATAATAGAAGTCCAATAATTGAGAAAATAATTTGGTACTGGACCAAGTTCAGGCAAATAAAAGGAGCAAAATGAAAATTCCAGAAATAAGCCCAAATTAAGTAAGACTAAGCATTTTATAAAAATGGCATCTCAATCAGTAGATAAAGGAAGGATTATCTAATAACTAGGCAGCCACTGGGCAAAAGGGAGGGAATATCCATTATTCACATCTTCTTCACAAATTTCAGACATGTTATAGACATGTAAAAATGGGACCTTAAATTCAGAAGAAAACAAGGTGAATATTTAGCTAAATTTGAAAGTAGAGAATTACTGTATAAGCTTATTAGCAAAACAAAAAAGATAATGGAAAAGACTGATTTATTAACACCCTAAAATTAAATAGCTCTGTTTCAAAAATAAAATTATAGGACAAACTAAAAGAGGGGAAAAAGTTTTCATTAAATATGACAAAAAACCATGGTTCCAAATTTATAAAAATATTTTTTCAAATGAGTGGTCAAGCTAAAAATTAGGGGTCCAATTTCATATCTCATCCTAACACTTCACACCCAATCCATCAATAAGAATATCACTATCTCCAAAGTATTTCCCTACTGTGACCAGTTTGTTTCATCTCTGCTGTTGTAGCTCTGGTCAAGCCTCATCCCCTCCTCCTTGAATTCTGACAACAGCCTCCTGACCCCACTCTTTCCTTCTGAAAGTTTATGCCCCCTGGAACCCAGCATGACCTTTTAAAAGTTTAACTCATCATTCCCCAGTTTAGAAATCTTCAAAGGTTTTACCTTGCAGGTAGGAAAATAACCCCCTGCCCATGGCCACTATTATTCTTGGCTCAAGGCTTTTGCAATGACTGTTGCATCTGCTTAGAACACTGTTCCTCCAGATCTTCCCCTGATTAATTCTCATTATTCAGATCTCAAACTATGTTTCCTCCTCAAGAGATACTCAGTTGCCATCTGAGCTAAAGCAGTTTCTCTTTCCTCCTCTATCCATTGTGAACTTTTTCATAGTACTTGCTACTTCATTTCTTTGTGATTTTTTGTGTTGTTTGTGTTTTTAATCCCACTTCCCCCTAGAATGCCAACTCCTTGAGAAGAGATTGCTCTCTGCCTATTTTACCTAGAACACTGGCTGGTAGAAACTGATGCTTGGCTAAATATACTGCAGTACATCTGTACAAAGGAATGTACAGTAATATAGAACCTATGCATACAAAAAACTGAAATATACACACAGAGGAGTTAAAATAAGATCTTAGCATGATAGAAATATGCTGGTGCTTCTTTTCCTTTTTTTTCAATTTAATTGAATTCTTCCCTTATGACTAGAAACTAAAGATCTTTGCTAAAGAAAAAGTAGTTTGATGTAAGAAGTGGAAAATAGGCTTTTGATATCAATCCTGTTTTTGAGCACTAGCCAATTCATAGGTCAAGACAACTATTTTGAACTCCTAACAATATAAGAATTTTAAACTCCTTGATGACATATCTTACACTGTAAATAGAATCCAAAAGTAAGTGAAACTTTTAAATTTATTTTCTTTAAAATTTAAAAAGGCCCAATGGTATTCTATTTATTATTCCCTAATGAAGTACCGCTGAGCTCTAATTCTTATGTAGTTTTTTCATTGGAAGCTGTGCATGAAAGTGTTAACATAGCAGATCTGAGACGGCTTATCCTTACAAGGCCTGTTTACAAGGTTGGCCCTTTGCTGACATCTGGGAACTTTGATTTTCCACCATTAACTGGTAAGAGGGCTCACTCTGACCAAACTATTTGTCTAAACAATATAGTTTTTGCTGAACACCTACTTCCTTTCTGAGTGTCTGGAATTTTGGTATGTACCAGGCAGAGGCTGCCTACTTGACAACCCCCAGTAAAAGCTCTGGGCACTGAGTCTCTGAGCTTTCCTGGTTGGACAATTTCGTACACATTGTTACAACCCATTTCTGGGGAATGAAGGACTTGTGGTGTGACTCCACTGGGCCAAGACCCTTGGAAGCTTATGCCTGGTTTCCCTTGGACTTCACTACATGTGCCTTTTTCCTTTGCTGACTTTGTTTTATATATTTTTTTGCTGTAATAAATCATAATCCTGGGTACAATTACATGCCAAGTCCTGTGAGTCCTCCTAGCAAATTATTGAACCTGGCAGTGGTCTGTGGTCTTAGGAAGCCTCCGGCACAGAAGCTAACTTGCAGAGTAGGATCTCTAGCCCTTCTTTTATATGTTTGTGTTAGCTATACTATGATTAACATATAGGATTTCTCCTCCATAATATGGTATAATGAATCCATAGCACACCTCCCTGCGTGGTGCTATTGCACTTAACTGATTCTCACAGGGAGAATCTCCAAGTATAATCAGACTCCAGGTAAAATACAGACTCCTGAGTCTGACTGGGCTGAGTCCTAAGTTGGGTTGAGAAACCAGGTTCTTCTTTTTTTCTTTTAAACCAGGTTTTTCTTGCTGGAGTGCAATTTAGGTCTTGGTGACACCCCATGGGAAACTACGTCCCTTTATTTCTCTAACTGAAATTTATATTTAGTGCCATCCAGTAGGAAGGGGAATAGTAGCTAAGAGTCATATTATGTAGAACAGAATTGGGTAAATTATGATATCTGATTCATAGGTAAGACCAGGTGATTTTTTTTCCCCTTGTTTTTAAAATTTGCTTAGGTGGGTTATAATGAGTGCCATTGTTCTCAAAAGGTGTTTTGCCCTTTGAGACTTTCCACTACTGGAAAACAAGCTATGCTCTTTGTTTATGGAATCAAACACATAGCAACATGATGTGTCTATCTTAAGGCATTTGTTACCTTGTATTATGGTCTGGAATGTGGTCAAGCACAGAGATTTAGCTCATGGTTCTCCTCTGTCACCAACCAGCTATGTTACCATGGGTACATTCCTTAATATTTTAAGCATCAATTTCCTCACTGGGAAGAATAATAACATTATTGTCTGTTCTCTATGGCTCTTAATAATGAGGTAATAAGAGACACAATGTTTACATGGTCATTAAATAATGGTTCTCTTCCCATACTGAGTATAGATCCAACTGAGATAGACATAATCAGACATAAGGAAATAAAGATGTCAACTGTATTACTAAGAAAGTTGGAGGACATGACTTTAGATCCACAGCCAGGTGTGTTTACCAGTATTTCACCCCTGAGTCAAACTCACTAATCCAATCACTGGCACAACTGAATAACTATAGGCTTCCCCTTCAGGGGACACTGCACAGCAGACAGAAGACCAAACTGCACCCATCTGCTTGGCAGACTAGCTTGTGACAAGGTCAGTTGGAATTCAGTCATGCTCCTTCAAAGCTCACTAATTGGAGAAGTCATTTTTTCTCTTTGGCATGAGTGAGGGATGCAAAGAGGAATCAGAAGTAATGCTCCACTCTGGTTGAAGTCTCTTCAGAAGAAAAATAATTTTTCATAAAACAAGGCTGAGTACTGTGTATAACAGAGAAGGTGTCCAATAATGTTTACTGTGATATTTACTATGAATGTTCCATGAAAGGCCAAGGACCTTGAGATCAAGGCCATGTCTAATTTACCTCTTATCCTCATGATGCCTTGGCACCTGGCACTAATAGATGCTCTGGATGGGTTTTGTGAATATGTGGAGGAATATGCAGAACACTGCTATTCCATGCCTTTATTCTGGTGGTTTGAACAAATACAGTGGTAAGGACATTGAAACATGTGCTGCGAAATGTTAATTCTAAGCTGACTCAGTCTTAGTTGTTTGTTTGAATTTAGCAAAGTCACTTAATTGTTCACTAAGATATAATGTTAATAGTAGCCCTGCTCCATATTTCATGGCAATACAATAAAACGGTGAATGTGAAAGTGTCTTGGAAAATATGTAAAATGTATGATGCAAATGCTAGAAAATTCATAGGCCTGCTTTTCACATTCAAAGAAAAAGAAAGGAAGCTGTAGCATACTTATGTTCTTCACACTGGCTTGCTCATATCTTATTCTTAAAACGCTAGTGTCATTCATTTATGTCTCTGCTCATCCATCATTTCTATGAGCAAAAAACCTTAAATGACTCAAGGTGGTACAAAGATGGGTTATATTTCTTTCTATTTTCCAAATTGTTGAAAATGAGCATATGCTTCTTTTTAAAAAATTGATGTACTATAAAACCTGTTTATTTAAAAACAAACACCCTCCAGTGGATCCTTGCTACCTATAGATAAAAGTTCAAACCCCTCAACATTGGATTCAGTTGGGTCTTCTACAATCTGGGCCCAATATTTCTTTATCAATTATCTCCTCTCATTCTTCTATACGTACCTTGCTCACTAAAAAATTTAGTGCTACTCTGTGTTTTTTTAAATGCTGTCAAGCAATTTTTACCTCTCCATAGTATTTCTTCTTCCTTGAATGCCATTTTACTGTCTGCCTTTTAGCACTCTGTTCTTCAAGATTTAGATTGAATCCTAGTATTTTCACATCCTTCTCTGATCTCCTCCTCCAAATCTTCTCTCCGTCTCCATATGGAACTTCTACTTTGTTTGGTTTCATGTGTTTTCTTATATGTAAGCTTCATTCTTGCTTGCATTTGTATTCATCATAGTGCCTAGCAGTGTGCCTTGCTCCTAGTAGTCATTTTCTAAATGTTTATTGAGTTGAAAAAAACCTCAGTAAAATAAATGACCCAATGGCGACTCTCCCTCAGTGGTTTTACCTGAAAGCACAAAACTATTCCCTCAGGGTGGCATAATTTAGAAGAATGAAAGCACCGAACATTAGCCATTTTTAAACGTTTAAACGTCAAAAAATCTAATAATGAGCACATTAAAATTTGTGGTTTTTTGTCTCATTATTTCCCTGTTTTAGGTATTACTGATTAACTTGTAGTCACCATGCTAATGAGGTCCCTTGTGGGCTACTGTACATCTTTAAACTATACCCATAAGGTGAGCTGCAAATATACCCCTTAATCACAATTAGAATCTAATGAAATACAGCAACCTGTTATTGGCCCCATTTCTGGGAAATAGTTTAAAACACATCAAAATGGGTAAACAGTATTATATTTGCAAGAGAAAGACACTGCTTCACTTAGAATATGTCTGTGTGTGACATATATGAGGAAATCCAACTGAATAATACTATTGTCTCATCTTACAAATATCATGTGCGGTATAGCTAACATTAAAAGGTATTATGTGCCTCAATATTGTAAAATAATTAGAAAAATAAAATTAGAAATATCCCAATAGCCATTAGCTACATGTTATACAAAATGAAAGAGAAGAAAATATGATGCTGTGTTACATACGTAGCATATATTTTACATAAATATAATGGCAGAGCAGATTATCGTCTTAGCACAAAGAATAGTCAATAAATATTTTGCAGGTAGATAAGCTGTCATGATAACATTTCTATCTGTGTTTTCCACAGGATATGCCAAATATAAGCACCATATTCATCATTTGTGGCTTAAAAAAGTTAGCGCCTTTGTCACCTGACTTAAATGACATTGTCCTTAGTACCTTTTACAAATAAAATATAAAAGAATAAGATAATTAAAATCCATTTAGGATAGTTGAAAATGAAGGTATTTTCTTATTAAAATTTACATTGCACATGTAAATGAATTTCACCAAAATCATCTCAAGTGCCAAATGTGAAATCTCTGTTAGTTATTCCAAACTGTCTAGTTTAAAGATCTTTGCCTTTCAGAAAATATATTCCCTGCTCTCTTATCCTGATAATAGGGATATTTAAGCAGTAAAACAGTTCTCAACATAATAAAACAATTATGCAGAATTCCTCAAAAATATCATGCAGCTCCTTTCCTGCGACATACCTTTATAAATATTCAGTGTGCATCAACTGTTTACTTATTACTTTCATATAATTTGTAAAATAAAAATTCTTCCCCAGTCGAAATTGCTCTTTAAATTTTTTTCTTAGTATCGAATTGGATGGCATAGAAAAGCATTCTCACAGACAGCCTCATTCAAGTTGACTTAATTATTTTTTTCATCCACTTTTATTTGTTGCAGCACAGTGTAAGTTAAAGAGTAAGTATGACATTTCATCACAAGAAAAAAATTGTAACTATGTATGATGATGGATATTAACTAGACTTATTGTGGTAATCACTTTGAAATACATACAAATATTAAATTACACTGTTGTACACTTGAAACTAATATGTTATTTGACAATTATACTAAATTTAAGAAAGTTTAAAAGTAAATATGACAGTGCATACTGAACAGAAAAAAATTTTCAAGTCATACACATTTGACTCCTACTGAAAGTCAAATTCAAACGTTCTTATGGGAGCTTTTAAAGAAGGTTAATGGGATAAATAACAATTGGTGGATCTGGACATCCTAAAGGTGTGTAAGTATTTTCTTTTATCAAGGAGCAACATTGTTCTGAAAGTAGAAGGTTGAGGGGGAGGCTTACATTCCACATAGTCCTAAAATTTGTATATTTTAGAATTTTGAGATTTCGTTTCATAGGAGAAATACAAGCACTTTCGTTATAAAATCTTAAGTCCATGATGACAAAGGCCTTTGCCCTATGTCATTTGGAAATTTGGAAAGCTAAGATTTCAATTAATATGACTTTTTATCTGGCTAATGGTAACATAAAAATATCTGCTGCAAGAATTAGATCAGTTTATAAAACTTTAAAAATTTGTCCTTATTAAAAAATTTTATTATTAATGTAATTTGGTATTTATAGCCTTCTCCAAGGCTCTCAGGAGTATTTTTAGGGAATAGAATTTCTTGAAAAACAGTGTGAGAGACAAAACTACACAACTCAAACAGGATTAAATGACATACACTTCAAATATTGGATGAAAGGGTATCAATATCCATCTCTATAAAATTTGTATTTTTTGAAACAATTTGGAATTTAACAAAAAATAATGTATAGCTTTCAAGGCTTAGGAAGGAGTGAAAGATGTGTGTTAATGGTCGTGATATGAATTTTAGGATGTTAGGGCTCATAAAATGAAGTAGATGTAGAAGTTGAAGGGAGGAAAAAAAACACAGGAAGCACTCATTTTATCGATACTTCGGAAATCCAACAGGCAAGGCATTTTCACATATATTGTGTCCTCAGCCTGCATTAATAACTCTTGGCCCTGTCCATTCCCCTGTTGATGCCAAAGAATCACAGTCATCATTAGCAGTCTCAGAGTCCATGTCCACTTTCTTCTAGTGACACTTCCTTGTCTTCTGGCTGTTGCATTTTAAACTCATCCTTGTGTCTCCATCTTAGGGTGCTTTGTGTTGTTGGAAGTTCCTACTCATAACAACCCATAGTTCAAAATTGTTAGTAATTTTGCCCAACCTTCTTCTCTTCTTGATGAGTAAGTTATTTTTATTATAATGTTAACTTAAATATATACATGTGGAATTAATATCAATTTTATGCTTATTATCCTTACAAATTCCAAAATTAATTTTTGCTAATTAAATATGAACAGAACTTGAAAACCAATGAAATCCAAATAATCTGCCTTAACTTGATAGACTGATGATATTATTTTGAATGTTATTATTATTTTTAAAATTAAATTAATTAATTAATTTATTTTTGGCTGCATTGGGTCTTTGTTGCTGCGGGCGGGCTTTCTCTAGTTGCGGCGAATGGGGGCTACTCTTCGTTGTGGTGCGTGGGCTTCTCATTGTGGTGGCTTATCTTGTTGCAGAGCACAGGCTCTAGGCACATGGGCTCAGTAGTTGTGGCTCATGGGCTCTAGAGCACAGGCTCAGTAGTTATGGCGCACAGGCTTAGTAGCTCCATGGCATGTGGGATCTTCCCGGACCAGAGCTTGAACCTGTGTCTCCTGCATTGGCAGGTGGATTCTTAACCACTGAACCACCAGGGAAGTCCCTGATGATATTATTTTGGAGGAACTAAATGAAGTAGCAATGTGAATAAGGTGCTGAGTTTTCACATCCACATTTTACCCCTGAGGTTTTAGTGATGGCTGAATTTGGTCTCTCCTCTTCTCTCTTGCCATTACTGTTAAAACTTTTCTCTCAGGAGTGTGTCTTGACATCACCCGGCCTCAAGCTGATATAGAATGCGTTTTCCACATAATAAATCTGCTCTGTTTTATCATTCATAATTCTTTTTTTTAAAGGGTTAACTGTTATTTTATTATTATTATTTTTTTAAATTAATTAATTTATTTTTATTTTTGGCTGCCTTGGGTCTTTGTTGCTGTGTGCGGGCTTTTCTCTAGTTGCAGCGAGCGGGGGCTACTCTTTCTTGCGGTGTGCGGGCTTCTCATTGGGTGGCCTCTCCTGTTGCGGAGCACGGGCTCCAGGCGTGCGGGCTTCAGTAGTTGTGGCGCATGGGCTCAGTAGCTGTGGCTCGCGGACTCTAGAGTGCAGGCTCAGTAGTTGTGGCGCATGGGCTTAGTTGCTCCGCGGCATGTGGGATCTCCCCGGACCACGGCTCGAACCCGTGTCTCCTGCATTGGCAAACGGATTCTTAACCACTGCGCCACCAGGGAAGCCCTATCATTCATAATTCTTGACAGTAATATTTTTGTTACCTGATACCAAAGAAATCTTAGGCAAAAAATGCAAACTCAGGCACCAAATTCCCATACTTTTAAGATGGTGCTTGAGATGGTCCAAAACATACTTATATTTTTATTACTTTCTAAGATTAACACAAAATGACAGTAGAAAATGTGAAAGTTCTCATATGAAAAGCTTAGATCTAAGAAAACATTGATTTCAAGCACAGAACGTAGGCTTTCTCTGGTTTCACTAGGAAGGTTCTGTATTTCCTAACTTTTTATCATTAGTCATGTAGCTCTCAGGATATTATTAGAAATGGAGATGACAGAACACGAGGCACTATGTCATTAAAAGATCAAAGTTGCTTAGCATAAAGGAAATACTTAAAATATGTTACTTATATACATGTATATATGATGTCTCTTAGTAATATTCAGTAAGCTTTTTCTAGGCATTGTACTATGTTCTTCAGATGTATTTTCTTATGGAATCCTTACAACGAATCTTGAAATTCTTAGATATAAAACTAGGTCCAGAGAAATTGGTAAATAGTGCTATCAGTAAGTAAGCTAGTAAATTGTAGAGCTTTGATTCACACACAGAAGTGTCTTACTCCAGAGGGCATGTTTGTAATTGCCACACTACACTGATGAGAATTTTTAGTATTAAAAGTAGCTTTCAAGATTTCAGATTAAACATAGCAGATTGAACAAATATGTTTATTTTTGCTTCCTTTCCAAACCACATTAATATGACAGTAAAATAATTTTAAAAAGAGATAAACCCATTAAGACCCAGGTAAGGGGAGAGTTGAAGGCAGTGATACAGAGATGTCAACAACATTTTGGGAGACTGAAAGCAGATGGACCAGTTGCTAGTGACATGGCAGGCGGACAGAGCCGAAACCTAACTTCATACAGAGGAAACAATGAGAAACAAAAAGATTTGTGTTTCTGAAGCACTAGAAAGGTTCAGGAAGTCTTTATACTGGAGTGCAAGGATAAGTTGAAAGTTTGTATAAGAAGTAGTTAGGCCCTTAGGGTTCCTCCCTGGTCCAAGTATTCTAGGGATTTTATCTCCTTGACTCTGCCAGGAGGCTGATGTTTTGGGGATACTGAACCAGAAGTGTTCCATATAGGGACATGAGGAATCCCTGAAAGTGGAGGGGAGGCACTATATAGAGAGTAATGGTGATAAGTGGTGAAACCATAGTTCTTGCACTTGCTTGACTCTCAGAATGCCATCAGCCACCGTTACAAGTATGAAAAGTCAAAT